>NW_025938411.1:397500-711705 GCF_000764305.2 Hyalella azteca | reverse complement strand
ACTCCCATGTGCCTGCACTGTGGGGTTGAAGAGTCAATTGAACACTTCCTCCTTTCATGTACACTATACGATCATGAGAGGCAGGTGATGATATCAAATATACATGCCCTGGGAGTCCCTCACATATCTGTGCGTGGGCTCCTTGGTGGAGGAAATTATCCCAGGAGAGTTCAGCACCACATAGTGAGAGCAACCACCACATATCTCATGCAAACTGGATGATTATCTACCATGTAGTTGGTGAGATGCACTGGATCAAACTGTGATTTGCCCTAAACAAGAGAATTGTTGATAACAAAGAGAGCTCATGCCAGCAAAGAGGGAAATGAAATTGAGAGAAACATGATGAAGACTTCAACTAGATAACTATTGCTGAGTCCAGGTGTTACAAGCGGTCAACGTGCAATTTCTTCTTCACCTACAACCCGCAACCACCACCTATTCCCTACAGGCTACAGCCGTCGTGTGCCTGTGCCAGTCGCGGATTATGTTCCGCCATGGATAGACATTGGCCAGTATGTCAATACAAACTTGGATATTGCATCAGGAGTAGCGTACTCGGCACAATTTTTGGCCATTATGGGGGAAAACTACAGAGGATCTCTAGTTATCTTCTGCGATGGTTCTTGTCACTTCTTGCCTTAGAGTAACACAGTAACTTAGTCCTTACTGCCCCAGAGTCTGCTGCCTGCAGTGCGTATATTCCCTCTCAGAATAGTGCTACATCTTGGCGCCTACATCCTGACTGCAGTGTGCTGATAAGTGAGTGCTGAGTGACAACAGAACTTACGGCAATCTATCACTCATCGGTTATTGTACAGCAATCTGACCACCCTCACAGTCTCACTGACTCACTGTCACTGGGTTGTATGTATGCTCTGACTCTCGTTCAACACTACTTCTCTTGAGTTCACCACAACTCCACAAGGCATGTCAATCAGATGGCAGATGCTTCCTGCTCCTGCTGGTCCTAAAAATTTGTAGGCTGCTCAGAAGGCTTAATCTTCAACGACTGAACGACATGTAATCTTGCAGAGTTTCAGTGGGTTAAACTTAAAGCCTATGCGTGCACGGTGCATACTTGGAATTTTGGAAATGAGCTAGCTGATCGTGCAGCCAAACTGGGTCATGGATTAGATCATAGCACCTACCATACCATAGAATATGAATATTCTGATGCCCTCTACTGACCACACTCAGGAAGATGTATATAAACGACTAAATTTCCCTCGCATTTTTAGTTTTTTATATTTTGTTCGCGCAAATCACGGTCATCGATTCCACAGTGCGCAGCACATGGCGCGGGCCGCGGAGCCGTCCGACACAGTCAGGATGGAATTCTAATATTGACGGTTCATATATTATTCCCGATACACCTACAACAGTTTTTCGATTCAACATTATTTGAGGCAAAAAAATGAACTTAATAGGCTTAAAACACGTATGGGTATGCTAAGTTTCTATAAGGTAATTCACTTGGAAATGTTGCGTGCCAGCAAGGCTGCAGGCGCAGCTTTCACTCAACAATTAAAATTATACAAAGTATTAGTTCGTTAAAGATTTGTCTCTTAATATGACTGCAAAGAAGTAAACTTAATAAAGTAATTACAGCTACCATGACTACTTTTCCATGATGCACACACGATGACATGAAACGCGCAATTCATGGGAGCGAGACTAAATAGAACAACAAAAGCAAGCGCCCGGCATGCAACTGCAAAAATGAATGACGATCGCGGCAGTGGCGGCATGGTTCACAACGTTAATATACTCAATGCAAGAGAATGATTAATTATGATATTTCTGATAGAGATTTGAAATATTTATGGAAGCCTAAAACTATAACAAATTATTTCGTTACTTTGACATGGTTGATTTCAAAATAAATATTTTAATGCGAATTCATGAAAAACGTTTAAAATGAATTGAATAATGTTCATTTATATCTATAGGTGGGAGTAATTCGAGTAAACAACTACGAATCGATTTATTATCCTTTAAATAAGAATCTTTGCATTGAAATTTCTGGAAGATGTGTCCACCGCAATATTTGTACAGTGGTATCACGAGTTAAAGCCGTCAACCGATCGTTGGATGGCCGCAAATATGTCGCATTGTTCTACCTATTACAGTCAATAGAACCTAAATAAACTCTGTTCATCAAAAGGACAAGAAGCTTATGTATCAAACATACATGGTAGTACAATAAATTTTGAGATCTCCAGTCATGAGACTTAAATTCATACTCATAGGTGATCTTGAATTTCTGCACTGCATTCAATTAAGCAATTTGTAAAATCATAAATTTCAAATAGGTACCAACTTTTTCAATTTAATTCTGAATGAGTTGCATCTGTTGAATTCTAATGGGGATCATTAATTTTTGCATCGTATTTCTGAAAATCAAGTATTGCATTTATTTTAAATTAAAAACATTCTTTTACATCAAAAACAATGATTTTTTTCTTACAGCTTCTTTGATAATTGATGATCTCACTCATATAACTTTTTCCATCATTTAAATGTCACTGTGAAATGTGGATCAAATCTATTTATTATGAAATTGAACTTTACAAGACCAAAACAAGGTGTCTGACACCGTCTTGTCTAATGTCAACAGTCAACACAATGTTGCCATACGCCGTGAAAGATTAACAGTTTATCCCATCATTCTGTGTGGATTCGAGAACTTTGTTGGTATTGGTGAAATCGTGAGAATTTTATGCGAAAGTTTACGTAATTTTTATTTTTATTTTGAAACATATTCTTCTACAAAATTTGTCGATACGGATACACGACTAGTGTATGTATTGGAGGGAAGAGTCGCCGATTTTTATTGGTTTTCAAACCACACGCAAGCGAGTTAAAGGAAGTGCAGCTGTCCGGGTGTCCGTAGTTTCTGACGAGCTCATTGTAAGAGTATCAATTGTCACTTCGGTGGAAGGTGTAAGGTGGTAAATTTTTCGATACATTTTCTTTTGTTAACATGATAATATATTACCTATACAGAATTCCATACTGTACACAGTTCTGATTTAGACACAGTTTTCATCTGAATGGAATGGCAACATTGTAGATTTCAAGTAACGCTGAACGATCTTCGACTTCGAGTGTGATGTGTCCCTCTGAAGCTATTCTCATTTTTATTAATGTTTGTCGTTTGCCTCTATAATTAACCTTCATCGTTGCAATAAAAATGAAAATTCATAATTAAGATAGACTTCTTCCGATGCCTGTTTTTTTATGCAATTAGCACTTATTAGTGAATGAATGATTTGCGGTGTGGTTCTTTAATCTTGACTTCTGCAGTTCGCGCAATCCCGGCCATCAATTCTACGCCGCACAAGAGCAGTTTGTGGAGGAACAGATGCAATACTCAGTACAGTATGCCTTTAATTATCCTTCAATAATATATGATTTTTCTTGATACGGAAATTTGGTGAATTAGAAATCTAGAACTTTATTTTGGAAGAAATTATCTCCAAAGTCATATGGCAACACTGAACACCGCATTTTTACATTTTGTATGTTTAATAGCCGCAGTTTACGATTACCGTATGTTCCGTATCCAACAAGCGGAAGAGTCAGAAGTATTCCGGAGTCCCGGACCAGGGTTGGCGATTTTTTTGATTTTTTTTAAAAAAATCAAAAAAATAAAAAATCAATGATTTATTTGATATTTTCATGATTTTTTTGATTTATTTGATTTTTTTGATTTTTTCAACTTTTTTGTTTATTTGAAGTGTTATTTTTTTATGTTGCAGTTAGCCTACTAACAATAACAGTATATGGATCATAATGGATGGCTAAAAAGGGCACTTATTGCCTTCAATAATGGCCAACAGGCCATGGTGGTGTTTACCACTTAGGGATTTTTGGGTAAACAATTATTGGTAAGTCTATTCATTAGCTTTGTAAAGTTTGTATGGAGCAAAGTAATGAGTTAAATATTGACCAATTAACTGGCTTCAATATACAAAAACCCTTCAGGAATGCAGATCTTCTAAACATTGAAGAGTCACATAACAGATAGGTAGCTGATAGCACAGTGCACAGCACTATCAATAGATCTACTAGTTTTATGTCCTATAAATCTACCAGACTCTGAACTTGAAATACACACCGACTTTGCAGTGGCCTGCAAGGTCACCTGATTTGAGCATTTGCAATTTCTTTCTTTGGGGACATCTAAAAGAAAGGGTGTTCAGAAGTCACCCTCACACCCTACCACAGCTAAGGGAACAGATTATTGCAGCATAGGTTATGGCCATACCTCGCCATATGTGTGAACGCGCTGTAGAAAACTCCCGAGAACGACTCCAACAATGTGATGCAGCTAACAAACGCCATTTTCCTTATATTGTTTTCAAAACATAAGTATTTTGAATGGTATGTTATGCTAATGTTGAGGAAAATAAACTTTTTTCTTTATGTATCTCCATTACTCTTTTATTTTGCACCCCAAAACTGTGTTCAATCAGTTCTGCCCCACCCTGTATAAGCTAGCTAACACATTTAAATTGTATATTGTAATCAATATATAACAAATAGTCAAATAGTTAAAGACTACTTATAGCCTTATAAGAATTAGCTAAGCTGCTAGCTACGTACAATGTACTGCACACTTGATGGCTCTGTACCAAAAACATTCAATTTATTGGAACCTAATACACACTAAAGGCAACAAGTTTATATACCAATTTGTCATTCATAGTACATTTATGCTAAACCATAAATAACAATACCTCAATATAAATTAAAGACTGCCACTCAATATATTTAAATATATGAAAAAATCAAATAAATCAAAAAAATCGAAAAAATAAAAAAAATCATGATTTTTTTATAAAAAAATCAAGTGATTTAATCACATGATTTAATCATTTTGATTTAATCATTGCCAACCCTGTCCCGGACATTTCTTACATTTTATTATTGTTTTTTCGACTCGCGTAGTTGATATAAACTTTGATTGATGACCAAAAAATTTTACTTTTTAATAGGGAAACTTCATGTTTATTATACTACAAGTAATGATCTTTATTTTATTATAGTCATGTTGAATTTTTTTTTTTTGTGAAGCCCGCTCCTAGATCATTAATGTTTTTATATACATCCTCATATTGTTAGGGATGCTCGCCACTTCCATCAGATCTTAAAATGTAAAAGTTTAATAGATACAGATTTGTATGAATAATGCTATTCAATATTGTTGGCTACATTAAATTGAGGGTGGAACATGGGAATGGCAATGATTAATTTGTCTGAAGCAACCTTTACAAAATTAGTGTCAAACAAGCAAACGGATGTCATGTCAACCGGAACTCGAACACCACAGCAGGGAGTATTTTATGCAGCTAATGAATTTCACAAACTTTGCTGGAAGAGAGATTATTGAATTTTAGAAAAAAGGTGGGATAATTAAATGAAGGGTGGTGGCAGAACTGCAATCTTGATACTCGATTGCGATTCATGCTATGATAACCTACATAACAATTTTCACACGATAGTTATAATTTTTGCACATTCAAAGTACGCATGACATAATATAACGCAACCAGATTTGGAAACCATAATTGCTCAAATGAATAAAAAATAAACGACAGACCATTGACTTATCTTGCAAATATATATATTCAGATTTTGTATCACATAGCATAATTGCGCTCTGTAATTATGCCATATTGACTCAATTTGTATAGTCTATTTACGCGTATTGTTATTAGGTATTGATCATGTTGATTTTGCCGGCCGGGCAGATGTCGGTAATGTAGTCCGGTAGTAGTCCCATTATTGGCATGCAGGATCGTACTGTTGACGTACAGGTTCATACCCTACTCGCCACAACCAGTCCAGTCATTCATTAGAAGGCACCGATGGCACATCTGAAGCCATGTTGCCTTCTTTAGTTCTGTAATTCATGTCCGATTTAATTGTGATCTATGAATGAATATTCATTACTGTGCTGACTCTTAGAACCTGAGTCCTGAGTTGACACGTTAGCAATCTAGGCAACTCATATCCAACCAAAACACAATGTGGATACACGTTTGTGTGTACAGTCAGTGTGATTACGTAATTTGCATTGCCGCACATCCATATTTAAACTATTTTAGCTTTCTAAAAGTACGGCGCACGGCGCATTTTTTTAACGGCATAGTACGGCGCACCGCGCAGGTCGTTAAAATGACAATATAAATTCCCGCGCACCTGGCACATCTTCCTGACCATGGCCTCTACAGTCTACAGTCTATGTCGTAAATTTCTGTTGTATTGGGAAGAAGATTCAAGATTGGTCCTGAACTGTTGCTGAGACTGGCAAAGGCAGACATCTTGCATCAATTAGAGGAAATCTGCTGCCAGTCCCCTGGGTGCATGCAAAGTCCTGTCAAGTAGCTGTTGTAGGTACTCCATGGTGCAGAGGGTGGATGCAGCGTAGCCAATATATGGGTTTAAGCCCTAAGCGTCACCGGGTAATTTTAAGATGCGTTGCCTGGTAATTTTTAATGAAAAGCCATTTACGCTGAGTAATGAAAAACTATTTACAAGCCATGAACTTATTTACAAGGTTGCATGCATGTGTTATTCCAAATAACTAATTTTACCCTAAAAACAGTCCGATTGTACAGCAAGTGTCAACTGAACATGTGATAATGCAGTCTGACCACTCTAATGTGACCGCAACTACATAATCGTAAACTTGATGTTTACATTTTTTTGGTGGGAACTCATCGCAACTGATTTTCGGACAAGCTTCACTGCATACTGATCAAT
Source organism: Hyalella azteca (assembly GCF_000764305.2). Lineage (NCBI taxonomy): Eukaryota > Metazoa > Arthropoda > Malacostraca > Amphipoda > Hyalellidae > Hyalella > Hyalella azteca. The sequence goes on along the minus strand of NW_025938411.1, from coordinate 704,931 downwards.
CCAACATACCGGTGTAGCGGTTCCCGGTAAGCCCGCACAAATATGCGAGACTGTATCTCTTGAGTCCTTGGTTGTGGAACAAATACTGAATGTGGTCAGAAGGAGTCACATTCAGGAAGGCATGAAACATTTAAAACACTAAACAATTTACTACTAACAAAACACAAAATACAAAATGGCAGATACAACAATAACTGGATGGTACCTAGTCTAACTGAAACACTAGTAGTGGTGTCGGTTCAGCCCACTTGGTCTCGGTAAAGTGCTCTAATGAGTGGACCACTGAGGCCTCTCAGCGTTGTAGTTTCGAGTAACTATGAAATAATAGTAAAGTCAAAATAGAAAATAGTTATTAACAGCTTCTGCTGCCGGATAATAACAATGTCTTACTCAACATTAGCCAAGGCCAACTATGGTTTTAACAACCATAAATCAAGTATTACCCATCCCTAGTAGTAGTGGTAATCAAGTAGTAATCATAAATCAAGTAGTAACCATCCCAGGCTTCAGGTACAAGCCAAGGAGTGATAGTTAGCAAGGCAGAACTTGACCACCGGTGGAAGGATGGAGATCAAGGCTGAGTGGCTTGTGGACCAAGTCACACACTCTCACATACCACACCCAGGCACACCACACTCACTTCACACTGCACTCAGCACCATCACTCTTACCTTATGGCAGGAAGTATACCCACAGGGTTGTAGCCATATTACCATTTCCTGGGCTGTTGGGAGAGCTAATGATTATCTAGGGCCTAGAGCACACTTTGATAACAAATGGTATGCGGCTAGCAAATAGAAACAAAGAGGTGCCAAGCACAGGAATGCATAAGCGGACTAGGTCACACAATACTTAAATGTTGAACATCAATGAAAGTAAAGCAAGAAAAAAGCAACAGTTATGCAGTTCAAGAATTAAATCTGCAAATTCGCACTTCTGGTATATAGCTAGTCAGACTAAATCCTACTTTCGCACTTCTGGTTTATTAGCTAATCAGACTAACGTTTCAACTACTCTTGACACAACAACATAATTCCCTCACTGATGTATGGGGCATTCATGAGTGGATTATGAAAGACAGCTGGTCCTACTAAGTTGCATGAGTCATTAAGGGGACCGTCTAACCTAAATTGGAGATAGCCTATAACTCCTAAAGTTATTATCCGATCATCATGAAACTTCACATTCAAACGTAAAATGTAAAAATAAAAACATTTTACTTCTATGAATTTTTCGAAAAAATTGATAGAAAACGTGATATTTCAATCATGCATTAAGGCGTCTTAAACAGGCTTTTGAAGGTCAAAAAAGAATCAGGTGCAACCAGTGAATTTCCAATTCAGCAATCAGGGGTGCAGATTAATCAAAAGTGCATATCATATGGACTTGGAAGAATCTTGTCTCATTATCTTTTACTCTGCTTAAATATTACACCAAGGGGAACAATACACAATTAATAAGATGCACATGACACTCAAAAGATAATGAAATAAAACATGACATACATTAAGGTACAATTGTAAATGAATGATTCTACTATATATATAATATAGCTAATGTTCTGCGGCCCTCTTCACCGGAAACCTTACTTTTTTAAATAGTTGGCCAAAGACTGACAAATATATTGAATGAAAGAATTTCAATCTGAATATGTCAGCAAGATCTTCTGAAGGCATAAATTTTGCTACTGAAGCATCGTCAAAGATCTTGCAATATTCATCCACTATCTGCACAGTGGGTTGTACTGGCCCGCCTTTGTCTGGGACAAGTGGGAGTAAAAGCTTACCTGCATTGCTTCAAAATGTCAGACTCACCACTGTGCAGGAATTGCAGAGTGGAAGAAACCATTGATCATTTCTTGCCAAGTTGCTAGAATGTAGCAGCTACAGGGATGCTCGTCAACTAATGAGGCAGACCTTGGAAAACATTGGCATTGGGGTGCTAACAGTGTGCTGTGCGCGCACAGCTTGGAAGTTGGAGGTGAAGACATCGCAAAATGGGAGCAGCACCTCATCATTGGGGCATTATCTGCATTCCTTGCAAGCACCAGAAGATTGGAAACCCTGTGATTTCACAATAGTCAAAGCAAACAAAGTGGCTCTTAACTGATAATGCAACTACAAACCTGAAATAAATTGTCATGTCCAGGTGTGACAACCAACCTGTGTGAGGTCATTTACTACACCTCAAAGAAGTTAAGAAGACATCGTCCTCATCATCATCTATTCCCTACATGGGCTCTCTCGTCCAACGGCCAGCCCTGCGCGGTGCGCCTGCAGTTGTGCTGTGGCTTTAAGTCTAACCAGCATGGAACCGTGGACTCCAGAAAAGAAGAAGACGTGTATGTCTATCTCTTGCAAGCCTCTTTCAGTCTTTACAAATTGCTGTTCACCTTGAATTTATTTTTCGCCTCGCTCGTCAATTCTTCATTCCACGCTGGATGCTCTTGTTTGTCTGGAGTTGACCTGGAGACAGTCGAGTCATAAATAAGACTGGGACTTATCCAGGACAATTCAATCATTGCAGTATTTCAAGATTTATCTAAAGCATTTTAATCAGTTCTCCATATGACATGATTCATGAATCATGAAGGACTCTTAAGACTTGAGTCTTGGTCTCTTACTTGGGAGTTACAAGTTAGGACTGCTCCTGGTGCTGCAGGTGCTCCACAAACTAGCAGCTTTGGGACAAACAAAGTAAGCAAACTAACAGGTAGAATGATGATCAGAAGATGTTTATCCATGCATTCAATGGCTTCTTGCAGCACAGAGCGCCGACTCCAGTCTTCCAGAGGTAAACATTACTAAACAAGAGAGGTATAATTACAGAATCCTTATCTGCATCCCACAGAGTCTGAGTCACTGACACTGACACCAGTAAGTTGGTAGCCAGAGGGGTCCCACCGTCCCAGTCTGGCAGTCCCCAGTCTGTAGAGTGTAGAGTTTGGTGCCACAACATAGGTCAACCTTCAAGGATGCCCTTATTCTGCTCAAAAGACACCAAGGAACCATCTAAATGGACAGTGGAATGTGGATCATAATGGATGCCAGTCATCTGATGTTTTCAGAGAATGGATGCTGGATGCGAATGGCAATTGGAAAGGACACCAAAATTCATTGCCATGGTCTGTAAGAAGCAGCATGCTGCATGTGTGCTGGAGGTTTATTTTGGGATTTAATCCAGTGAGTATGCTAGGGAAACAAGTTGCCAGTACTGTCAACTGGGGTGACTTCAGCAGCCGGGGTGACTTCGGCCGCGTTTTTTATTTTGTTTTGCAAACAAAAACGGGGTCGTAAATGCCGGGGTCATAAATGCCAGGGTCGTAAAACAAAGTCATAAATGCCAGAGTGACTTCGGCCATCATTTATGACCCCACTTTTGTTTGCAAAACAAAATAAAAAAACGCGGCCAAAGTCACCCCGGCGGCCAAAGTCACCCCAGTTGACGGTAGTAAGCTTGTTAAAAAATAAAAGTGCAACTCTGAGTGCACTGCACTGAATACAGAATACAGTGCTCCAGCACCCAAATCACTGCCATTTCCTTTAGAATTAGCACACTTGTAGTGCCCTCATAATGCACCCCCCTTCAAGGCTCTTCAAGTGTGAAGCGCTCTGGCTGTACTGCTGGACGTGGACCTTAATGACCAACCGCCTTCTGGAATTCCACCATGCACAGACATACATGCTTTACAATCAATTTGGCTGATGACCATTGACCGATGATCAACACTGATGCACACACTCTCCAATTAATGTAGTTGTAAAGTTGTTGCCTGATAATCGACATGGCACTGGATCTGGAAGCACACATTTATGATTGATGTGGCCATTGCGCAATGATTAATTCTGTATTCTGATGCTCAGGTTTTGTGATCAATGCGGCTGATGCCTGATGATCAACACAAATGCATGCGCTTTACAATTGGTTTGGATGATGCCTAATGATCAACATTGATGCACATAATTTACATTTGATTTGGCCAATGCCTGATGATCAATACAGACTGCAACAATCTGCAATGGCATCATCCCCTTGGACAAAACCCCCAAAATCTTAGGGGTCACTTGGGACACCCATTTTACGTTGTCTCCTCATGTCAGAGCCATAGCCACTCAAGCAACAGGCTCTTTACGCATCTTAAAAGCCCTGGCCGGCACCAACTGGGGCTTCTCCAAGGAAGATATCATTGCCACATATCGAACAATTACCCGCCCAATCTTAAATTATGCTGCCTCCATTTGGTACCGCAATGGAGGTCTCACAAACCGCAATGGCAAGTCTCCAGATCATTCAAAACTCAGCCTTGAGACTAGCCACTGGCTGCCTCAAGATGGCCCCAATCGCCCATCTCCACCATGAGACCGGCGTCCTACCCCTGTCCGCCCACCTGGACCTGGCCTGTGCGCAATTTCTTGCCAGCGCCCTCCAGCCTGCTCATGCTTCTTTCAACATCGTCTCCGCTCCCCCCGGAGACCGCCCCATGAAAGCCTCAATCAAGACAAGATTCGGCCACCTTGTGGCACCTTTCCTGGCCGACGGCAGGATGCACGACGGTGCCTATGGAGAGGCAAAACACTCCCTCCGTAGGGAGATAGCCACCCGTGGTGCGGCGACGGCCGGTAACAACGCGGTCCTCTCAACCTTGCCACCACCGATTGCAGTAGAAGAGGCCTCGCTCCCTCGTCCTTACCGCTCAGCGCTATCCCAGCTACGCTCTGGATACTGCAGCTCCCTGGCGTCCTACACCCACAGGGTCGGTCGCTCCCTTAGCGCCGCTTGCCCGGAGTGCGGGGATCCCCTCCAATCCGTCCAGCACCTGTTTGCCTGCCCTGCCTTCCCCACATCCCTCAGCGTCTCATCATTGTGGGACAACCCCGTGGAGGCGTCGACGTTCTTGGCCACCCTCCCTGCTTCTGCCCATCTCCCTCCTCTTCCGGTGCCGCCCCTCCGACCACCACCAGAGCCTCCACCCACGCGAGCGTGACGTTTGGCGCAAGAAACAACAACAACATCAATACAGACACTTGAAAATCTATTTGGCCGATTCCTGTTGATCGTCAATCGACACTGACCGTGCAGCTTATGATAGATTTTGCCTATGCCCACTGATTGTTTACACTGACGTGCATGCTCTACAATTGATGTGACCAATGCCCAATGATGATGCATGCGCTTTCCTCAAGCCCACAACACGAACACCAACAATTGCAGGTTTCACAACAATAAGACAAGACAGAACACACAAGAATGGTGGCAGTCTACTAATTAACATCAAAAATGACATTAGGTACCTTTTCCACCATTCAAATCCCACCAAACATAAACCAAGCTGCTACAGTACTTCAAATCTCTCAAGTTCACTTATCCAATAATAAGTCAATTTACATAGCCAACCTATGCATCCATCCGAGAGACATCAATCATCCATTACACAACCAAATAGATCAACTCATCACCAAATGCTTGATCCACATCACCAATAAACCAAACACAGTCATCACAGGAGACATTAACGCCCACCACAACACTTAGCACTCACCTTAAATGACCACAGAGGCATACTAATAGAAGACATTATACAGAATTCAAACCATATTGTCCTCAACCAAAATTCACCTACTCTTCTACCCACCACAAGCAATCAACAACCTACCTCTCCTGACATTTGCACAGCCTCTAACACTACTGTCAACGGGAGCTACTTGGGTCAATTTCGAACGTTTTTCATTCATAACTTCTTACCATGAAACATTTCATAAATAAGTTTAGGCTCATTTCAAAGCTCTTTGCAAGGGCTATCACATGGCTTCTCCAAAAAAATTCCATATGCTATTCGTAAGGGGCCAGAAGCAGGGTTGGCAAAGATTAAATCATGTGATTAAATCACTTGATTTTTTTTTTATAAAAAAAATCATGATTTTTTTTATATATTTAAATATGTTGAGTGGCAGTCTTTAATTTATTTTGAAGTATTGTTATTCATGGTTTAGTATAAATGTGCTATGAATGATAAATTGGTACCTATATAAACTTGTTTCCTTTAGTGAGTATTAGGTTCCAATAAATTGAATGTTTTTGGTGCAGAGGCATCAAGTGTTGCAATACATTGTACATGGCTAGCAGCTTAGGTAATTCTCATAAGGCTATAAGTAGTCTTTAACTATTTGACTATTTGTTATGTATTGATTACAATATACAATTTAAATGTGTTGGCTAACTTATACAGGGTGAGGCAGAACTGATTGAGCAGTTTTGAGGCAAAATAAAATAATAATGGAGGTACATAAAGAAAGTTTAATTTCCTCAAGATTAGCATAATATACCATTAAAAATAATTATGTTTTAAAAACAATATTAGGAAGATAGTGTCTGTTAGCTGCATCACACTGTTGGAGTCGTTCTCAGAAGTTTCCTACAGCACCTTCACACATATGGCGAGGTATGGTCATAACCTCTGCTGCAATAATCCATCCCCGTAGCTGTGGTAGGGTGTGAGGGCAACTTCTGAACACCATTTCTTTTAGATGTCCCCAAAGAAAGAAATTGCAAATGCTCAAATCAGGTGATCTCACAGGCGTATCAAACAAAACATCAAGTGATATTTGGGCTGTGTGAGCTGTAGCCCCATCCTGCTGGAACCACACATCTCCCAATGCTTCATTTTCAACAGTGTCTTCCATCCTGGGCTGCAAGAAATTTTGCAACATTGCAGCATAGCAATCAGAATTCACTGTCACAGTTACTCCCTCCTCTGAGAATGACTTCAACAGTGTGTTGCAGCTAACGGCCACCATCTTCCAGATATTGTTTTCAGAACATAAGTACAGCAATCCCTTGATTAGCACGGTTTTGAATAATGCGGAAAAATTTTTTGCGACCTACCCTTAATCTACGCGGTGCCAGTTTTGATTAGCGCGACTTTTTTTTCACAACGCATCATTTTCCTGCCTCTAGCCAGAGGTGTTACGTTCGTAACAAAAGTGTTACTTTTTGCTTATTAGATCTTATGTTGTTACTTTTGTTACGACTTTTGGAAAAAATCGCCAAATGTTGTTACTTTATGAATTTCAGCCAATAATTCTTTAAATAAGGTCCCGTTCCATAGGCACTCGTGCTGACTACTGAGTTGGTTTAACCGCGCCTTGTCTCGTTCATAACTCGAATGATCGAGTTCGGCAACGTTCGCTGGTAAGTGCGCCATGCCGGTGCTCTAGCCCTTTAAGCCCTGGTGTGACGAATTCGTCACACAGAAAATAAAAGCTTCTACCGAGAGTAATTACATGTTTGGAGTCTAGCCGTGAGTGTGACGGTAGCGTCACATGTTGTGAACTCGTTCAAACGACGTTCGATGGAGTAGGCGCGCCGCTACTGCCAGTACAACACAAAGACTGCACGTGATCTGAAAAGTAATTCAGATTGTTTTTTTCACTTTTGAAACATAATTCAGTGCGTAAAGGGCTAGTTACTCGCTAGCCTTCAACTGGTCAAGATCACTGCCATATCTACTGCTCACTTTTATCAAACTACATAATTTTCCTTTCCTTTGCTATTTTTGAGGATTCATTATAATTATTCCCATATATTCTTAAGTTTGATTAGCGCGGTTTTGCTTAACACGGTAAAACTCGGGGATTTATTAACCGCGTTAATCAAGGGATTGCTGTATAGTCAAATGGGGTAAGACAGGATCGCACCCTTCATGGGGCAAGAAAGGACCAGCCCATGGCATGCATTCTAATTGCACTGAATTCAATTTGACAAAAGAATATGTTAGAACAATCATTGCCTGTCATTTCAGTGTTTGTGGCAACCCTCTTCTGCAAATAATGAATTTCTGGCTAATTTATAAAGAAAACCTATGTAAAGAAGGGTCAGAAAATAGTTAACCCTGTTTGGGAAATAAGCTCTGTCTAATGACAAAAAAATTGTTGGCCAGGTTTGTGGATGTAGGCAGGTAACCTCAAGTAAAAGGCAACTTTGTAGACATACTAGGCATTCCTACCTGCTACCATCACTGCCTGACATGTATTCTAAAATGGGGTAAAAAAGGACCAGACATGGGGTAAGACGGGACCACTAAATGATCCTGTTTTACCACACAAGTGGTCCTATCTTACCTCACAAAAGGTCCTGTCTTACCCCACAAATGGTCCTCTATTACCCTAGTTTATCAAAAATAGTTTTTAAATGAATATATTGTAATTGTTGTGTAGTACATGGAGTATTTTGGTCAAAATTTTTATCTTTTGCTCAAACTTCATTATAACTTGTTAGCTTTTAATTAGAGAAATTTAGTGCACCATTTTAAATTGCATCAAAGGGATATAGAAAATAGGGATGTCTATTCCCATTAGTGAGCTGCAAAACTATGTGCAAGATTAGCTGGGGGAAAAATCATTGTGTGAAACATGAAAAATAATTATGATCACACCTCTGTGAGAGGGCATGAGCTATATTTAAAGAAGTGCACCACAAATGCAGTTAGCAAGGAAACACATGACTTCTGACACTTAAGTTATTATCCATTGGTTTTATTACCAATTTGATAAATATTTCAGACAATGACACTAATGTAATATACATGAAGCATTTAGCAGTGCTCTATGATGAACCAAATCCAACCCACTATTACTATGCTTAACAAAGTTTTCTCGTGACAAAAACTTCAATGTGACTGATATTAGAGTTGAATTCCTGCAACACAAAACAGTAACAAGTGGTTGTTTAATCAAATAATGTGTTTCTAGATGGATAATATTGAATATCAGGTTTGTACTTTTATTAAAAACCTTGTAACATAAGAATTACCAGTTGGTCCTTTCTTACTCCAGCCTGGAGTAACTCACTTCTTACTCACTTTTTTTTCTTACTCACTTTTTTTAATCTGTACAGAAAACTACCTATGTTAGATGCAAAACGTCTGAGTTGTAGCTTAGAAGCCCATTGCATAACTACACTTTGTGATAGGTTTGTGGTTTTTTAGTTATTCATGGTATAGATGCTACAGGCTTGTTAGTGATTTTGGTCCTGTCTTACCCCATCTGACTATATTCTAAATGGTATGTTATGCTAACCTCAAGGAAAATAAACGTTCTTCTTTAGGTACCTCCATTACTCTTTTATTTTGCCTCGAAACTGCTCAATCAGTTCTGCCCCACCCTGTATATTGAGAAGTTGAGATTGTATTGACCTTTTAGGCAATTGGAAAGATTTTCCACCCTAATACAAGTATTTTTATTAAAATATTTAATTTCAATATTTAAATATATGAATTTAAAACTAGAAACAAAGCAATTACAGTTATAAAACTATATATAAAATAATTAAATGCAGGGAATGGAAATAAAATGTTTGAATTGTGCACATGTTTATTTCAAACAGTGTTAGCTTTTCTCATAACATTACGTAGTCTCATTTCAAGTCGTTTGAGGTTTGTTTGGTTATCGTTCAGTTTATGTTTAGTATTGGTTAATTGGTCTGAGTTCTAATGGGAACAGTCCAGTCAGTCACTCGGTCACTACTAGTCAGTTTATATAGAGGGTAGAGTCTGGTAGATTTGTAAGACATGAAACTAGTAGATCTATTGATAGTGTTGTGCACTGTGCTATCAGCTTCCTATGTTATGTGACTCTTTAATGTTTAGAAGATTCCAGAAGCGTTGCTGTATATTGAAGCCAGTTAAAATGGTCATTATTTAGCTTATTACCTTGCTCCATACAAACTTTACAAAGCTAATGAATAGACTTATCAATAATTGTTTACCCAAAAATCCCACAGTGGTAAACACCACCTTGGCCTGTTGGCCATTATTGAAGGCAATAAGTGCCTTTTTTAGCCATCCATTATGATCCATATACTGTTATTATTAGTAGGCTAATTGCAACATAAAAAAAATAACCTTTCAAAAAGACAAAAAGCTGAAAAAATCAAATGAATAAAAAATCATGAAAAAATAGAAAAATTGTTGATTTTTTATTTTTTTTCAAACTAAAAAAATCACCAACCCTGGGTGTTGGTCACATCTTTCGTTCACGCATGCATCATTGTCAATCAGTGGGCATTGTAAATTGATTATGAAGCACTTGTGTTCATGTCAATCATCAGGCATTGACGACATCAATTGTATAGCCCTGAGCACTATCCTGTCAAGTGACTACCTTGAAGGAGTCTCCAGAGCTCCTTCAATTTTGAACAGAGGAGAAGAAATGGCTGTATTTTTAATTATGTAATATCCTAAGCCAATTTCTTGTAGTTGTTTAATATAGAAAATTAGAAACCAAAATTTCTAATTTTTTAAATGCTGTGACCTCGAATGATCTAGAATTGCATTCCAAATTGTGATATATTGCTGCAGGTCATAAAATTACAAGAAAATATGGGTTATTTAGACATTTTGAGCTTCAGGTGCTCATTTTTTTTTATTTGATATGTCTAGTTTGTTTCCCTTACTGAACTTTTTTCTTAGAGATTTTCTAATTCAGTATGATTGCATTGTTTGTTCTTTTCAGGATACTAGGCAAAATTGATGTCCATTGCTCAGGATTTCAACTCAACTTATTTGAGGAACCAACAAGTTTTCATGTAAAACTAGAACTTAGAAGCTAAAATAAACTTTGAAGCATGGAGGACTTACTTGTTGATGTGCTTGAGTGCTCAGTCTGCTTGAATCAGCTGGACAGTACTGCTCGTGTATTGCCCTGCCAGCACACATTTTGTTATGGATGTCTCAATGATATAATGAAGTCTCATAAGGTATGTGTTATTTGTATTCTGATCATTATTGCATCATTAGTATATAGTAGCCTTAGTCATTCATGTCTAGTTGCAGGCAGGATTGGAGCTATCCTCCTTTCTTCTGAAATATAATTCCTTCAAAATCCTGTATTTTGGTAAATTTATAACTATTATGGCTTGCAAATGTCAATTTATGAAATTTTAGCTGCTGCAGTTCTGTCCATTGTGGCAAACCAGAAATTCTTTTAGAATGAGTTTATTTTTCATTTCCTCATTTACTCAAAATTTAAACCAATATCTTATGCATGATAATGCTAGTATCCATGGTCTAGGTACTTGTAGGACTCAAAATTGAACTTGAGGAAGAGTCTAAACACTCTTCGCTTTACCACTATGGAACTTCTGTCCCAGACTCAAGACAAAATACCATGCACAGTGACTTCATTAAAAGAATTTTGTTGATGATCTCATAATTGCAGTCATGTCAGGTTGTATTATAATAATATTGTTTCTTTGACTAAATTTGAAAGAAATGTGTAGTAGCATTCCTAATTGCTTGGTTAAGTGAAGAAAATTTTTCTTGGTATTCCTATGGTCTTAAAAGAGATTTTTTACATTGTGTGACAAATGAGTTAGTGGCTTAAAAAAAGGCTTTACATAGTTTGGGAAAAAGACTCGTGTCGATCCTTCATGTCGATCATGTGTGTGCTCAAAAAATGAATTCATATATTGAAAAGTAAAAAATTCATTATTTCAAAAACAACAAATTTGTTGCTCCAGAAATCCAGTTGTGGCTCATGGGGTACCTATATAAATGTTTTCCACATTAGGTTAGGGGTCTAGCCACAAATGACCTATAAAAAATCAATCTTATTTGGATTGGTACCGTCAACCGGGGTAACTCGGGACTGGCGGGGTAATTCGGGACAGTCCTCCGACACGGCGTAAAACTGTTATAGTAGCAAAACTAATTGGAATATTGCAAAACTAAAAATAGTGGCGTAAACGTCAACATTTTTCCTATCTATGTAGTATAAAGTTCGGGACACTCTTTTTTTGCTTCTGGCACCTTAGGAATAGCATATGGAATTTTTTTGACAATGCCATTCGATAGCCCTCGCAAAGAGCTATAAAATGAGCCTAAACTTGTTTATGAAATGTTTCATCGTAAGAAGTTATTAACAAAAAACGCTCAAAATCGTCCCGAATTACCCCGGTTGACGGTACATATCCATTACATGCATGTTATAATGTTATATTAAGGTGGGCTGATATCAAGTTCATATCATTAATTTGTACTGAGCCATATTAATGATAAATCAAGATTTGTGAAGAAGCTTGATGGAATTATATTTTACCACACATCTACCCTACTACTATGGAATCTTTGGCTCAATTGGTGCTTATCCACTGGGCTAATATTAGTTCAGAGTATTCACCGCAAGTTTTTGCACTCCAAATATTGTGATGATTTATTCTTCAGATGTAAGTAGGTGATGCTATTGCGTCTCAAGCACTTCAGGTTGTTAATGTGCGGTCAAGTACCAGCAGTAGAGCTGCGGCTGCCATAGTGTGAACCTCTGTGTTGCTCTGTATCCTGCTTTGGGCAAGTGTTTCCAATGTTATGAACACTGCCTCGTCTCAACAAAAACGATTCTCAGAATGTTAAAAAGTGTTCAGATGACATTGAACAGTTCCCATAGATATTCCAAAAATACAATCTAATGTGAAATGTATGTCATAATGAATATTACAACAAAAACTAATTAAGAAAGTAGTGTTTTGAAACTTGAATTAGAACTTATTGGGTCACTCACCCACACTCTATGATCTACCAATTTTTTCACCTCCTCAGTATGAGTGGCAGATATGCCACAAGCTCCTTCATCAAACACCTCCTCAAACTTGTTATCACCATTAGGCTTCATATTCCACCATGTACAGACCTTGCTTGACTGCTTCCAACTCCACACTGGCACTTGCAGAAGCAAAAATACTGTTTACCAAATGTAAAACTGAGAGTAAAAACTTGCAGCACATACTCACAGCCAATACTAGCCCCATTTATAAGCATATAATGCATTTGTTGTTCTCAAGCCTGCATTGTGCAGTTGTTCCTTGCTTTACAGTCAAGAAAATGCAGGTTACTGTACCTTCTATTGGAGCTTCGACTATAACTTTCCTTCTATTTTTAGGGCTTTCAGATAATGTCCTTAAAACATTGTCATGGTATTGTGATAGATTTGATCACTGACCTGAATGTGTATCATTCTATTAATATTCCAAGATTAGAATTCCCTGCTTTAAATGCATCTTTGTAAATTAAGACATAAAAAGTTTGTATAACTTGTACCTATATGTAAATCAAATTCATGTCAATGTGTGCAGGAATTGCTGTGTCCTGAGTGTCGTGTGCTGGTGAATATTCCCATCGACCGTCTGCCCACAAATCTTCTCCTCATAAGGATACTTGAGGGCTTGAAAAACAGACCAAACACTACTCAACATTCAAGTAATGTTAATTTGGCATCAAATACCGGTACCTTGCCACCTGCCACCACTGATTACTCATATATACTCAAGCTTTATGATAAGCCCAATGTTAGTGCTTGTGGGACATTGCCATCAAATTTTCAATCATCACCAGGCAGATCCACTTTCCAGAGCTTAGACTCGAGCTCAAGTTCATTAAGTGCCATTTGTGCATTGCCTGGTCCTGCTTCCATCAACTCTTCCTTGAATTCTGTTGCTTCTTCCTCATCTACAAATACAGACTTGACTTCCACCACATTGTGTCTAAGAAATTCTTTGAATCCATTTTTCAATAGTCCATCTGAGCCTGGTTATCAGTCATCTATCATGTCTTCTCCCATATCATTTAATTCCAGTTCCAGCTCTGTGTCTCCTCTAGTGCATCCAATATCTACTCCAAGTTTATCTGGAATTGCAAACAGCAATGCCTCTCAGACTTGCTTGTCAAATCAGATGCTACAACAAAATTTACATCATATTCAGTCCTTGACTGCTAGGGTTTCCGATTCTCTTATTTTAAATGAACAAGCCCAATCAATTCCATTTAGTACTAATCATAGAGAGAGTAATTTGGAGGATTCCTTAGCCTCTGACACTTCTAGTGGTCTTTTACCAAGTAGTGCTTTGCCATCTGACTCATCTTCCTCTTCTTTGCCAAGTGTAAATGTTTTTGGGAGCAGTTCAGCTTTGACTGGGGTAGGAGTCTGGTCTTCCAACAGTGCAAATGCTGCCCAACAGTCCAACATATCTGTGCTCTCTCAAACTTCATTCTCTTCAAGAACAGCTTCTCCAGCCACAACATCTGTACACAACTCTGTTCTTCCTGTTGCTACCACTCAAAGCACACCTATCTTCCCAAGTCAAACATCAGTCAGAAGTGTCTCAAATTTTACATCTAGTTTAAACACATCTACATCTTTTAGCCCACTTCCTCCCTTCTTTGCTTCTGGTGTGGCTCTTCCTTCTGCTTCTTCAACAGATAATTTGATGCTCACATCATCTTCACTTATCTCTGGTGGCACTTCATCCATTAGTGATCAGATGACAAATTTAGGCACTGTAGCACCACTCTCTCAGACTGCTCCAAACAGTCGGAGCATCACACCAGTTTTTGGTACCAACTCAGGCCTCTCTGCTTCTCATCTTGGATCTTTTGTCTCTTCCACATCACCTCTGGCTCTGTCATCAGCTAAACCCCAGGTTAGTACTTCTAATTAAAGGACTTGTAGTACCTATATGACCAATATTAACTTGAATTTATATAGAATATTTTAGTATCCAAGTGTCTTGTTTGATATTCATCTTCATGACAGGCTCTATGGTCAGACAGTTTTCTTCCTAGAACAAATTGCAGGACTATAATTTCAATTATTTGAAGAAGATTTTTACATTGTATACTTTTTTATAAAATTAAAATAAATGGTTGGCTTTCACAACCACATTCCTATAGCTAGTAGAATGAGAATTATTTTGAAATATTATAATCATCTCCACTGCAATGCTTTGGTATATTATTGAGTAGAATGGCAGGAAATCCAGAATCAGCTAAAATTTACAAAGAAAACACAAAGTTTCTGTACTCCCTGAAGGCTCTTACAGCTTAACCTGCTTGAGCAATATTGTATTGGTTGACCTGATTTTTTCCATAAAAATTGGTTCCATGCTGAGTGGCACTGCTTGGATGCCTCAGTCTCTAGATCCATGCGCTCCTGACTTCCATTAGTGATTCAAAATAAAACTTTTACATTAATGTCATTGACAGGCAGCAGTCAATAGATGCAAAGTGTCACTCCAGAATTCAAGATTCCACTGCAATGCTAATGAAAGTGAATGATGCCAATGCAGGACCATGTAATTGTTACCAAAGTCCAATAGTTTAGGTCGCTATTCTTCTAAAAATATTTCTATTGTACCATAATTCAATCTATTTTATTACCTAACATAAAAATCCCATCCTATTGCTAAAGTTTTTAAAATTTTCTATTTATTCATGAATTTATGATATAAATTATTTCAATAAGATGCATTTCTAATCTGTACCCAACATATTAAGCTTTCTAGCCTTATGCTGATCAAATGGTGAAATTCTAATGTGAAACAATGTTACCATTTGAACACATTTTCACGTTGTTACCATCATCATGATAAGTAAATTGGGCATTATTCATGAGGGGCATGAATATTTCTTCCCAGCTGATGGTTGATCATTTCCAGCTCGCTGCTCCTGTGTTTGCCCGCGCTCTCTTCAACTACTCAGGCAACAATGAAAGGTAGGTGCTAAAAACTATTTCTTTTTATGAAATGAAAAAAATAAATGCAAAATTATCATGTAAATACTTTAGTAGGCTTGAATTGACCGTCTAGTATTTTATTATCTGTGAACATTTTTCATGAAACTTTAAAGCACAGAAATTTTTTCTAAAGCTTGGCAAAGATGTTTGTGTATATTTGCAATTGGCTATGAGAAAATTGAACTGGTAAGGCAAGAAGACACCTCAGCAAAATTCAGAACAAACATATCACGTACGTATGTGAAACAATCATGCGGTGTTACAGTATCATCATGGAATACTATATATGTTATGTTTGCTGACAAATTAGGACTTGAAGTGTCTCATTTATGATCAATGATGACATTTTGAATGGGCTCTGTTATGGCAGAGACCTGAGTGTGCAGAAGGGCGCCATAGTAACGGTGGTGCGCGTGGTGGACAACAATTGGGTGGTGGGGGAGTGTGGTGGAAGACAAGGCTTCCTCCCCTCCTCCTACGTCCAGCCTCTGCCCTCAGACGCGCTCCCTCAGGCCGTTGCTCTCTATGACTTCAAAATGCCTGATGCTTCCCAGGGCCCCGCGGCCAGCTGCCTTAGCTTCAACAAGGTTAGTATTTCAGATTTGCAGGATTTCTTAAAATAGTTCAGTGATTCATTTTTTTATTGGTTTTCTTAAGGATTTATTTCCTTGTCTAAATACTATCTATGTTTACTAAAAAAAAGATATATTTTCTTGTCTTAATTACTGGAAAGGTATGTTATTTCAAATCATTTATTAGTATTTTATCTGCGCCCTTGATAATTTGGCCACTTATTTTACTTAATTTGGCCACTTATTTTACTTCTGATAAGATAATTGATTCTCCATCAATTGCTTTGATATTTCACCGCGTCTTACGGTACATCCAAGTTATCAGTCATCAGAAGTAATAATATTTTATAATATAAAATATTATAAAATATGATATCATAATTTTGATTATGAGCATTTTAAGTAATTATTATATATTCTCCCTAATAATAAATTTGGGCAGGGTGAGGTGTTGGCCGTTAGTCGTCGTGTGGACCACAACTGGGCGGAAGGTTCCCTGGCAGGACAGACGGGGATCTTCCCTGTATCCTTCGTGCAGCTCAACGCTGCCGCTGCCGCCCTCCTGCAAGTCCTTCCCAGTCTCGAGCCTGCAGGGACAACGGCTGAGACCAGGTAATTGATGTGATTCATTTGCTGCACTACTGATGAATTTATGGTGTTGAACTTCATACTGAAGATTATGGTATTTCCTTTTGTTCTTAGTAGACCATTGAGTATTTTAACACGTTGACTCCGAAGCACAAAATATATTTCTCCAGGACGTAGTGGTACATAATTTGGGTTGCCTAAAATCGGCCAAATCCGAGAACAAAACAGGCCAAAAAGGGCCGATAACTCAATATATACTAGTTTATTTGTAGGTTCCGCTATAAAAATTCCATCTATTTGCTTTTTGCAGTATTAATTTAATTAATTAGGAAGTACCTCTATCATAAAATTTAATTAGGAAGTACCTACCTCTATCATAAATTTTTGCCAGCCAACGCAATTGAGAAAAACTAATTCACAGAATTTGTCCGGAAAAAAATGACCGTCTGGCAACTCTGTTTAAAAACAGTACAAAAAATGAAATAATAGTACAAGATGAAGCAATCGTAGTCAAAGTGTTAAGGAAATGTGCTCTTAGATATCAGAATTAATTTCCGTTCATGTTATTAAAATTGAGTACTTCTTTTTTATATCTTAACATTGTGACAGACAATTTACCATACATGGTAGCTCATGGTCTTCTGCCGCTACCAATCACCAATTTTCATCCCATTGTTGTATAAAAAATATGTTACATTGAAAGTAAATATATCTTAGAACTTTTCATACTCTCCTGTACCAGCCTCATAAATTTGAATTATTGCCTACTTTTTAATCGTCCTCCCAAACATTTATGCATGGTTCAAGATATAATTTATTCTCTGTTTATCAGCCAACCTGCCGTGACCCAACCTCGCGCCAGCAGCACCCTGCCTCGCCGTGGCAGTCACGGCTCTTCTCTGCAGTCCATCTCACCTGCGGCGCCCCCCAGTGAGCAGTGCTCAGACGTCCCCGTTTCTGTAGGCAACATCGCCCCTCTCTCAGCCAGCACCATTGCCCCCCTCTCAGCCGGCAACATCGCCCCTCTCTCAGCCGGCAACATGGCCCCTCTCTCAGCCGGCAACATCCACGACGACTTGTTGCCACCTCTCACTATTCCTGCCAACGCAGGCTTGCCGGCCTCTGCTGCCAAGATCGCCTCCAATAACATGGCAATGCTGTGAGATTTTTTTAGCTTTTCCTTTGTAAAAATAGTAAAGTAAATTCAATTAATTTTCGAATGTTTGTGTTGAAACGACGGTGCTGCAGATATTCCTTTCTTTTCAGTGATGTCTCTATTTATTTAAAGAATAACTATAATAATGCCGTGCAGATACGTGGCACGGTTCCCATACGTGCCGCAGAAGGCAGACGAGGTGGCGCTGACGAAGGGCGGCCTGTACGCCGTGACGCAGCGCTGCCATGACGGCTGGTACAAAGGGCGCTGCCTCACCACCCACAAGACGGGCGTCTTCCCCGGCAATTACCTCCAGCCTGCTCGGTATTAGCTCCTCGTTCGTGTTAAATTATTGGCTTTACATCATGTGAAGTGTTTGTGATCTATCGTTGTTGAGGAGGTAATAATTGTCTAGCCACGCACAAGATCTGAAACTACATCCAGGCTGCTCCCGCTCTTAACCTGTCATTTTAATAGTTAACGTATTAATTTCAAGGTTTCTCGATAGACAGCCAAAGTTTGTCGTTATTGCTATCATTGATTTTATTCGTAATTTCATCATTGGTGCTTGAAAAGTCATTCTCGAGTGAAATTTATACCTTATCGATGGCGTGCCTGATTGCGAGGTAAGAAATGATATCTAAGCAATGATGATAATTTGCCGGAAATGATATCACAGTCCCTGCGTCTGATGATTGATGTTGCTGTTGTGTTGCAGGAGCCAGTGTTGCTCTTGTGTTGCAGGAGCCAGTGTTGCTGTTGTGTTGCAGGAGCCAGTGTTGCTGTTGTGTTGCAGGAGCCAGTGTTGCTGTTGTGTTGCAGGAGCCAGTGTTGCTGTTGTGTTGCAGGGGCCAGTGTTGCTCTTGTGTTGCAGGAGCCAGTGTTACTCTTGTGTTGCAGGGGCCAGTGTTACTCTTGTGTNGGTCAGATGACTGTCTGCTGGTCAGATGACTGTCTGCAGGTCAGATGACTGTCTGCTGGTCAGATGACAGTCTGCAGGTCAGATGACTGTCTGCTGGTCAGATGACTGTCTGCAGGTCAACATCAAAAACTTTTGGTAATTTGTTTTTTAATATTGTTACTGAAATATTTTAATTCATTTAATTGTGCGTTCACAATTTCAATTACCACGGAATAAAATACTCATCGACTTTTTCTCCTAGAGAAAAAAAGTAATATTATTAGGACCCAAAACTTGATGCGAGTTCAACAAACCTTTAAATAATTCATACGCCTTGGCTGTCACTCCGACCGTAACTGCTTGAAGCCGACGCTCGTTCCTTTTCAGGGTTTATTTAGAAATAATGGAAACTGTTGTAGATATAATATAATATACGGAAATATGCGCGCATAATTTTAAACTGCGTCGTGGTAGAAGCACAGGTTCCGATAAATATCATACAAGAGTCTAACGTGACTATCTTTTTATATGCATGAGCTTGCGGTTCTAGACAGTTAAATAATATATTCAACTCGTATATACATATATAATTACGGGGTTAGTCGGTTACACTGTTACGGTATTCACACGACTTAAAACTCGTTTTGATTTTTGGTATCATCGATGATCTTCACATATGCGAGCAGGTGATGCTAGTGTTACTGTTGCATAATACCGGTAAAGATCTCTAATGTCGGTTTACGCTATAACTTGGTGTTAACGAGCTATATTATGTGCATGTGAATAATCAGTCTGCTCCTCCAGGTTTGTACGGTCATGTTTTTCTATCGCGACAACACTCAAAATGAATTAATTCTTTTGTTATATAAAACATTTCTGTTCTTTGCATTAAGCTTTATCAACAAGCACCGTGCGGTGCCATTTTCCTGCCATTTTTTAAATTGAGCTTCCAGTTTCATTGAGGGGATTGTTTCTATACAATCTCTTCATGAACTATTAACCACGTGAGGTTTATCCAATATTAATTTTTGCATCTCCATGTGAAATGTGAATGGGTGGCAAGTGGAATGGGTGGAATCATGAAAAATTGCTCTAGCAAATTCACGAGCATTGCACGTTTGAACACCATATTCTTAAGACGGCTACTTTGGTACCTATTTCTCAATAGTTGGCAGTGCCCGCTGGTACCCTCACTCTAAAAATGAGTACCCTTACTCTAATGGGCTTGATGAATAAGTGCTGCCTCAATAAACTGGTTTCAATATTGGGCCTTGTTGATGGTTTCCATTATCCATGTCTTGTTAAAAACGCTTCTTCCTATATCGCCGTACTGCACAAGTTTATATACTGGTTTTCGTCAGAACGATATCCAGCGAGGCAGTTTTTAAAATTCTTTACCCCTCGTGTGTCAAGCTATAATTTCCGACATGGCGTCATTTACGTATTGACAGCTTCATTATTCTTCTCACTTATTTTTCATCTCTTTCTGATTGTTTCTGATCCAAAATCTCTAACTTTTTATAAGTTAATATCTAGGATATTTGTTTCTGACCCAAAATCTCTAGTTTTTTATAAGTTAATGTCTAGGATATTTGGGACTTGAGATCTGTTACTCTCATCGACGAGTCTGCCATCCTGTTGCAATCACGTTGATGTGGTTTGATAAACTGCCACGATCACCATTCAATCCTACCACCTACCGGAGAATTGATCCATTATATTTCCATTTCAATCTGCTTTAGTCGTGTTATCAAGTAACTTTATATTATGTTTTGGAATGCTACAGCGCCGAATTCAGTTTTCTTGAATTTCCCCCCTACATTAAAAGAGTGAAATAATTTTCAATACGAAGTTCAGCTCACTTCTTCTGACTGGTTCATTTCAAGTTAGTTTTTTCGAGTATATCTCAGTGCCTGATTCTTATTTAATTATTTGAAATCTATATTTCTGTATGTAATATATATTAAATTTAGCTTGTAATGTGTACGCGTGTGGTGCGCATGAGGTGACGACTTTCTGTGCAGGCGCGACGACCCCGGCCCCTGGGGCGCCTGGTGGAGAATGTCGCGTCAGCGCGCGCCTTGACAGGTGACTCACTCCTGCCTCACTCCACTACTTCCTTCTGCCTCACTCCACTACTTCCTTCTGCCTCACTCCACTACTTCACTTCCTCCTGTTTCACTTCACTCATTGAGCTGCTGCTCCCCTGAGCCTGACTTGACTCCCCTCAGCTTATGCTCTGCACCCTGCCGCACGCCCTCACACCCTATGGGTACGCACACAGTGAAAGCAGGTTGCCAGCGTGCTGGCTACCTGCTCAGGCTGGCGCCTGAAACCATAGTATACAGAAGCCTGTTCGTACAGGTTTTCACTGTGAACACTTACATTATTATCCTATGTTCATTCTTGTGGCCGGTTGGAGCAGGTTGCCCGCGCGTGCAAACCTGCTTCCACTGTGTGCGTAACCTTAGTGATGTTCCTGAGCTCCACTTACATCAGAGGACATCCTACATCATCTGATGCTCTATTGCTCCTATTTTACTCACATTACGCCTCAGGTTTCCAATCCTTTAGTGTTAGCTGGTCCGTAGTGTCAATTTTCCAGCCTTTCTGTACCTCGTTCATCTCCTTGTTGTTCGTCCGTCTCTCACGGGCCTTCATTCGTCCTGCAAAATTTGCTTATTTGTAGTTCTTCCGAGGAGTTGTGCTGCTCCTTTGCTTATATCTTGCATAATTATCTATTTCTCTTATGGTTTCATTAACATAGATTATGGCTTAGAAAATTACTTGAATCGCTTGGCTTAAAATTTAAAATAGAAAATACAACGGCGTGTGGTTTTCTTCATAAAGAAAAATTCTGGATTGTTCGAAATCCTGTACGTACCATTTTTGCAATATTTCTCTTCATCATAAATTGTGACGTGTTTACTCTGAGGAACGCGTCATATTTGCCAAGCGTCGCCCGTGTTCTGATGAATAATTTCTTTCGTTACGAATTATGAACAACTTAAATTGAATTTCCTTTTTGTTATAATAATGGATAGTTTTATTATCGTCAGCATGCTGATGTCTATATATTTTTATTTATTTTATTCTCTCGTTTCCTCATTACTTTTTTTAGGTTTGGTATTTTGCTCAATATATCTTGGTTTCTACTTTTATTATATAATGAGAAACAATGCAAATCACATTCTGTGAAATGCATTGCCCAGAGCTCTCAAAAAAACGGAACTAAATTTTTATAATGGCTTCAAAACATCTATTATGAGAATCATTGGTCATTGGTTGAGTGGAGGGGAACAACAATTTTTTTATAAATGAATTGGTTATTTTGAAAGGTAATGGGAGTGGTAGGGTAATTTTACTAATGGTAATATTAGTAGAAGTAATGCTGTGCATAATGGTAATATCACTGGTGGTAATAACATACGTAGTAGGTAGTGGTAATGTCACTAGTGGTAATAAAATAATGGTAATAATAGTAGAGGTAATACCATACGTAGTGGTAATCTGGTAAATCACGAAAAACGGTTGTGCACTCAATAATCGTAACTCGATTTCCAGTTTCACGTTTCCAATCTCCATTTATCACAGCTGACTTCTGATACATTAACATTACGGAGCTTCAGGTCGCGGAAAATGTTCGAAATAATTGAGCGCTGGTCCAAGAACTGTATTATATATACACCATTTAACTTAACAGACTTTATTTCATGCCGACAGAGTGCAATCTGCCTCCACGCTTGGCTCCTCCCCCTCCTTCCACCAGAAAACGGTAGCGTAATGTCGTAGTTAAGTCTTATTGTCAACTGATCATGCAGGATCGTGTAGCTTTGCATTATTGATAAATGCATTGGACGCGGTTATAGTAAATCGCAAATTCCCTCAGCCTGAAATAATTTAGATAGACTTGATTTAGTATTATAATCGTGCATGTGTTAAACGTGAATGATTATTTTTTCACTGTGTAGGACGTCGGCCTCGAGGATCTCAAGGACTTCGTCCAGCCTCCGGTGAACGTCGCTAGTCATCCGTCCCCGCAACCTCCTGGCAACACCACGCCACTGCCAGCCCCTCTCATCAGGGAGAGGTTAGGGTCTATCCTGTCAGTTAGGCAGGTAATTTTTCTCACTGCCAAGGTTAGGTAGGTTAGGGTCTATCCTGTCAAAGTTAGGTGGGTTAGGGTTCTTCCTGCCAAGTTAGGTAGGTCAAGGTCTATCCTGTCAGAATTAGGCAGGTTAATTTTCTTACTGCCAAGGTTAGGCATGTTATGGTCTATCCTGTCAGGGTTAGGCAGGTTAAAGTCTTTCCTGCAAGGTTAGGTAGGTTAGGGTCTACCCTGTCGGTGTTAGGTAGGTCAGGCTCCATCTTGCGGTGGTTAGATAGGCTACTGTTCAGTCAGTGTCTAGCCGCAGTCATTGTCACGAACTTTTAACTATTTCTGACTGTACGGCCCAGGGGCCATACTTTCATAAAAAGTTGAGAGATCGTAAGTTCATCAGCCTATCATTGACGGCCTTTCGAGCAAAATCCACCAATCATAGACAAGAAAATAGAGCGTAAGTACTTACGTTCAGTTAGCCAGTTTTGAAAGTAAGGCCCCAGGTCTTTAGATACGATCAGGTTTGACGACGGTTCATGTGTTCGCAGACAAAAAAAGTTGAATGTTTTCTTGTGGTGCAGATGTCGGTGCATCGTGGCGTTCCCAGCGAGCAGTCCCCGCGAGCTCGGACTGAGTGTGGGTGACATCGTCTACGTCCTGCGGCGACCAACCGCACCAGGAACCAATGTTGACGGCGGCAGTGGGGATGGTGAGGCGCCTGGGGGAGTGTCAGAGGGCTGGCTTTACGGCCTGCTGCACTCGACTGGACAGCGAGGACTTTTCCCGTCCACTTTCGTGGAGCCTGTTTGATAATGAGGCTCCAGAGACCCGTCCAATTTGAATTCTTTTCGAACTTGATGAACAAGTTTGGCCGTGACGTAAAGGTTCCGATTGTTTAATTTTAATTAGGATAGACTGATCCAGAACAGCTTTGTTTCTTAGCATCGACTTCTTGAGCTCTAGGCCGTCTGAATATTATGCTTATTTTATTACACTTGCGAAGCTCATTAAAGTATTTTGAACAGAATTTCCTGATATTGAGTAGTTACTTGGTGGCTTACGAGAGTCGGCCATCGACTCTCGACCGACGGCAGGATAGCTTTAGTTTTCTCTCTAGGAGTTTATCGTTAGTTTTCTGGAGTATATAAACTCCACTACTCTGGACTACTCCATATACTCCACTACTTGTCGTATTTCACTGAAGTTTTCACTCAAGAAAGTCACTAAATTAGCTTTAGTTCCTGGTCGTTCAGCTGAGACGGAAGCTGTGCTTTGTGCAATTGAATATTACGTGAGGACTGAATCTCGTTATGACTAGAAAGTTTTAATTGCATCGATGAGTAATAATTTTGTTAGTTATATTTGGTTTTGACTTTAAGGATTAGCAGTGTTACGACTTTGAGGTTTGATATTATTGCGAAGTTAAGGATTGAAGTGAAGAAACAGTTACGTACCAACATTACCAATGATTATAATTGTCGGTGTTCCAAACGGTGTTTATAATTAGTGTTGGGGTTGGTGTTCTGCTGCAGCGATGAGTGTAGCGACACAATGGATTAGATTCGTATTACGTATCACTTTAACTGCTTTTGTTCTCCATCAGTATTTGGTGTCGGATTATTCAAGGATGATAACATACATACGGTACTTTTTAACAAGCTACTTAAATTTTTGTCTCATCAATGTAAGCTTTATTAATGGTAAACAAGTGTTGTTGTCGTGTAGTTATAATAATGATAATTTATTGGTATTGTATCGAAAGACGTGTTTGCTATTCTTGTACTGAGTGAAGGCAATGTGATGTATTGCAACATAGGCAAATATTCCTGTTAAACCTCCATGTTGTGGAAGACTATTGAAGTGACTAACTGCAGATATTGATACAATATTGAATATTATGGTCGTATTAGACCCTTGTAGAGTAACTCTTATTACCAACGGGTAACATATTAACGTTTAAAGATCTTGATTGCATTCAAAAAGTTATTGCCTCAATTAGCGTTCAAATTAGAGTAATATACTGGCTTTTTCCTGTTTGATGACGTCATTCATAGGGCTATGCGGGTGCCAACGATATTCAAACTTCTTTCTTTGAATTCATTTTTCCCGTCCTTAGACTAGATGCACATGCTGAGGTGACCTACCGTGCGTTCTTCCCCAATAACAGGAGTAAGTTTGATGATGTGCACTCAAGTCTCAAAGTTGTTATATAAACGAGAAACAGAAACCTTCAGCAAGAATGTCTTGAAGAAATTTTCGCGGAACCAAATCTTGAATCCTTGTTCGTTGTCTGAGATGTTTAAAAGTATTTTGAATAATAGGCATATTATAACGTATTGTAAGGTTTCCCGTTGAAGTTACTGGCTGATTAGATGATAATTAATTTTATCAGTCTATTGCGTCCTATTGATTAAAGTTTGTTAGGGAAAATAATTCATTTCATTGCGCGCGTCACAATTTATTAAGGAATTTCTAAAATTACTATCACAAACTTAGAATTTTCAAATGAAGTCAATAGTTTCGTCGAGATATTTTTGTTTTCTTGCGGTGCTTTCTTGGCGTACTGCAGATACTTGTACAGTGACTGCCGCATGGCGTCTTTACTCGTCTGGAGGTCTTTGCTCGTCTGGAGGTCTTTGCTCGTCTGGAGGTCTTTGCTCGTCTGGAGGTCTTTGCTCGTCTGGAGGTCTTTGCTCGTCTGGAGGGCTTTACTCTTTGGAAGGTCTTTGCTCGTTGCCTGTGTCTTTGCTCGTCCCTTATTAGTTCCTGATATACGATTTTCTTCGCTTATGTTTGCTGTTTACCCATTCTCTGCGGTCTTCTCACTCCGAAATGCTCACGCTGCTTCTTTCTTGCCAACTCTAGCAGACGTGCATCTGAGACTTCCTGCCCCTTTTAAGTTATAAATATTTTTCCTTGTCTGTACGAAACATCTTGTTGTACAGCGATGTAAAACACTTCCCATAATACCATAACGCTGCTATATCCTCGTTACGGTAAAACTGGTGCAAGATTCCAATACTATGTCTGCCTCGTTTCTTTGATGAGGCAATGAGTCATTAATTGCATCATATTTTGACTGTATGCTGCTTTATTCTTTTCTAATGGAAAGTGAAAAATCCTATGAAGTTCAGGACATTTTCTCTCTTCTATTGCCATCTCTTTTTCGTGTTGCCAATAATCTTTTCTAACCATTCAGATATGATTGTCCTTCGAATCTCAGGTCGATCTGTGAGGTCTTTTTTGTTTTTAACGATCTGTTTCGTTGCTCATTGGCTGTTTACTGTTCAAAGAGTCGAGTCATGTTTTTTGTGCCAATTTACCAATCAATCTAAAATGCTCACTGGTGGCCAATCAAAATCTTCCCTTCGACGGTCTCAAATTTATCACTAATTTCAGGCGTGACAAATTGAAATTGTCATCGTTTATGAATGTTAATTATTGAAGGCCTTTGTGTAGTATTCATCAACGCCATTCGGGTTTATTCTGATTATACCTCAAGTTTTTATTGAATTAAACCGGTTGTTTTTTAACGTAAATATTTTAAGAAATGAATCTCTTACTAGATTTATGTGTTTCAAAGTTCCGTGACGTAACAAGTATTATATGTTGAGTATTTTACGTTTATTGAACATTTTTAATTAGTATTATGTATATTGAATCATGTGCCGAGCTTCAGGCTCATCAAGTAATGCTTGTAATTCGTACATTAAGTGTTAAGGTTGTACATCGCATGTATTTACTCATACCTGTGTTGAGTAATATATTATGACTGTGCTGTACATTTAATATCTTACATATTGACATCGTATTTAGGAGGATGAACATCAATTATTTTAATTATGAATATTTCTTGTTCGTTTCACAAATGATCGATTCTCGCTGGTGAAACGCTGTTCTTCGCGTCAGTTGCGTCGCATCGAATATAGGATAGTGCACCAAGTTTACTACACCTAAAATTATTTTATATGGAGAATCGTAACGCGAACAAATATTATTTGAAGTATTATTTAAAATAATTTTTAGTCGTAAGCTGAAGTTTACTGTACAAGGTGAACGACGAGGATGTCGCCTGTCTTAGTGTTCTTATTATCGTCCCGTGATCTGAAATATTCTCAAGATCTGAAATATTCATTTCCAGAAAAATTTTTTTTCCTGCCTCAGAGTGGGAGAATGCAGGCTGCATTCTCCCACTTGAGAGATTCCCTCTAACACTGGACACTAAATATATTTCGGTTTTATTCTGAGTGCTTTGGTATTAATTAACTGCCAACTGTGGTGTACATATAGTCGCATAATTAGGTGGGTATTCTGTTGCTATGATACGTAACGAAAATTGCTAGGGAAATTATCCAATACGTTCATCCGTGATGAACGTTTTATTGATTTCTACAATAAGTGTTGCCGTGTGTTGTTAGAGGTAAAAAGCTACAATTTATTTCAAGCTTACATAATTTGAATTGAATTGCTTTGTCGTTCTTCTGTTTTAGTTTTTACGTAACATTTGCTGTAACTTCCTTAGTGTTTTCTGATCGAGGATAAAAAAATTTTCGTCCTGTAAAATATCATGTCTTCCTCATAGTCGTATTCAAGTCAATGTCAGGAGGTATGACTCTCATGGTCGTGTTCAAATTATTGTCATGGAGACATGAATCTCACACTCGTGTTCAAATTTAAGGAGATAGAACTTTCGTGGTCGCTTTTGAATGTGCGGTGACTTGAGCATCTCGTGGTCGTGTTCTAGTACCTGTCAATTGGCAGATTAATTCAATCGCTCTTTTCAAAGCATGTCTACAACATCAACTAACTTTTAATCTTTTCTAAAATGAATAAAAAATATTATTTACGTTCTTACGCCGATAATTGCGACCTCGAAGATCTGCTTTAAGACCATCACCCGAGCTGTAAGTGCGGTGACTATGCTGGGAATACTGCCGCGCTACCAGAGCCTCGTTACTCATTACCGATGATACATTGAGGTTTCCTTTCTCTACACTAATATTAAGAATCTGCAATACTCAATCAAATATAATTGATTTGCAATATTAATAAGATTCGGAACCTAGGAATTGATACTTATGGCGTTTCCTTTTGTTTTATAAATGTTCTTGTTGATTTTTGTAAGCGTGATGAAGTGAGGTGTATGTAACTTTAATCTTGAAATTTCAATGATGAATTTCAATATTGTAAATCTGGTTGACAACGGTGAATTATTTGTAGTTGAAGTATTAGGTGGTAAACTGTTAGCTTTTTTCTAAAATAAGATTGTTTATGTATTAGATTATGTTAATATAAGTTTGATTGATTGTTACTGACATTAATTCGATGAGCATGCAATATTTGTGGGATGAAGTTCCTTCCCTCTGTACTATTGTACTCGGAAGAATATTATGTAGTGATTTTACGTTGCCATTGCCATAATAATTTATCGCTGAACTCAGACGGTGCTGTTGATAAATTCTCATCAAATGTACGCGGATACACTGTACCAAAAGAAGCTAAAAATGCCAGGAATTTAAAAGTAAAGAAAATAGCCAAAAAGTTCACCATTTCTTATATAAGACCAGCTCCATCGTCAGTTCAAAACCTAGAAGTAGGTTTTGAACTGACGATGGAGCTGGACTCCGAAACGTTTTCGCTTATAAGAAATGGTGAACTTTTCGGCTATTTTCTTTACTTTTAAATTCCTGGTAAATTTGCGACTTGAGCAGCCAAGTGATTTTAATACTTCTAAGCTAAAAATATGTGTGTGGCTCAGATCGAGACCAACAACTGACGGGACGATTTTATTCCGATTTTTTCTAACTCTCTGTTGAGAAATTTTTGCCTAACAAGGCTTGTTCTTTTCATCTCTGTAAATAAAACTTTCCCAGCATACCACTCCTATATACTGAGTTAATATCATCGAATTTTATCATTTGTAAATTATTCTCATAGCTTGAATATCTGACTTCATATTCAAGTTATTGTTTTGTAAGTACAAAAATAATTTCGAAACATTACTAGCTCAAGCATCAGTAAATAATTTTATGTTTTAAATGTTGCTACATAGCGTCAATTATCATTCTACTGATTCAATACGATACCCTCTACAAATGGCTGCCTTAACTTAGCCATTACTTAGCATTATTTGTTACTGAATGTATTTCAGTTTCCTGAAGGACTCCGGAGCCTCGATAGCCACTTATTTAAAAAGCTACTAACTCAACTTTAGTCGCCGTACCGAAATAAAAACAGTTCGGGAAGAAGCTTTTTATTTACATTTAACTGCGTATAACGTTCATTATGCATTGCGAATTCAACTGTCGGGTCATATTGACTAAATTGTGACACACTTGCTGTGAATAACACTGATGACTTTTTTTCTGGCAAAACTGGGTCTAGATAACCCGTTTACGGGAAAAAGTGCATCGCCATTTGGACAAAGTTTCACAAATTTCTCTGTGTGCGAAGTGAAGTCTCCAGCATCAGACAAAAGTTTGTTTACCGGTGTCTTCCTCCCGACCTTTCGTTTTTAGGTGGGAGTTAGGCGCGGTAATGCAGGCTGCATCCCATCCCATAATCTTCCCATCCCATTGTACTAGTCTCTTCAGTTTGAGCTTGGCACGCGTGAGGTGAGGTTGGTGCGCTTCGCTGCTGACTCCAGTAATTTTCTATTTTCCCACTGCGTTGGTTTCGAGTATACTGTAAATAATGAAAAATTATTCAAGTAGGTCGGATGTATCACCAAACAGTCGAGCGCCTTTCCATTGGTGCAAATTTTTATGAACATCTTTAACATGATCATTCATATGATTCTGTCAAAATACGAAACTTAACGGAAGGCATGAGATCAATTTTTCCATTAGCTTTTCGTTCATATAACTTTTCCTGTAATTAAAAACAAGGCAAAAAATCTGACGTCGACGACCAAGAAGCAGTTAGGATGACATCTCTAATGAAATGATAAAACTATGGCTGCTACCGATACCCAACACCAAACTGGCTAAAACGATTGTCGGATGATCGTGTTCCTCAGGGCGACATTTTTATTTGTTCTTTATCAGTTTATGATGAAAAATTTATTGGGTAGCCTACCACTCACTAGTCACTACCATTCTCATTTTATTAGAATGGTAACAACATAATGCAGTCACTACATAAGGCTGAAAAAATATGAATGTGTTTTAACGCTTTCGATCATGAAAATTGGATGTTCGAGAACTGTCACTACCTTGCATAGATCAGCAATCCACCACGCCTGTGTAAATCTTTAACAGATTACTAGTTAACTTTTATCCCAATTTTGAAAAATCTATTACTGAATTGTTTAGTAGTTAGGGCGGTGTTCGTTGAAACTTGAACATTCAGCGTACTGTTTAACCTTGAATCTTCGCGAACGCCGATGAACAGTAACCTAGGTAATCCTGGTACCTAGTGTGAGCGTTTCCTGGTGTTGACATCATTACTATGCATCTAATATTGACGCTACTTCAATTGTGTTGATTTTGAACTCTAGCTTGTATTGCAACAATGCATCGAATGAGCGAGTTGATCACGGACAGTAATCAGGCAGACTATTAGCTGTGGCGATGTCTTCGTTTGGGATGTTTATCAATTTTACCTTGGCGAACATGTGCTGCAAAAAGATACCTCCATCCTGTACTATTTACACAGAAATAATGAAGCGAGAGTAGGTATCGCTGCGTTGTCCCGTGCGCTTGCGAACGTTTCTTGCCAGAATGCCTGGGGCAGTGGACGAGTCGGATAAATGAAGCTAGTATGACTTGCCGCGAAACCACACTGGGTGCTCCGACTCCAGCTGGACTAATGGCATGCGCTGAAGAAATTAATATTTGAAGCACGTCGAGGCAATGCAATTATCCTGAAACGTGACTCAATTCAAAGCAGAATTCAGCCATCAGTGTTCCAATAGATGTACGTGTTCCAATGTGAATGACTGGATGGACTTCCGTTCTCTGCACAATCAGGCGAGGCTATTCATTGTACTGAAAACAACCTGATAAATAAAGCTTCCGTTATTCATTTGAATGTTTCTCAAATTCTGAAAAGTTTACAGATCGTAGGCATCACACGATTCATGGAGCAAAATTCTGAGAGACATAACAGGCTGATTAAGGATTTTGCACTCATTGTCTCTTCAATGAGAGTAAAATTAAAAATAACTATTATTTTTGTTCCATTGGCTACAAGCCCCGTTTTTATGAATAATTCATTGCTACAAATTTATGTCAATTCAATTGATTGCTACGGATAAAAATTATATTGGATATGTAAAATTTTTTATTCAGGCACGAACTAAAACTCACGCACATAATGGTTCCTACGGCACACAGTATAGTGAGGTTAATTAAATAATTTACCTATGTAAATATACATTAGTCGTACTGTATTTACTGCATTCTTAAAATGGTTAAATTTACTGATATGCTTTAACCTTTCTGCGTTTAGTTTACAACATTAACTCCTCTGAAATTGAAAGACCGGAAAGCTTGACAGAACCTCACCGGAACCGACAACGTTGTTCAGATAACAATTTGTACGTGCAGATGTTATGAAACATCGCTGAAAATTACAAGAGTTTTGTCCTACTGTCGTAAGCGGGCGACAGACTTCAGCCTTGCATCATAAACCTGAACTACAACTGTTATATGAGGGTTGATTTTCCCTAATTGTGTTTTGTTTGTGATGGCGCCAAACAGCAGCTCCAATATACGTATAATCATCGCGTATAATCATCATTATAAATAATTTAATAACCTAACCTCCATGAGCACTCTACAGAAAACTGCACAAATGTTTAAAAATCATGTTTTTTTCACAATGAATTTTTTGTATGAATTTAACTATTTAATTGCAATTCACGTGCTTGAAAATGATAGGTAAATCAAATTACGTAAAATTCGAAAAAAATGAACTCCAGATTCGTCAGTTGATAACGGTTTGTTTAAACGTTTCCCATAATAATAATAATAATAATAATAATAGCGGTTTCAGCGTTATTAGGCCATAGGCCTGTCGCCGATTCTTAACATCGCAGAACATCCACAGCTTGTTGCGGTCTCGAACTCACAACTCACTGATTCAAATTCTGCTGTGCTTAACCGCCCGGCCTCCTTGCCGATTCTGACCAGAAACTGGCGCACAGAGCTGGGATCGAATAGCGTTTATTAGGCCGTAGGCTTAATAAACGCTTAGGCCGTAGG
The DNA here is from genome assembly GCF_000764305.2 of Hyalella azteca. NCBI lineage: Eukaryota > Metazoa > Arthropoda > Malacostraca > Amphipoda > Hyalellidae > Hyalella > Hyalella azteca. The sequence goes on along the minus strand of NW_025938411.1, from coordinate 672,849 downwards.
CTTAATATTCAGCTTGTTGAGGTCTCGAACTCAAAACTCACTGATTAAATTCTACCGTGCTTGACCGCCCGGCCTCCTTGCCGATTCTGACCAGAAACTGGCGCACAGAGCTGGGATCGAACCCGCGCCTCTCTGCTCCAATCTTGGTACTCTGAACTGTAACCACTGGGCCACCATCATAAATCATTAAAATTATTATTGCTTTGCATCGTATAGTTAAGCAGCACATTTGTCAATGATCGGCATGTACGCAAATCCGTTACGTATCACGCTTCTCCCGAGTTTAATTATTGCTTGTGTTTGATCGTAATTACCCACGATCTGAACTCTTCTAATTCGATATTCATCATCAAGGTTGAACGTGAACGAATGTGCTTGCCTTGGTCAGATGCTATGGGGGCTTGCCGCGGAAGAAGCTTTGGGTAATGAATCCTGCTCACCGTATTCGGTCAAGGTCATGCAGACTGCCCACATCCTTACTTCCGATGCCTGAACTTAAATATTCAATTAAAAGTAAATAATTGGTAAAATTTGTTCCACTTTTATTCTGGGATCCCAACGTTTATCGTGCATGCAATGCTTTTTCTACGTTCAGTTGTTCTGACGTTGACTCAATTGAGATGAGATGCTATTAAAATTGTAACTGAATGAATAATAAATTATTATTATATTAATAATGCTTCACTGCATAATCAAATTTTATTTTGAATGCCTGAGGCTTATAACAGCTTGCACGATACTTAATATGGTTTTCTTCCGTAAACGAGCAATCCCTGAAGGCATAATCAAATGACATTCAGAACAAAAATTGAACGGGAGTACCGTATACCGTTTCAGCAGAAATCCTCCTTAAGAATAGATTGTGTCCGTAGTGTATTAATGTTATAATATCGTCTTAAACTCGTTTCCCATTTCCATCAATATAGTCATTTTACCAAAGCTTTGGTGTGATACCGAGTGAACAAAAAGTCGTTAACATACCAATACTAAGTAAAGGATCTTGCCACCCCACCCACAAATTACCGGAGGAATCCTGACTGGCAAATTGTAGCCTTGACTGACAATAATGGAATCATACAAGCCAGACATTTCACTCCAGTAATTTTATTGAAGGTTTGGGCAAATCTCTTGATAAGTTGATTGAAAAATTTGGGAATGGGCTGGAGAGAATGATTGCGCAATATTTGAATCAATAAAGCTTGGATTACTAACAGAACAAGCTATGAATCCTTCATTTAAAACATGTGACGGTGTATAACAAAATATGATCAATCTAACATTACCGCATCACCTGTGAACCCGCATTACAACTCGTCGACACAGCTCGCAACTAACATTCGCCCAAAATGTTACCCTACGCGGGGTAGGCAAGCTTAATCTTCTTCGGCATCGTATAGAAGAATTAAAATTACTTTTAAATAAAAACAATTAGCACGACAATGTTCTTGGGTGACAATAAGATCACAGAAGCACATGCACTCGTCTTAAGAAATACCGCTTTCTGTTAAAAGGATCTGCATTGAAAATAGCCCCCGGACTCCTCATATGGGAGCCGACTGCGAATAGATGCAAATAAGTGAAATAACACTAATTAAATTAATGGTTATTTTTCGAAGTTCTCATTAACTTGAAATTGTTTTGAATAATGAAGGAGTTTGAAGTGAATGATATGATGAATATGAAATGGATATCTTCATGCTCAGAACCTCTTGTATACGTTTAAAATAATCATCTGAAAATTTGCTAATGTTTGTACACTAATTCAGCGAATTAGCGTACATCCATCACAGAACGCATGTGTAGACAAAGTAAAAATCGAGGAATCGTTAAAAGCCAAGAAAATCTTTAGGAAGTTTGAAAATCTGAATTTTTAAATTAAAATGTTTATTAATTATTTACATATTCTTAAGATCGCAGACAGATCTGTGTTCCATTTAGTTAGCTGATGTTTCGCGACATATCCTGCTACCAAGATACATTAATCGTGTTATTAAGGTGGATTAATATTACTATCAGTGTAGAAATATCTGACTATTACAGAATATTAATCATGATCTAAATGCAGGAATCATATTTCTGTCAGTTATATATGAAATTATCTATCAAGTTAAAAATGAACTTACGAACCTTGTAGATAAATCTTGTTCTTACGGCTGAAATAATCTTACTGCCTACATAAGGGAGATTAATTTCACTCTCAAGGTAGAAATGATGTTAATCTCAAGGTAGATTATTTTTACTCCTAAGCTAATTTAATTGACAAGGGTGTAAGTAATTATCTCAAATAGAGGTGTATAATTTTTACAATCACTAAAGAAGTCCGTTGCTTAGATAACAACACCAGCAGTACTCAAACTCGGAATGTTGAGTCAAATCTTCCATATTTTTAACAAACCGAAATTGTTTCCAAAGCTACGGAGCTTTTTTATATAATGTACCGCGAATTAGCATTTCTTACGTATATTTGACTCATAAAAAAGTGTAATTCACTGTAAAATTCACTGTAGAGTGAAGTGTACTTAAGAAATCAGGAGCTTTTATAATGATGACAATGACGTGTACAAAACAATACATACAAATGCAAATCACCTTGTGCCTGTATCTGTTTGTGTCCGTACAATGGGATTTGTCCAATTCCATTGTATATATAGTGATGAATCACAACGTAAAATAGGCATTACGAAATTACCAAGTCGTGCACTACGCTATTGCCTGTTAGTAATTATTGCCATCATAGTCGGTCATGTATAGGTATTTAATATAAGCTAGCCGCTTTTAAACCGCCGATAATATTCATCAGTGTTAGGAACGCTGCAATGGAGAGTTCAGCGGGGAAAACCGATGATATCCTCAAGTAAAATTTATCCTCGGACTTGCGTCAAAACATTCCTTGCCTAGTCACGCTGTGTTGAGATTTTTTAGTATTTGTTTTTTGATAGGTCTGTGATTTCCTTGAATTTCGCGATTTATACCTGCACGCTCCGGTATCAAGCAGTGTCTCCTGTCTAGTCAAGTAAAATAATATAATTGTCTGCTAAAAATAAATTTACTTGTTGATTGTTCTTCTATACGTTACAACTCTTACAAGATAGTCTGTTTAAAAAAATTTACTTGCAGTTTATTTTCCTACGTTACAAGATAGTCAACTAATAATAACATTCCTAGCATTTTATGCTTCTCACACAATAGAATTACCTAAATAATAAAGACCCTGAGGCCGCGATGCTGCTGCCGACGACAGCCCTGCTGCTCGTGCTGGTCTCACTCCACCAGCCGGCGGATGCTGGACGACAGCGCAGACAAGGTGATTGTTTTTGCAAAGTTAGGAATCGCTAAGATATGCAGCTGCTAATTGCCAATCACATCTAAAACTAATCACCTGCTATACTAAAATTCTAAATACTGAAATATGGAAGACTATGTAATGAAATATGTATACTTTTATATACTAAAAAAAAGCTACTAATATACTAAAATTTAGATCGACGTTGTAAAGGCTACGGCCACAGATTACAGCCACATTGTCATGATTGCACTGTACGGCCACATTGTCACGATTGCAGCCACTGCAGGGCATGCAATGTTTATTGCCTGAAAATCTTGCCTCGAGTTCCAAGTATTAAAATGAGCTGCCACTCTTCGTAGTTATTACCATTCTTAACTAGTAATATCAAATAATTAACCTTGTAGAATGAATCGCACGAGTGCACAAATCTAAGAAACTAGTTAATCGTACGATGAACAAAACGAAAAAGTGACGCATGCTTTTCCCTATTGAAAAATGTAAAATTGCCAAGCAGTTATTCAGTTATTGCAATGATGTAAATTGGTGCCTGAATATTGAAATAAAATGTTTTAAAAACAGGATGCGATTCTAAATGAATTTTTGTCTGCCTGCTTTGCATGTGGATTATCTACGGAATTAGTGGCTGCAAGTTATATCTATACGGTTTCCATTTATTGTAGAACTATTGAACAGTTTTTTTTGTCTTTAATTAATTGGGGATGCTGCTTAATATTATATAAATAACAAATAACCAACAGCATCTACACTGAAATGTGTCACTATAATGTGTCACTGTCAAGAGCTCAATAAATGTAGGTGTGAAGTATTCTATCTACAATTCCCACTTCCTATAATAACATCGACACAATTTGCAATGGAATGCATAAAATGATTCCCACGAAACGGTCTTTAATGTAACCGCCATTTGAATATTAACACGTTGACTACGATTGCTTCACCTTGTACTATCACGGTATTTCATTTTTTGTACTTTTTTAAGCAGGTCATTTTTTCCGGACAAATTCCGTGATTTAGTTTTTCTCAATTGCGTTTGCCGGCTAAAATTTATGATAGGGGTACTTCCTAATTAAATTTTAAATACTGCAAAAAGAAAATAAATGGAATTTTTATAGCGGAACCTACAAATAACTAGTATACCATACATTGAATTAACGGCCTTTTTTGGCCTTTTTTGTTCTCGGATTTGGCCGACTTTAGGCAACCTGAATTATGTAGCACTACCTCCTGGAGAGATACATTTCGTGGCTCGCATATGTACCAATACGTAGTTAACGTGTTAATCTAATCCGTTTAGATAAAATTTATTTTATCTAAACGACTCATGATAGCTGAGGCCCTCATCATTAAGGATAGGACCCCAGCCATCAACCAGTAAACTACTGGATTTGTCAGAACCTTGAGACTGTTTTCGGAGTAATTTTCGGTGCTTTGATTCTAAATTATTTCGTGATTTTGTAATTATTCCTAACAATTTTGATTTTTGAGTAGTATCCTATTTACTTGATTTTGTACCTATGTCGACGCTAATTTCATCACTCAATGCGCCTTTTAACTTGATAATGAATGATAGAAACATTCGAAACGTCGTTAACTAAATAAAAATGTCCATCGGTAACCTGATTTTCGATTTGCCAGTTCAAACTAAAAATATTGTTCGATATATTGAAAAGAAAATTGCGAATAAAACAAATTCTCTGGTCTTCAATGAAACCTGCTTGATAAAATTTATTCTACACATTTTTTGTGTGTTGGATAATTATAACACAGCTTGAAACAAATATTTTTCGTAAGAAACTAGTTTCTTAAATATTTATTCTCATCAGGATTGTGCCTATTATTATACTCATCTGAATTATATGAATTCAAGTCATTAGCATAATAAATGCACATTTATTTGCCTCAAATTCTGTTGTATTCAGCACCGCTACATTTGCAGCCTTCGTGTTAGGTGTCCAAAGCGCCGACTCGTGCGTCCCGCCAGAGGGCGGTCAGGGCCTCTGTGTGGAGGTGGTGCAATGTCCGAGGATCTTCTCAATCCTGACTAGCCGACCTATTCCCACAAATCTCTTCGATTACCTGAGGAGGTGAGGTAACTCTACCTCAACTCTACGGTTACCTCAGAAGGTGAGGTAAACTCTACCTTAACTCTACGGTTACCTCAGGAGGTGAGGTAACATCTACCTTAACTCTACGGTTACCTCAGGAGGTGAGGTAACTCTACCTTAACTCTACGGTTACCTCAGGAGGTGAGGTAACTTTACCTTAACTCTACGGTTACCTCAGGAGGTGAGGTAACATCTACCTTAACTCTACGGTTACCTCAGGAGGTGAGGTAACATCTACCTTAACTCTTCGGTTACCTCAGGAGGTGAGGTAAACTCTACCTCATCGTTGCATTTTATACGCTTACGTTAGACTTTTTATTTATTTTAGACGGAAGTTTTTGAAGAGAGGTAAGATCCATCTCACTGTTTGCACCCTCCGCTTCATTAATGTCATTCGTGAGTCTTTGCTTTTATCCAAGGCTTTATTATTTACTTTAATATTTTGGAAGCTAATATGCAATTTTCGCGTTCGTTGCTGACGCCGTTCTGTATTGTGCGATCGAAATAATATGCTTGCATGTTATTCCTCCGTCGAAGCGTAAGTAGACTACTTCCTAGTTTTAAGCTTGTATCTACAAGGTTATAAATATTTGTCGGTGCAATAATTTCAAATTGACTATGATGTTTTATAATAATTGCAGACACACTTTTAAAAATATAAATTCAACAATAGCTATAATTTTGCGCGAACGAAAGCCACCGTTTAATGCAAGTAAATCAAACAAAGAAAATAGCAGGGACTTGAATGCCTCGGCACGCGATTCATGACACCTTTAGGTCAATTTACAAGTGCCCTTCATTGATTGTAATGAAGTACATGTTGAGTAAATACTATTCGTACAAATTCTTTATGGTACACTTTATTTACCACAATGATTTAGTAGTTGATCAAACCCTATTTCAATTCCGCAAATACTGTTATTTGAATTTTTAATGCTAAATATCGACCATCTTGTAATTATGAGTTATATTCTTTGCGGAATCAAAGCTTCGAGTTCACGCCAATGTTGAGCTTTGCAATTTGTTGTTCATTTTATGTTGTATGTGCAAACATGCATTGCTGCCTGTCATTTGCTTTTGTGTTGCTTGAGGCCGTCACGCATAACGGGACAGCTCACTCGAATGCTGAGCTTATCGTGCATGGGGATTTCCATGTACAGGAGCATCTGCCGTAGAGATGCTTCCGGTCGGCCGATGTTTTGTTGTGGCATCGCCGGTTCCGGCGGGACAGCGCCTCTGGTAGCTGGTGTAACACCGCGGCCTTCTACGGCTCCCGCAACTACTACTCCTCCTACTCAACCACCTACTCAACCTCCTACTCAGCCCCCTACTCAACCTCCTACTCAGCCCCCGACCCAACTTCCTACTCAGCTCCCAACCCAACCCCCTACTCAACCACCAACCCAACTTCCTACTGAGCCTCCCGCAACAGAGCCTACCACAATTTTAGGTTCGAATCCGTTTGTACTGTCAAGTGAGTCTCACTATATGCAGCAGGGCTCCCAAGCATGTCTGCGTTTAGAAGAGAAGAAATGCACCTTTTTAGCATACTGATAAGCACATGAGCATTTGAATCTCATTTAGCAATCAACGATTACTGTTATTTTTACCAAAAAAATGAGCATTATTAACGGAATTGAATTTTATATATAGTACTAAGCCACGTTTATAGTTGCAAGGAATGTAAACTTGTAATGATATTTCTAATATCAATGAAATATTATCTAGTTGCTCTTTATTCAAGTGTACTATTGAGGTTTTGAGTTACTTTTATCGTTAGATTCCTAATTTGATGTATTATTTGTGGTTCAAAAGTTCCATAGTTTAAGTGATCAGTATTTGATGCAACAGACATTTGACGACTATCCAATTATTCATTACAGCCACGGGAGAGCCTGTCGCCACCACCACCATCGCCGCCACTGACACAACAGGCAAGGCTTTACTCGCATTTCGCTTTTTCTATCTTGATTTATTGCTTCTTATATAAACATTTTTGTGATTATTTGTGTCTACATTTTAATCTGCAACATTAGATTGATTCATGCCTTCAGAAAAAATTTATTTCTGATGACGATTGTAAACTCATGTTTCATATATCAGCCATTAACATCAGTTGCAAATCAGTGATGTAAAAATTTGCAGTGTGGCAATTCTCATGAATTAATCTGCCAATTTCCGATCGATTTACGAAATATTCTACCGAGCTACAGAGATGAATCCTTGAAATGTAACCATCATGAGAAAGGTCCGAGGATCCATGTATATGGCGTTCATAAACTCGATGCAGACTCGTACAGTTCCTATGATCCTATCGCGATTGTCCGAATGTACGAGTACCTGACATTTTTGACTAAAAATAGATAGCTGTTAACTGGTAGCTAGGTTCCAATAACGACTCTCAGAATGTCAGTGACATTGCAGACTTTGGCAGTTCTTATCTGGCTGGGTTTCTATCACGACTCACACCATGCTCGTGTCGTTTCTGACTCAGGCAGCTTGGCTGCTATCTCATCTCTCATAACGTCCATATCATTCCAGCTCCAGGAAGTTCTGCGGCGGATAATATCCTGCCAGGACTGGCGGAATGCGGTAACTCGAACGTGACTCTGCCGCGCATCGTTGGCGGGCGCAACGTCAACCAGGGCGACTGGCCCTGGGTTGCCGCGCTTGGGTACGACAACGGCCGCGGCAACGTCTCCTTCTCCTGCGGCGCCGCGCTCATCTCGCGCCGCTACGTGCTTACCGCCGCGCACTGCGTCGATGGACAGGCTGGACTGTGAGTTCATAGGCTGTGTGGGGGTTAATTCTGCAACTTTTTGCTTGATTTGTCTTTTTGTTGAGAATTTCTCTGTATCTTCAGCGCATCAAAGGATTTAGTAGTAAGTTGTCTGTATATTGTCGGAGAAATTATTTGAAGAGGCAGACACTATTATTTGTACTGGTCAGGTATTCGAGATGACGATGATTGAAAGTTTCGTCCATCGTTCGTCCAAATTATAACCTTGTCGGTTGGTTGGATTGGTTGAATATCTTTGTACGTATCTTGTTTATGGACCCAGTGGGACTGTGGGTTAATTGTGAGGCAGGACTGTAATGTAAGGTTATGGTGAGGCAGCACTGTAAGGCTATGGTGAGGCATGAGTGTATGGCTATGGTGAGGCAGGACTATGGCTATGGTGAGGCAGGACTAAGGCTATGGTGAGGCAGGACTAAGGCTATGGTGAGGCAGGACTGTAAGGTGATGGTGAGGCACGAACTTGATTTTTGTGGTCAGGTAGAACTTTATTGTAGTTTGATGCTCATTTTTTAACATGAACATTGTGCTGGTCGCCGCTCATGTAGCATTCTGATTCAATCCAAAAATATGTATGCCAAGGCTAAAGGATCACAGATTTTCCGTAGGAGGTTATGGAATAGGCCTATTTGCTTTATCGCTTCTAAATCATGACAGAATCAATGTTAGACGATATGGACCGTGATGGATATTGATAATAGTGACATTCGACTGATCTTTATATTGTCTGTCATATTTCGTATAATTAATGTTCATAATTTTGATTAATTAAAATTTTCCTAATACTGAATAAAAATGTTCGTAATTTTGGATAATTTCCACTATAATTTTAGTTCATTTTATTCATAATGGATTCTTGTTGCCGCTTGATGATGCGAAATCATAAAATTAATCATCATTGTAAAATCTCCTGGGAACAACACCAAATAAAAAAGTAATCGTTACTGCAATGAAAAACTACAATTTCTGCTCATGCGCAGGCGTGTGGTGCGTTTGGGAGAACACGACCTGTCCCGGACGACGGACGCTGTACACGAAGACTTCGGCATCGAGAGCCGCACGATGCATGAGAATTACGACACCAACTTCTCCAACGACATCGCCTTGCTCAGGCTCGACAGGGACGTTGTCTTCAAGAGTGAGTGATAAATCATACGTCTGAAATGTTAGATAGCGTGTTATGTTACGTTCAAATTTTTAATGTTTTCCCTCTCAATATGTATGATTTTTTTGAGGAATGAAGGATTAGGTATACAAAGCCTTTCATGTTCAAGTATTACTAGTTAAATACCGGCTTATTCGGGAATTATTACAGGCTGACTCGAGAACATTTTTATTTTTATAGGCCAGCTACCCCGCAATATCAAATCTATTCAAGTTATCCTAAATCCGACTTTAGGTTTTCATAGAGCATCTATAACTAATTTCCAGTACTCAGGCTTTAACTTGTGCTCCTATATGTCATTTTAAACTCACTCTATAAATATATTTTCCAACTTCTAATCAATTTCGCTCCAACAAATCTATAATCACTGCAAACCACTTATCGCTGACCTCTCATTCACGGGATGACTTATTTAGCAGTCTTTTTCAGAATTACATCCTTAATCTCCTGCCTTTCTCTCTTAAATGGAGCAGTCTTTAACATTGAATGTTCCACAGATTCATACACATTCACCCTCATATGCGCAACACTCAACTTCTTTCCGCTCATTCCACTGACATTTACTTTAACTCACACAGAGAGCTGTTGTACTTACACAAAATAGTAAGCACCTGGAGCCTTCAAGACCGATTTAATTGATTCATTTTTACAAAATTCGGTCTAGTGCTCAACATCAATCCGAACAATCAAATTCATTCTAAACGTAAAAATGGCAACCGTCTCTTCATAATTATCTAAGTACTTCATCCGTCTTAGTGTCCAAATCGTGACACACTTTCTTACCCACCGCACAAACAGTGACGACACTGTGCGTACTGATAAGCTCTTTGGAAGCCCAAACTGGGTCAGAATGTCCAAGGGCAAAAAGTGCATCGCTATTTAGGTTAATTCTCACTCGTTTCTGCAGTGCAGGATAAATGCTCAGCACTGAAACGTGCGATGAAATCCTTAGCATATTCTGTCGTACAGCCTAGCATCATATGGATCTCTTAACCATTTGTATTCATACACCTAGTCGTCATACAGTAGCACTTTTAGCTTTTTTAATTTTTCTTACCCAGTTAATCTTTCGCGTCCATTCTTCCTACCTAATAACCACATTTGTACTCAGGCAACAAAATAGCATAGCGGTTTCAGCGTTTGGTCGCAGTCAATTCTTAACATCGCAGAACATTCACAGCTCGTTCCGTTTCGAACACGCAACTCACCGCTCTAATTTTTCTGTGCTTAACCGCCCGGCCTCATCGCCGATTCTGACCAGAAACTGGCGCACAGAGCTGGGATCAAACCCGCACCTCTGCTCCGATCCTGGTACTTTGAACTGTAACCACTGTGCCTAGTGAAACCTCGAGAATAAAAGCGCATGGACTCGAATGTGATCAGAAAGGCAGGCACGATAGAAAACTATATTATAATAATTATTTCTCTTCTTAATTCGTTTAATGGCGTAAATCTACGCGTTGATTGCAGAGCACATCTCGCCGATCTGCCTCCCGCGCTTCCCGAGCTTCATTGAGCCTGCTGTGGGGGCGCAGCCTTACGTCGCTGGCTGGGGGTCCATTCAGTACAGTGAGTGTACAATTACTGTTTAATGTCCTGGGGCCGGATTATCAAAGCTTCGTAACTTTTTGTACTTACGACAAAAAAGTTCTGTGGTACGTAAATACACCCTAATTTTGGCATTATCAAAACTTTCGTACGCAAGTCTTAGCTAAAAGCCTAAATTTTTTTCCCGCGCCAATTTTTCCCGCGCAAATGTTTATATAATACCACCTCTGGTATTACGTTGTCATAGCAACGCCACTCGTAAGTCGATTTTGCGTACTTACGAAGTTTTGATAATACGGCCCCTGTACACTATAGGGTCTGTACATTCGGCGTTCTTTAATATTAAGATTTCTTTGCACTATAAGTTTTATACATTCAGTGTTCTTCAATGTTAAGATTTCTTTCAGCGTTCCTTGTAGTTAAGATGCCTGTACGCTCTGTGGTCTGTACATTCAGTTTCCTCAACAATTAGGAGTCCTGTAAAGAGTATGATATTCTGTACAATGAGTGTCCGATTCTAAGTAACTGAACCTAAGTAATGCATGTCAGCAACATCGTTGTAGTGATAATTTTTTGTTTCGATTCCTGATGAGCCTGCAGGTCGTGCGCTGACCGACATGAATATTGACTGTGTCTATGTATCATCGTAATGATATTTTTCATCATTAACCACTGATGAGTGTACACGTCTTACACAGACCAGCGGTCTTCAAACATCCTACGTGACGTGGCCGTGCCCGTCGTGGAGCCCGCGTCGTGCGTGCAAAGCTACGCGCGATTCCAGACCGTGCGTGTCGACGAGCGCATCCTGTGCGCTGGCTTTGCCCAGGGCGGACGCGACGCTTGTCAGGTGAAGACAGTGACACATTTGACGGAATATAGGCCTTCGTTGACGGACTGTTTAATGACTGATAAGCTGAAAGATTAATAGATAAAGCGACTTTCTTTTGCGGCATTTGGATATTTTACTGTTACTAAACACTTCCACAATCCTGACTTTGCCTGACATGAATCTCGTTAGTAAGTTGTAGAGTAAAAACTGTAAAATAATGCTGATTACAGCGATATCCCCTCAAGCCTTCCTTTAACATGAAACTTCCATTATATTTCTATTTCAAAGTTCAAATGAATGCCTGAATTTTGTTGGTAAAAATTACTATTCCAATTAGTTTACGCAATTGAGAATTTCCGCTGATATTCAACATTAAAACCTACATTGACACGGGATTATTTTATTTATGAAAACTGCAATAATGTTTTATAAAAAACTGTTTAAAAATTGTTTAGAAAAGCACCACTAATGCGTACCTCATCCCGTCGCAGGGCGACTCCGGAGGTCCTCTGATGTCCCCGGTATTCAACCCAGGCGAGCAGACGAAGTACTACCTGGTCGGGGTGGTGTCTCTTGGGTTCCGCTGTGCGGAGCCTGGATACCCCGGCATCTACTCGAAGGTTTCCCACTTCATGCCCTGGATCTTGCGCAACATTAACTAGACTCTGACATTCCAAGTACTGAAGTACATTCTTCAGTACATTCTGACATTCTAGGTACACTACTAGTATGCCTCACTTCATGCCCTGTATCTTGCGCAACATCAACTAGACCCTGACATTTTAGGTACTGAAGTGAAGGCATAACTAGTATGCCTCACTTCATACCCTTGGTTTCGCACATCACATCAAGATTCTGAAATCATCTTCATTGAACTAAATACATGACAATAATGTGCACTTCTTCATAGCCTGGATCTTGCGATAAGCAACTAGGATCTAACATTCAACGTACTGAAGTGAAGACATTTCACTCGTATGCACCACTTCATGCCGTGGATTTCGAGCAACATCCACTCGTTTGTGAAATTATCTGTTTTGAATTGAAGGCTTAACCCATGTATGCAACATTTCAAACCGTGGATTTTGCGCAAAATCCATCTGTTTCTGAAATTATGTGCTCTGAACTATAGGCATATCTCTGGTATGAACCACTTTATGCTGTAGATTTAGCGCAAAATCAACTATATTATGAAGTTTTCTGCATTGAACTGAAGGCATGAATCTTGCAACCAATCCTTCGTGCCGTGGATCATTAGCAATCTCGAGTAAATTTCAACACTTTTGTTGAAGAGTTGTAAGCGATTTCTATTCTGCCTCTTATCATGTACTGGATTATAGCAATCTCAACTAGGAAAGCTTCACCTCGTGCGGCCGCAAGCTCCGGTGTATTTCCGGCAATATGTGAATAAAATGTATTCAAAATTATGTTGGAACAAAGGAATTTTTTATCATTGAACTGTAAACGGTCTGGTAATATTACCACTTGAATTTCCATAAGAGTTTTTTCTATTTTCTTGATGCAACAATAGAACCCCTTATCTCAGTAATTTGAAATGAACGGTCGCAGGTTAGCGCATCTGCCAAAAGTTTGAAACACTATTGGTCTGTATATTTAGTATAAGAGGAATCAATAATTGATGTTTGAGATGTGTGATGAAGGGGATGTTCCTGTCTCTTTAGTGCTGGTATAATTTTCACTGCTTGGCATAAAAGTAGACGTACGTTACGTTAAACTATGCGGTTTGGCATTAAAATTGCATGATAAACTGAACACCTAAATGTTTTTTTTAATTAAATAGTTATTGCATTTTATTTGAGGACATTTATAAGGACGCTTCTAGTGACTTCAAATTGTCTTTCACTAAAAAATGTGTTTTTTTTTTGCTTCGGTGACGGCCAATTTTGAATGTATTGTTTATCCTCGGGCATTATGGAATGATATTTTATAACGGAACAAGATTGTCATTTCTAAGAAAGTAACATTGCAATAGCTTTCTTGAAATGCGGTTACAGTGTTTTTGTTGCTACTACGATATAATCGATGTATGTATTTAGAGTAAACTTTTAAATGTCATTCACGATGTCGTTTTAAGATGACGTGAGCCACGACGTTTTGCGCAATATTGCCATATTAATCTGCTGACGTATGTATTCCACTGTACTCCGTAATCGAAATTTTCATAGCATTTTTATCTTCAGTTATTGCAAATTAGAAATATTCCTTGCATTTAGTGCATGGTTGTTATTGTTATAAATTACTCATGACCTTATTTTGTCGCTTGTTTTCATTACCTATTTCATTAGTTATGTGACGTTACTTCGCATTGTTCAACGAATCAGTGCTAAATATTTGTGAACTCTATAAATAAACTATATATCTAAAATTGTATTTATTTCATCCATATTTTTGGTTAAGTTGTTGGGCAAATGAATTTCAACATGTAAGACAAATTTCTTACGTTTGAACCATCATTTACACCAAAACGTTGATAATTGCATTGTTATTTAACGGTGAACATATCATGTTTTTTTCACAAACATTTTTTCGTCCAAGTCTCCGCATGTTGTCATCCGCTAGAAGTCGCAGACGGTCATCCTCCACTAATCATNCGGCAACCGTACCCTCATGAGGATCCTTTACTACCCGCCCGTTCCCTCACATCGTCCTGAGGGCACCATGCGATGCGGCGCCCACACAGACTACGGCACCATCACCCTCCTCCTGCAGGACAGCCTCGGCGGCCTCGAGGTGCTTTGCTCTGTCTCTTATACACATCTAGATGTGTATAAGAGACAGCGTTCATACTGCTACTTCTTTCCTACCCTCAATCTCTGACCTCGATTCCTGTACTTCTTAAAAGTTCCTACAATTCTAACACTGATTAATTATAAATCAACCATACATATTCAGCACGAGCCTAATGCATAAATTATAAAATTTAATCCAATTCCTCTGCAGCATGACCTATACAATATCATGGTATATAAATTATTCAGATAGGATGCAATAATGATGCGTCGTAATCCATACCGATCGATATAACGGTTATTCGATAACGTAGGTGAACTAATAATGGAGTGATTTTTATCACTCTTACTTTCATATCCTCCTCGTTAGTAGAAATCACTAAACTGTAGAAATTATTATTGAAGTACGTTGCCTCTCACTATTTGATTTATTATTATTTATCATCACCGTGTATGTATCATAAAATCGTAGTAAAATCTTTGCTAACATAAAATTATGCAAGAGTTGACAGTAATTAGGAAGTAATGCAATGTAAAAGACTATAAATGCTACAAGTTAATTTATTAGCAGCTTAGAAATATTTCAGCTTGGTTTGCTCGATAAAATACGAGTTTTATTTCAAAATAAATTATTTGTCCGATACAAGGTAATTTTGGATAAGGTTTAGTAATGATACAACCTCTCATCTAAACCTGAATTTACTTGGTAAAAATAAATAAACAAGAAGCGTTATTGTATAACTATCGTTAAATCAGTACATTTTATTGTGTAGAGTGTGGTTTTTGATTAAACATAAAACCATGATTTGAACTCCACTTAATTCGTAATTGAGGCCCTGGCAACAAAAATTACCTAGCGTTTATTAAGAAGGATTGATTGGAGAAAAATAGATTATTGCAAGCCCCATTTTCAACTGAACCGTTCTATTAATTAATTGAATTATTTTATTCTAGATCGAGAAAGCGTTCAGCAGCACTGGCAAGTTCTTTGAACTGCCCCTGGCAGTGAAGGAAAAGTACGACCGACTGGACGGTCAAGGTTACCTTGCCGTAGACCGGCAAAAGTGAGAATCGTAAACGTTCATGTAAAATATACAATATGTTACGCTTATGTAATCTGACAATCTACGACACTATAAGTTCCTTATCAGCAGCGCAAATTTTACGAGAATTTGCGCATCGTAGATTCATTAGGATTTTTTTTATGCCTCGTAGAGTAGTGCCTCGGCGTAATGAATTTTCGCTCCCTTCACTCAGGTTGGGTGGCGACTCCAAGAAACACGAGTTGCGCGAGAGTTTCGATGTAGAATTTTGCTTTAATCGCTACCCTGACGAAGAGATCCCTGACTTCGGCGCCTCCGTCGTGCACGTCATGACGGCGCTGGACGAACTCAGCGACAAACTCATCCTGGCTCTCCAGTCTGCCCTTGGTGAGTCATCTCATTAATTTTGAGAACGGCGAGAAGTTCAAGAATTTATTGCTAACAAATGAAACGACCCGATTAAGGAGGAGGATGGATCACTTTTGTTTACGGATGGATCCATCCGTAAACAACTTGTTTGTTTACAACTTTTTTGTTTTTGATCACTTTGAAACTTGGTACACATATATAAAACAGAATTCAAAGACATTTTTGTTCGTGTGATTTTTTCGAAAAATTGATAGAAAACGTGAAATTCATAGAAAACTGACAAAAAAGGGGGTACTAGTTGTAGAAATCTATCTCCTCCTAGGGTTTTGAAGCTACAGCGATGAGACATATACCATTCTATTCGTAAAGACCATACCAATCGAGTAACAAAGCCCGATTTTTGATTTTTGCCTTAGTTTTTTTTACGCATTAAAATTTTTTTCTGCATTTTTCTCATTCCCCCCCCTTCCCCCCATTTTGAATCCAAACTATGCACAAATCTAAAAAGGGGCTTCGTTACTCGATAGGTATGGTCTTTACAAATAGAATGGAATATGTCTCATTGCTGTTGCTTCAAAACTCTAGGAGGAGATAGGTTTTCCGTGACAAAAAGTTGAACTTCTCAGGACGGCGCGATAAAGTTCCGCGCGCCTTGAAATAGTCACTCAATGTAGCATAGGGACCAAACTACAGGCTTCTGTGGCCTAATTCCACTCAGGGATGCTAGCAGCGACTTGCTAGCATCACTTATAGCAATCGCAGTGCTATCGTTGAAAAGCTCAGAATGTCAGCTTTAAGATGAGACAAAGCATGTAACTGCAGCACAACTCAAGTAGAAACTATATTTAAAATGCTCAGCTGCTAATTACCTTGTATCCAATTACTGAAAAACTCCCCTACCCGCCCCCCTTTAAAGAGCCGTCATGTAAGTAAAAATTCACGTACAGCGACCGCAGTGGTATCATTGGATAGGGAAGAATGTCAGCTTTAAGATGAGACTAAAAACCGAAAATGCCAAATCCGAAAATTTTAGGGTAGTCTCCCCCCCTTAAAAGTCTTTGAATGAGATTTAGAAGCGTGTTAGTCTGAATTGTGTAATAATTGGACAATTGGCATAACTTCTCAGGAAAAAAACTCTCACACTAGACAAACAAACTCATTTTCTGCCCTGGATTTGCTTTGGCTCTTGTTAGGTACTTGTTTACTTTAGGATCTCATTTGAATTGATGAACCTCGAGTTCGACGAGTTTCGATCATATTCAAAACTTAATAAACTTCCCTACCGTGCTTACTGTCGTTCGGTGCAGGCGTGGAAAACAACTTCCTGGTTAAAGCGCACTCGAGAAAGAGGGAGCCTACCGGCAACCATACCCTCATGAGGATCCTTTACTACCCGCCCGTGCCCTCACATCGTCCTGAGGGCACCATGCGATGCGGCGCCCACACAGACTACGGCACCATCACCCTCCTCCTGCAGGACAGCCTCGGCGGCCTCGAGGTGCTTTGCTCCAGCGAGACACTGAGAGTTTGACTTGCAAATAAAGTCAAATAAGAATGAAAATTATTTATTTTCGTTAAAGATATAGTCAGAATTTTGCTTAAAGGTAACCTTTGTGAGGTCATGTTTGTCTGCCACCCTCCATGGAAGAGCGATTGAATAAAAATATGCTGTGCGCACATATTTTACCTTATTAACTTACGCTGTATTGAAATTCATATTCATCATTTAATAGGTAAAAACCCGGAGTGGGGCTTGGGTGCCAGTGCCCCCACTCGAGGGCGCCGTGCTGGTGAACGTAGCCGACCTACTCCAACGGTGGACCAACAATCAACTCATCGCCACGGTAATGAATAGTTTAGTTGCATCCTTTCCACCAACTCATCACTACGGTAATGAATAGTTTGGTTGCATTCTTGCATAGCTCAAGCAACCACCAACTCATCACTACGGTAATGAATAGTTTTGTTGCATCCTTGCATAGCTCAAGCAACCACCAACTCATCACTACGGTAATGCATAGTTTGGTTGCATTCTTGCATAGCTCAAGCAACCACCAACTCATCACTACGGTACTGAATAGTTTGGTTGCATAACTCAAGCTGACGTCAACTCAACGCCACTGTATTGAGTAGTTTGGTTGCATCCTTGCATAGATCATGCAACAACCAACTTATCACCACGGTAATGTGGAGTTTGGTTGCATTCTAGTGTAACCGGAAACATCGCCGCGAAGTCGAAATAATTATGGGTAGCGAGCCGACTTTGTGGTGACTTTTTTATTGGTTTGAACAAAAGGACAAAAAAGTCGCTCTTTTGCCCCGCTCTAAATTCCTTTGCGTTTGAGAGAGGAGGAATTAACACGAGGAACGTTTCGTAGTATATAAGTGACCTTCACGCGATACACAAATTCTACTGTACAGGGGCACACAATTTATTATTCACTAAAAGTCCATAAGCTCCGGGAGAAAGGATCTCAACTTCAGGGATACAACGTCGATGAGTCCTAATACATTGTCGAGAACCACAGAAGCGGATAGCAAGGGTACAGGTTCAAGCTTCACCACAATGCTAACAACAAGCTGCAATGATCAGGCGTACGAAACCTAATACACTGCCAAGAATGCAGAAACGGACGTCACGGGTACAGGTACGAGCTGCACCACAATATGCAGAAAACCAATTTCATTGATCAGGGGTACGAGCCCTAATACACTGCCAAATTCCGATTACTCCCGCGCGTGGAATACATTAATTCCCACGAAATGGGAGGCGCAAACGGTACGGCAGATGCTGCAATAGAACGCTGACATATATACTCGAGTGTGGAGGTTATTAGCCCCCCACAACGCGAGAGGTGCTCGGCACGGGAGCAATTCGTGCTAGAGCGCTACCAGCAACTGTAACTAGCAAAGAACTCCGCCATCGCCGTAATTAGTCCGCTAGTGGATATCTTCCCGAGATATCTCCAGAACTAAGGGTGGGTCTCGGAAGCTCAAATCTGGCGTTCGAGACGATCGAACCCCCACCCAGTTCCACTGAGCACACACAATTCGCCCGCAATGGATAACTCAACTAAAGTGACCTCACAATAATACCTAGTTTACAGCGCAACAAAATGGACTAGCTTCATAATATATGAACAAAAAAGACAATATAATACAATTTAATATAGTAATTATAGTTTTAATCCTTTTGGGAACTAATCACCAGTTAATAGTCGAATCAATTCTGAGGAGACCGAGCTCCCCATCGTCCAACACCACCGAGGGGAATAAACGTGCACCCGCGCGAGGCTACCAGCTGAAACGACCAATCACGTTGGAGCTACAAGTCATTAAGTCTCGTCCCAAGACTGATAACCAAATCTTATGAATAAACAAAATAATATCACAGTTAAACGAGATTACAAATCCTAGTCATAAAATGAATATTTTCACGCATTATTAAGTGGTATTCAAACGCAATTTATAATGTCAAAACTCGAATTCTTTAGTGAAGTTGAATCTTCCAAGTCCAGAAAATACTACGTTTAAAAAAATATTTCACAAAATTCGCGTTCCATCACACTTGCATTGCTTTAGAAGAAGGCAAGAATCACCTGAGAATGATGCCGTATGTGCACATCAAGGAAGCCAGATACTTACATTTTAAATTGAATCATAATGGCTTACTTGCAGGAAATTATTCATCCTAATGAATAGAATTTGATCCCACTGCTAAGTTTAGTTAATTAGCTTAAGCGATGTATGGAATGAGCCTAGTATTATCGTCTCCACTTAGTGATCACCTTGGTATATCTGGGATATCTACTATAAAATACTGTCAATCATTGCAGAGATATAAGCATTCCTAAGAATGAAGTTCATTGTCAATGACGTAACTGGAAAAAATGACAACACCCGAGGAAATTGTCAGGCGTCAGTTTTTAATTAAATTCTGTTTGATTACATTCTAGTTTAGTTAGCGTTGAAGTCATTTATAACAAGAATTGCGTTTCACTGTTGCTAAGAACAACTTTTCCCGTATATTCCCTATATCACTATTCATATATTCCTTAATTGGACGTTTACTTCCTGAGTATAACGAATGACCTTTGTAATGAAGAAAAACATATTTACCTATTCTTCCTACGATATGTTTTTTCGATAACCATATAATTGAGACAGGAGCACCGCGTGATGGTGCCGGCGACTGAGCACCTGCAGAAGCTGCCGCGTCGCTCCATCGCCTACTTCGTCCACCCCGACGATGACGTCATGGTCGAGCCTCTGGACGGCAAAGGAAGCCTGCCACCCGTCAATGCGGAAGACTGGCTGAATAAAAGATACAAGGAAACATACCAGTACTGAAAATTCGATCCGACAAGGATGGAAGCGAATAACTAACTATCTCGAATAAATGAAGAATCAATTGAGAAGTTTTCTATGAAAATGAAGGAAAAACAAATTAGACGACATTTCTTTACACTTGACGAATGCGAGTCAACAATGCGAAAAACAATAGAAATAGTATTGTTTATCCTAGGACATTATCGAATGATATTTTATATTGGAACAAGATTGTCATTTTTAACAAAGTAAAATTGCAATAACTTTCTTGAAATGCGGTTACAGGGTTTTTGTTGCTAGTACGATGAATATTTAGAGAAAACTTTTGAATGCCATTCACGATGTCGTGTCAAGATGACGTGAGCCACGACATTTTGCGCAATATTGCCATGTTTATCTGCTGACGTATATATTCCACTTTACTCCGTAATCGAAATTTTCATAGCATTTTTATCTTCAATTATTGCAAATTAGAAATATTCCTTGCATTTAGTGCATGGATGTTATTTTTATATGTAACTCATGTCCATATTTTGTCACTTTGCATTAGCTATTTCGTTAGTTTTGTGAAGTTATTTTCGCATTATTCAAGAAATCAGTGCTAAATATTTGTGAACTCTATAAATAAACTATATATCTAATCTTGTTATTAATCCATCTATATTTTTATTAGGTTGTTGTGTAAATGAATTTCATTATATAAGACAAATTTCTTAAGTTTGAGGCATCATTTACACCAAAACGTTGATAATTGCATCGATATTTAACGGTGAACATTTCATGTTTTTTCACAAACATTGTTTCGTCCAAGTCTCCGCGTGTTGTCATCCGCTAGAAGTCTCAGACGGTCATCCTCCATTAATCACAATCTTCCGACACTAGTCGCAGTCATCCGCCAAGTCATCCTCTACTAGTTGCAGTCATCCTTAACTAGTTGCAGTCATCCTTCACAATATTAGTTGTCCCCACCCTATCGAAATTTGGAGGGTGGTTAGCTTCTGAATTAGAGACGCGCTTAGCTTGCTCAGCGACTAAATTAGTGGCTCTATGTTCGCTTTACGCTCTGGTTGTACGAGCGAAATGAGCGCCCGATTAGAATCTGGTTTATACCTTGGTGGGCGAGTGCGGGGCGTGCGTATTTGGCACCTGATAGTTTTGGGACAGACTCGGCCGAATCTGAGAAGTGAGTTAAAAATGTACCCTCCCATCCCCCTAATATTGGGAGAAGTTAGGGGACATTTGAATATCTGTACGTTATAGATATAAATATTATTGATAAGTATGGTTATTGTGCGACACGTTTCTTGAAAACCGTGTCGCGGAATTGTTCGATCAAACGTTACTCATACTTTCGACAATAGCGCAACATTTTTGGCATATTGTGCGACAAAATGTCGCACAATTACGGTCTCGGAATGTACAAATGTCACAGAATCTACCTATGATTAGTATTTGCCAATAGTGCGACACAAAAAAGATGAACGCTATTTTGCGAAATGCTAATTAACAAAAATTTTGTTAGGTTAGGGTTAGAATTAGAGGTTATAGAGGTGTGAAAAATAGTTTTTTGACACTATTTTTTACAATTTTACTAGGGTTAGGTCCAGCCAGGAAGGGTTCTTTTACCTTAAATATCTAATTGAAAAACGTCAACTAATAATTGTCGCGGTATTACCAATTTCTGTATTTATATATACAGAAATATATTCCGATCAACTGTTATGCACTGGTCTATAAAATTCTGTCTACAGCGGTTGTTAACATTACTACCGCCGAATAGAATAGAAACATTATTACCGTCGAAATTACAATTGGAATTTGTGAACATTCGAACGTTACCATGCTGGATTGCAACTTCAGAAATCTATCCTTTTGTAAGTTGTAGTTCATCTAAAATAACGAAATTCATAGATATACTTGTATTTCTCTCCGGTAAAAAACCCGATGATGCAAAGGAATAAAGCACATAATGAAAAACAACCAACGCAATTACTTGCGATTAGGCTAGGCATCCTCGTTGAAACCTGTGCCGCTTGCAAGCGGCCTGGCGCCGGGTTGTGAAGACTACCCAGTGTCAATTCAAAATGTAACCAAGCAGTCCACTGAAGACAATTCTAGACTTACGGTTCCAAAAGTCGATCCTGCTATCTTGGCGAATTAGAAATAAATCCTCGAGTATTTGAGCACGAGCGAGCTGAAATAACAAGCTCGTGCCAACATATATTCACCCTAAGTTAAAAATTTCTTTCAGCCAAAATCTTGAAACTCAAGGCTGTGTTCCTAAACGTCGTCTGGTCGGGTAAGCACTGGACACTAAAAACTTGAGAAGTTGTGTATCTAAACATTGACAAATTAATATGTTCAGCCTTTGATACGGAATTATATTAAATTTGCCTACTCCATTATTCACACTAACATTACACGACTGAAATGAGATACATGTCTCAATCGTCATCCATACGAGACGAAATGCATCATGCTACTAACGCCGCAAACAGCGTTTCCACTCACCGGCTCTCCGCTTCCTGCATTACCTCAAACTGGGGGTAGTGGGTATCCCAGCTTTGGACAGAGAGTAGTATTATGGGGGTTATTTTTGGCTGCCTTGCTTCCGAAGCGTGGATGTTGAAGTCATCTGTAAACATGTAATTTGAGTGTGTTACCTAAATAACAATGCAAGCTTGTTGCCAGAACGCGACACACACGTGTAGACATAGAAGTAACGTAAGCCTGTTTACAGGAAAACAATGTTCGCTTTAATTTTCGTATTGTAGATCACGCAGTTCCCGCAAGCTCTGCTGATGACGCGTGTTGGCGGACAATAGTCGAAAGCCTATTGACACAAAAGTAACGCAAGCGTGTTGAATTAAGATGCCCCGCGAATTTTGATATTCACATGCAAAGCACGCGCGTTGACTGACACGCCCCGCACGCGTTTTGAATCTCACTCAACGCACGCGTGAGCAACACACATTCAATGCAAGCATATTGTAAATAACGCAACGCAAGCATCTTGACGTATACGCAATGCAGAAGCGTTGAAACACGCGCGTGTTGATAAGTTCGTATCCATACAGAGTGCACATGCAGTGTCAGGTCTAAAGCAGGGGCTTGTCACGCGCGCGCTAAGAACTTATGCTAGCTACTGAGCAGGGCAAGCATGGGGCGGGCTGACCAGCCGTTGATTTCGTGTGTCATTTGACCCGTACATTTTTTCCCACGGAACTATCAAAAGTAGCTCCTATTTAGCGGCTGAACAAAAGAGGCAGCCGTTTCACATCTGATTTACCTCTAAGGCGAGAGTGGCGATCGAAAGGCGACCCAGAGCTAAATCTAAATGACTGGCAGTACTTGTACCCTATCAACTGATAACGTATCCTTGTACGGCGTTGTGCTTGGTTTGATAAGCTTTATAAGCGGCACTCAGCGGCAGAGAGAGGCCACGACCTCAGTGACCATCCTGGGTTCAGTTGACACTCTCAATGATTGGATTTTGACTGCGCTGCTCATATTCTTTCCACGCTGCTTAAAAAAATATTCACTTCTAATTGTTAATTTTCTCACACTATTTTCGAAGTCATTTGCACTTGCCAGAATAATTTTAGTTTTATTAGTACAAGATTCAATATATTTGATTGCGGTAATCGCGTAGTGCCTTGTATCTTCAGGATATGCTGTGTTGATACTTATGATCAATGGTGGCTGCTGCATTTGATAAATTGCGAGATATGCAAATCATATTATTTAATTCGAATTCGAAGCTACAAGTTGTGAATGTGAAGATGAATTTTTTGTTTATTATTGTTTTCGCTGGAGTAATTCCATAAGTAATCCCTTGCAGTGTTTTAGAGTAGTTGATTCTTCTTTTATATAAACCTAAAAGTGAGCATTGTGGGTTGGTTTCACGATCGGTTGGCACAAAAGGTCCACAATTTACGATAAGCAATTATGGTTGAAGGTGATTAAAATTATATGTTTTTCGCCCCATCTTTAACAATAATTATTCGTAGGCGCTTGAACAATTTGCAGGCGGGTTAATAATGGCAGAAGAAGACTGCAGAATCATCCCTGTCGTGGATATCGCAACAATTGGTGAGTTTCCTAATAAATATCTGCGAATAGATTTTGTTACTAGTGATTTCTAGGTTCACACTTTAATATATTATTATAATATTAAATACTATTTCCTGAAAACCGAGTTCAGTGGCGAAATTCTCATTTCATTAAAAAATTGAATTTAATGTCTCTCACTGACATACGCAAAAATAGGCATGGATTTGTAGGATTGTGAACGATGGAAAATTGTTCACGATATTCTTTCAAGTTTTTACTGTGCTCATGTCAATTTCTTCGAGGTGACATTGTACATTGTACATATTAGTGTTAATGAATTTCCAGTGAGGCCGCTCGCGTCACATTGACTCTCGACCTTCTGTGTTGTAGAGAGAAGTGACGAGGGCGATGGAGTTGTCGCCAAAGCAGTTGTGTCCTGCTGGCCGATCGGTTAAGTTGCTGCTCTGACCTTCCTAGTGGTAGCTAGTAACTGCCGATCTGGCATAAAGCTAATTGTCTTGCAGTGAGTGTCAGTGTTTGTACGGCTCCTACCTGTAACCGTAACTGTTGAGTGCCAAATTTAAAAGTGCTATATTTCTACTGGAATAAACGTGTTTGAAACTTTAGTGGTGAACTGGAATGTGGTTTTCATTATCATATATTCAAAACTAGCTTTTTAATAAGTTCGTGGCCAGCGTGCAGCCTTGGGCAGCCATCCGTTGAAGCTAAGGTAGCGAACGTCCGGTTACAGGATAGTTTCCCTCAATTCAAATTTATTTGTATTTCATAACGACGAATAGTATTGAATAACGACGAGCTAAAATAATGAATAAACTGTTCGATAAATGTTCGGTAAAGAAAAATTTTGTTCATTTGTTATAAGGGAAAACCGCTGACGCTGGAATTCCAGCGGTTGATTTGCAGCGCATTGGTCGGCAGCTGACACATGCTTGCGCCAACATCGGCTTCGTGTACATCACCGGCCACGGGATACCAGAAAGTCTGGTAAATTCCTCTTATTTTTGCAAAATAATTACAATGAATCATGGTAAACATTAATTGACATAAAGTGTTGAAAGTTTGGGACAAGATAAATGGTTTCAGCGTCTTTATGGAAATTTTGGAAACTGAAATTCGGTAGAGTACCTTGAACACCGCTTTCGCGGATACTCTCATATACGTACATATGTATAATTCACCTGGAGTAGATATTGTCATAAAGTATTTAGAGGGCTAGTATCATCATGGTAACCGTGCTACTGCAGCATGAGTTAAGCATGCAATACAGTTTCCACGTGTACAGCTTTGGAAATTCAAACAAAATTAAACAATTAACCACCACATTATCTGTTACAAACTTTAACCGTGGCAACCATTAATCACTGTAAACCATTAACCACCTCATTAACGGTAGGAACCATTAACAACACTCAACTATTAACCACCATATTATCCGTGTAAACCATTAATTGAAGTGGTTGAACCTGGCGAGTCAACCACTAGACCTGCGCTAATCTGCTGAACCGTGCTGACCTGCCGAGTTATTCTTCAATTTGGATTCAGATGCTACTTATAATATAGAACCTATCAAATAGCGCCGTGTTACAGTGAAAATATATGGCACAATCGTGGGTATAGTGGTAGCCCACATGATCTGTGCTGAA
Organism: Hyalella azteca; assembly: GCF_000764305.2. Lineage (NCBI taxonomy): Eukaryota > Metazoa > Arthropoda > Malacostraca > Amphipoda > Hyalellidae > Hyalella > Hyalella azteca. Next base: position 646,887 of record NW_025938411.1, on the reverse strand, counting down.
GGAACAACGGTCACATTAAAATATTTTATTGTTCATAATTTAAATGAAATAAAATCATAATTTTATCTCTCATACATGAGAGATATTGTTCATATTCTATTTCCTGGACTTAGTAAACGGGCATTTAGCCATCACCCGTTCACTGAGCTGCTTTTCACCAGACATGTGATGCTGCCCCAAGTCTACGTTCATACTACTACATCCTTCCTACCCGCAATCTCTGACCTCGATTACTGTACTTCTAAAACGTTCCTACAATTCTAATACTGATTAATTATAAATCGACCACACAAATTTAGCACAAGCCTAATACATAAATTATAAAATTTAATCCAATTCCTCTACAGCACGACCTATACTATATCATGGTATATAAATTATTCTGATGGTACGAAATAATAATACGTCAATCCATATGTACATAACGGGTATTCGATAACGTAGGTGAACTAATAATTAAAAGATTTTTATAATTTTTGATTTCATATCCTCCTCGTGTGTAAAAATCATCAAACTAGAGTTGACAGTAAATGAAATGCACTGCAATGATGAAACACTAATTTTATTTTAATATGAATAATCAACGGGCACAAGATAATTTTGGATTAGGTTTAATGATGATGCATTTTCATCTCCAAACGCGAATTTACTAGGTGAAAATAAACAAAACCTGTCATTGTATAACTGGCGTTATATGCACATATTTCCTTGTTTAAAGTCTGGTTTCCGATTAGACAGCAAAACATAACTTGAACTCCATTTGGGGCCCAGGGTAACAAAGATTTAGTGTTTATTGAGAGTGATTTATTGGAGAAAAATAGATAGTTGAAAGCCCTATTTTTTCCATAATTAGTTCTATTAATTAATTAAATTATTTTATTCTAGACCGAGAAAGCGTTCAGCAGCACTGGCAAGTTCTTCGAACTGCCCCTGGCAGTGAAGGAAAAGTACAATAGACTGGACGGTCAAGGATACGTTGCCATAGACCAGGAAAGGTGAGAATTTTAAATAATCATGCAACATAGACTATATATTACGTTTATGTAAACTGACGATGTACGACAATTTAAGTTTCGTATCGACGACGGGAATTTTACAATAATTTGCGTATAGTAGATTCATTAAGATTTTTTATGCCTCTTACAGCAGTGCCTCGCCGTAACGAATTTTCGTTCCCTTTACTCAGGCTGGGAGGCGACTTCAAGAAACACGAGTTGCGCGAGAGTTTCGATGTGGAATTTTGCTTTAATCGCTACCCTGACGAAGAGATCCCCGACTTCGGCGCCTCCGTCGTCCACGTCATGACGGCGCTGGACGAACTCAGCGACAAACTCATCCNAAATAATACCACAGCAAAAAAGATACCTTGTTACAGTCACGAAAGAAAATTAGGTCCACGCATTACTTAGTCATACATAAATTATATCCTTGAATTAACAAATAATATCTCACTTGAATGAGATTCTACATTTAAGTCATAAAGTAAATGAAGCCAACCATAAACTAGTCACTAATCTAAACATAAGATCATCAATAATCCCGTCATACGTGCTCACTGTCGTTCGGTGCAGGAGTGGAAAACAACTTCCTGGTTAAAGCTCACTCGAGAAAGAGGGAGCCTACCGGCAACCGTACCCTCATGAGGATCCTTTACTACCCGCCCGTGCCCTCACATCGTCCTGAGGGCACCATGCGATGCGGCGCCCACACAGACTACGGCACCATCACCCTCCTCCTGCAGGACGGCCTCGGCGGCCTCGAGGTGCTTTGCTCCTGCGAGACACTGAGAGTTTGACGTGCAAATAAAGTCAAATAAGAATGAAAATTTTATATTTCAATTTTTCATCATTTTTTATAATTTTTTTTCCATTTTTTACAAATTTTATATTTCATCATTTGCATTCTTATTCTAAGATATAGGCAGAATTTTGCTTAAAGGTAACCTTAGTGAAGTCATGTTATGTCTGCCACCCTCCATGGAAGAGCGATTGAAGAAAAATATGCTGTGCGCACATATCTTACCTTATTAACTTACGCTGTATTGAAATTCATATTCATCATTTAATAGGTAAAAACCCGGAGCGGGGCTTGGGTGCCAGCGCCCCCACTCGAGGGCGCCGTGCTGGTGAACGTAGCCGACCTACTCCAACGGTGGACCAACAATCAACTCATCGCCACGGTAATGAATAGTTTGGTTGCATCCTTGCATAGCTCAAGCAACAACCAACTCATCACCACGGTGATGTGGAGTTTGGTTGCATTCTTGCATAGCTCAAGCAACAACCAACTCATCACCACGGTAATGTGGAGTTTGGTTACATCCATACTTAGCTCAAGCAACAACCAACTCGTCAGCACGATAATATGGTGTTTGTTACATCTTCGCGTAACTCAAGCAGCAACCTCATCGAAATTTTGGGAGTGGTTAGCTTATGAATTAAAGAAGCCTTTAGCTCGCCCAGCGCGTAAATTAGCGGCTCTATGTCTGCTTTCGCTCTAGTTGTATGAGCGAAATAGGCGTTTGATTGGAATCCGTTCATAGACGGGCAAGCTTGGTGCGATAAATGGTCTTGCGTATTTGGAACCGGAAAGCTTCGGCACGGACACGGCCGAATCTGTAAAGTGAGTTAAAAAATCTCCCCTCCATTCTCCCCTTGTACTGGAGGGAAGAAAGGGGTCATTTGAATCGTTATAGGCTATGTACATACATGCTGGCTAGACGGAAACACTGAAAAAATGTGTCGCCGAGGCACAATAAAGTAAATTGCCAAGTAACACGATTTTTTACCTTGAATAATAATATTTTATGCAACTTTCAACCCCAACTTTCCACATCACCCACAACCAAACTTTTTCTAAAATTTTCTAATATTATTTTTTTCTATATTCTAATTTTCTAATATTCTAATTTTGTCTAATATTATTGGTAACTTACGACAACGTTTTGTATCTTTTTAGCGCATTTTCTCATTTACGGAAAAAATGCACTATTGTGCTCGCCATGTCCGTCCGTCTGTATGTCCGTCTGTCCGTCTGTCTGTCCGTCTCTCCGTCTGTCTTGAATTCCGTCCGTTACTTCACGTTTTCGTCGACGAGAAAATGCGCTCTCTGTCACTCACTGCAGTGAGTACTGAGTTATATATATTTTTTGTACATGTTTCTCTCACACCGGCTCGCGGCTCGGTGAGCCGATCTAGCCACCCACTCGACTATTGACTGAAGTTTCCACAAATCGGTCCAGCTTTCTCGATGAATTAGAAATGAAAAAACATGAACATATGGACACGAGCAGCTGAAATAACACGCTAATGCCAACGTACACTCCATGTTAAAAATTTCCATTACTGCCAGTGCCAAATCTTGGATGCTCAATTCTGTGTACTAGAATAACGTAATGTCCATTATTCCCTTAGTGCCCACGCGGGTCTCGGGTTTCTCAACAAGCTCCACTTTGAGAAGATTTGGACAGTAAACCTAAGAAACTTGGTTTTCTTAAAGTGATCAATTTTAGAAATTTATTATTTTGCAGTAACATTTTTCACTTTTAACACGACGATTCATCACTTTTAACACAACAACATATTTTGTCCTGCGAACATGATAAAGTAACTATATATGAGAAACAAGAACCGTAAAGCATTGCATACTAGGTTTTGTCATCGATGTTTTAGAACCAATGACCAATTTTTTTAATTTATTTGAAAAGTACTAGTAGTGAGGTGCCTTGGTAAAGTTGCATAAACATATATGACACTCACGCCGCAATGAGTAATACACAGTTCGTACAACCGCCAATGAATAAAGCAATCTTAATTCACTGAAGTAATTTATGAACAGCATTATAATATGACGCAATTGTGCGGTTCACAATTGTGAACTTCACCATAATATATTCTTATTTTGTAAAGCTTTTTTGCATAACCGTATGTACATTGTTCAATGCCTGTTATCAGACAATGCACTGTCATTATAATACCAAGCAGTTCCATCCCAAGATCATAAAGACCTGAATATTTATTGTAAAACTCGTAGGCCCTTAATGTAAAAGTAAACATTCATCTGTCGCTGGTTCTTCAAATTAAAAGTTTGAATATTAGTTATGTATATTAAGATGAGGAACTGAAATTAATCTCTTGGAGTTACAGCATTGATTTTTTACCGCCACGTACTAATCAAGTATTTTTCTCCTCTTGCTCCCCTTAATAATGTTTCCACGCCTTCAAGCCACCTGTGGTCTATAAATACAGCAAAATAAATTGAGATATTCGTGCTGTATAATTATTAAAATTATTATCTAACAACCAAGTAAGCTCAAACAATTGGCAAAGTCAATTCTCATTTCGTTCCATTGTATGAGTTAACAAACTTACGCGTGTACAAACATCGACGCCATTCCATATGAGCGGGAGATGGCCATGTTCCGCTCAAATACCAGCGTCTGATATGAGACAGCCTGAGCAGCTGTTTTTTTATTATATTATGCAGATTCGGCCCGTAGTGCAATCGACTCTGGCAATAAGTTCCTAATTAGCACCCGAATTGTCGAGGCGGCCGATTTGCCCCTGATTCACCTCTAAGATGAGATCTATCTCCTCTAGGATATTTACGGATAGTTTAGTACTGAAGTTTATTGCTCGTGACATAACTGGATAAAAAATAACTACATCCGAGGAAATTGGCAGGTGTCAGTTTTTAATTAAATTCTGCTTGATTGCATTCTAGTTTAGTTGGCGTTGAATAAGTTACTTTAAAGCAAGGAGTGCGTTTTCCTGTTGCTGTGGTCAACCCTTTCCAGAGATTATATCACTATTTTTAGTATATACTTGGACGTTTGCTTCGTTAGCATAATGAATGTAATGAGATAACCACAATAACCAAAAGTTTTCCCTGTTGTTTCTATGCTGCATTTCATCGGTAACAGTTTAATTGCGACAGGAGCACCGCGTGATGGTGCCGGCGACTGAGCACCTGCAGAAGCTGCCGCGTCGCTCCATCGCCTACTTCGTCTATCCCGACGATGACGTCATGGTCGAGCCTCTTGACGGCAAAGGCGGCCTGCCGCCCGTCAATGCGGTGGACTGGCTCAAGAAGAGACACAAGGAAACATACCAGTACTAAAAATTCTTTCCGAATAGGCGGGAAAACGAAAAACTAATTCGAATAATCTAAGACTCATTTGAGAAATTTTCTATGAAAATAAAAGAAAAGCAATTTAGACGACATTTCTTTACACTTGTCGACAGTGAGACGATGTACTAGACGACAATGCGAGTCCCTAAAAATATATCATTATATGGATTGTTTACCTCAATTCGGGGAAATACCGAGGATTGCATGCAATTTATGTCTACGCGGAAATTTATACGGTATTTAACGGAGAAATTACCGATAAAAAAGGGATTCTTGGATATGTTGTCATCAAAATATTTAATTGAATGTGGGCCTAGATATATTGGACACATGACCAAAATGATAACTACGTCACCTTGTAAGATCCATACAGAAATTAAAGCCCAAAAAAATGTGTTCTTTAATGTTTGATTTTGCAAGTTGATAATTATTCAAATATGTTCTCTGCACTAACTGGATTAGCTAGTACGAAGATATTCACAACCGCTGCATCAATAATGTCTCTTTTTAATAAACATTTTGAAAAATCATTTCAATCTTGAAGAGATTGCAGCGACTCCTCTATTTCCTCCAGTTACCCCCCGCAACTCATTTTCTAGGAACGTTGCTAACCTAGTGAATTCTATCAGAGTTCTATCAATCTAACTCAGAGTTCTATCAATCAATTCTAACTCCACGTTATTATCCATGTTATTGCCTTACGCATCATTGTCAATTAGCAACTGCAGTTGATATCCCGTTAAATATGATTTAGCTACATATTCATATTGTGAGCACCGACCTAGGATATTACAACGTCCAGTAACGCCAGTTGTCATAATCATTAGCATATCTGTAATCCTGTTCTTAATCTGGCCTCCCTACCTTGACCCAGTTAATTAGGAGAAGTTCAACTATGTTTCATTCTGTAATACGAAATAAAATTGCTAGACGTAAGCGCAGTCTGGTCTCTGATTTACACGCCTTAGCTGAACCACAGGGTGCTTGGTAGAAGCACACGTTTGGCACAAGTCACAGACCTTAAGGGACTCATACCGCGCTGCTAACATTCCCACGTCTTACAAGATCATTTACTTTATTTCAATGGGACTTACATTGAAATTTAATGTTGTACCGGTGAAGGATAGACGAATGTGAGGAAGATTCTTTTAAAAATTATGGAAGGTAAAATGAATATTTTTACTTGTCTGTTCCATTTCACTTAACCGCAACGTTTGAATCGCAACATTTTTGTAAGTTATTTCATCAGGAAAGTTACAAATCTAACTGAAATAACGAGTTTGCTATGCGCAACTTAATAGAAAAATATTTGTCTGCCTACTTTGATAAGATTACGATGATTGCTTTGGAAACAAGGTTACCCAGCACAAATTATCCCTAACAAAATTCGGGGTATGCTTCAGCTTTCGCCCCAGAGTTGCTATGCTCGCGTAAGAGTTATTCTGGGTCAGTTGGCCAACTGATCGCAATCAGCGTCTAGTCAGAACCTCCTTGCCGACTTTATGATCTGAGAGTAGGGCATGAGGTGGCGGAATAACTACCAGGCGCTTGTAGCTGTCTGATTCGGGGACCGGAATGTAGGCCGAAAAGCGGACATATACATGTATATAGAAAAAGCTGGTGGACTATATGCGCCCCGAGTCCTATAGGCGTTCCTCAATCCAGAGCCGCCGTCGGCTCTAAATTTTGTTAAGGATGTAGGGATTTTCCCAGAATATTCCGGATGATTAAGATCACTAAATGAAGAAAAATATCAGAGTAACCGACGTGTTGAATGTAGAAGTGCGCGAGCGGGTTGACGATCCTGAAGCAGTGAGCGAATTCGATGCAGACTTGCCTATGGGTTACCTGCGTAATTTGTGTGCGTATTACAGCGACTGCAGAGGTACGGATAATGTTCTAGTGTCACGTTTAGATTCTACTGTATATGTTGATACTGTATTTGCTGTCTCGTGTTTCTTAGGGTTGTATTAATATTATGTTTGTTGATATTTAATGCTTAATTTTATTTTGATATAGGTGTAAAGTTACTTATCTAATTAAATGTAAATTAGACTTTGTTCTTTGTAGGGAGTCACCGTAGAACAAGCCGATACCTACGCCTTGCCGCTCCTGTGCTCTGAGTAACATTATTCTAATATCCTTATTTTTGTGCGATTCTGGGTATGTCAACATTAATTAATATGATTGTTCCTTACAGCTAATTTTATTTGAACCTCGGCACGCAAGATCATTACACGTAACTAATGATATATATATTCTTATTTTCATGATAATATTTTTAAGCCTACATTTATAGCATATGGTTCCTGAGCTAAATTGAATAATGAGGTCCTTATGCTCACTTTGATAACTAGGTTTCAAGGTTAACTTTCATGGAAGGATTTCCTATTATCCCAAATGGATATTCTTTCCCTTTCTACAGCAGCAAAAAGTCTTTCATGCCCAGCTCGATCCGAGGGTTTGAGTATTAAAATGGAATGAGTTCTACATATGTTTTCCAAACTATGAGAGTTACGCTATGAGAGGGTTCCAAAATCTATGACTTGATTTTCCTATAAGCCAAAAGTTCACATTTGAAAATAATATGTAAGGTATAACTATTTTCCACTGACCTGAAATTTGACGCACAAACTTCCCGAGAGTGCTAGAGTGCTATGGCAAGCAAGACATATCACATTCATTGATAATACGAATTTTTTTTATTGAAACTGGTTAAGATGTAAACTTAAGATGAATTTACCATGAGAAAAAAGTCACAATTCATAAGTTTTATAAGCTTAAGTCTTTTATTTAATTCTCTCGTCGATAATATTTTCAGATTTATTCATATTCTGGCAAAGCCTCCCCTAACTGCAGAATTGTTAATCTAACAAATTATTTGCTCCTTGTTGTGCTGGTGGTATAAATAATATTGATTCGAAATAATACAATTGCATGTACAAGCCCCCACATGAGGCCAGCTACTAATTCTATACGATCACATTAGACCAGCGATCTTAGTCAGAAAATATCGCGTTTTATTCACACTAGAAATTCAAAAGTTAACGAAACATAGTGACCGTTTCCCGTAGAGTTTCCGCGAATTATCAAATCTTATCAAACGTGTAATTTACGGACACGAGGCGATCTTGTGGTGTTTCGTGACTACTTATTATATTATTTAATTTTATACAAATGAAAGACATTTATTTTGCTCTCAAAGTTCTGAAAAGGCAACATGAGCGACCATTTTAGCATTTATTAATAAAATGATCTCTTCAAATTACATTGTAAATAGGTTCAACTGATACTTAGGTGCAATCACCACCAAGAAGTTCGACTGCTTTATAAAAAAATGTCTTCAAAAATTAAAGAGGCTCAATTACAATCTAAATCTATTTTCTAAGGCCAACTGTTGATAGCAGGACGAGCACAACAATTGACTCGATTGATAATTTCTAGAGAACTGCTTCCTGGTGCAATGGAGTGAAATAATATAAAATATAACTCAGTACTCACTGCAGCAAGTGACAGAGAGCGCATTTTCTAGTCGTCAAAAACGTGAAGTCACGGACGGACAGACAGACGGACAGATGGATGGACATGACGAGCACAATAGGGCATTTTTTTCATAAATGAGAAAATGCGCTAAAAATGTGTACTGAATTTACTAAAAATTTTTATAGGTCACGGGGTGCTTGACGTTGTTGGAATTCCGTATATTATTATCTATTTCCGCCAATATTTTCTAATATACGTCTTTCAGGTTTCACAAGAAATTTGGAAGATTTACTGATTTTTTTAACGTGAAATCAGAATGGCAGTTTGAGAGTAGAGATGCTGTTCAAAAGTCAAAAACACCATTCGCATTCTCATGTTCAAAATTGCACTTTTAAGATTGTGCTAAGACCATCAATGTATTCTTTTATGTTTTCTGTTGTTGATTATTTTTTTTACAACACCAATGAGTTTTTAAGAATCCACCTCTTATTAGCATTCTGTCTCTGCATCCAAGTGAACTCAGGGCAGTTACCTTCTAAACGTTGGAGCGGAAGGTTGTGCGCTGCAGGCTCCAGTGTTTCATATGTCGGTACAAAAACGCAGCTCTCACCCACAGTGCCTTTGTCAGAGCCGGCAACTACGTAAACTGGCTTGTGATATAACTAGCTTTTATCTCTTGACATGCGTAAATCTTAATTATTCCTGGAAATTTATATCTGAAGAGGAAACAAAAAGTTTGGTGTAATGACAGGGTGCATTTCCTCAGCGTACGTTCCAGAGTGTTCTGTGGTGTGATGAGTGTGGTGTGATGAGTGTGGTGTGATGAGTGTGGTGTGATGAGTGTGGTGTGATGAGTGTGGTGTGATGAGTATGGTGTGATGAGTGTGGTGTGATGAGTGTGGTGTAATGAGTGTGGTGTGATGAGTGTGGTGTGATGAGTGTGGTGTGATGAGTGTGATGTGATGAGTGTGGTGTGATGAGTAAAAGAGTCGGATGCGGTAAGATGAGTGAGAGTATTCAGGTCATCTCATCCCCTGAATTTCCAGCACTTATCGCTATCATGTTTATTCAGCTTGTGAGGCAGATGCATCTAAGTTCATTGTTTCATCGTTCTCCTTGTTATTTTGGACGGTGGCTTCAGTTAATTAGGTTTACCTGGTTTGCTTTGTTATTTCGGGAACTAATATACGGTTTTTACTAAACTTACTCTGTAGTATTTCCCTATGGTTGATTCGTGCATCATTCTTTTCTGACTTCGTTATCCCAGTTTGTTGTTGCATTTTCGTTAGCGACAATTATAGCTTGTAGGCGCTACAAAACACTTAATGCTGATAAGGGGATGTTGAGGCTGAATTCCCTTCAAGACATACCATTACATCACAAATGTCACACATGAAATTACGAATTGAATCATAAGTTGCGGAACCAATTTCCTTCAGCAGTGGCCAGAATTCACGAACAAGTACATTCTGGCAACATGCTGGAGTCTAATATCAGATGAAACTTCTGGGCTATTTGGAAGCTATTTTCTTGAATATCAATGAAAATTAGACTTCTAGTCTTAAATACTAAAAGATTTTCTGATAGTACAAAGGCTTACATGTTGGGTGCGCAATTATTTGAATGAATGAATAAATGACGAAAATTTTCTCATTTTCGTTGGGATGTATATAATGTAATGATCGCAAAACACTCAAAATGTTTAAATATTAGCTATTATTCTCAGGACAAATAACACCAGAGATGATAAGGCGACAAGATCTTGTCATAAAGAGTGGACGAAAAGTTAAAAAAAAGTATCACTTGTCTTCTGCTTTTTACTTCTCTATTAAAAAACTGTGTGCGCATTTCATATCAATGGACGGTGCATGGATGTTCGATGTCCCGATCGACTAGAACGCACGTAGATTGCGCAGTGCGTGATGCGCGGTTGAGCAGGTCAAGCACGCCGGAGGGTCGACGGAGACAAATAAGGATCGATGAAGGTGCATCAGCCCTGTCTGAGACAGCGCTGTTGGACTGCTCATGTTTGCGGTCTGGAGAACAGCAGCGAGGGAGGGCCTAGCTTGTGATGTCGGGGGCATTGTGCGCGGCCATCCATCGTTGAAGAGTGTCTCGGCTTGCGTGGCCATCGTTGAAGAGTGTCTCGGCTTGCGCGGCCATCGTTGAAGAGTGTCTCGGCTTGCGTAGCCATCGTTGAAGAGTGTCTCGGCTTGCGTGGCCATCGTTGAAGAGTGTCTCGGCTTGCGCGGCCATCGTTGAAGAGTGTCTCGGCTTGCGTAGCCATCGTTGAAGAGTGTCTCGGCTTGCGTGGCCATCTTTGAAGAGTGTCTCGGCTTGCGTGGCCATCGCTGAAGTGTGTCTCGGCTTGCATGGTTTTCGTTGAAGTGTGTCTCGGCTTGCGCGGCCATCGTTGAAGAGTGTCTCGGCATGCGCGGCCATCGTTTAAGAGTATCTCGGCTTGCGTGACATCTTTAACGTGCGTCTCGGAAGTGGCAATCGACTTGGCTGTGTCCACTTCCCTGTATTCCCTCCCTCCCACCGACTTGCCTGTGTCACCCTGTACTCCCTCCCTCCCACCGACTTGACTGTGTCACTTCCCTGTGCTCTTCCTTCCCACCGACTTAGCTGAGTTCACTTCCCTGTACTCCCTCCCTCCCACCGACTTGGCTGTGTCCACTTCCCTGTACTCCCTCCCTCCCACCGACTTTCTTGACTGTGTCACTTCCCTGTACTCCTTCCCTCCCACCGACTTGACTGTGTCACTTCCCTGTACTCCTTCCCTCCCACCGACTTGACTGTGTCATTTCTCTGTACTCCTCCCTCCCTCCTGCAGACTTGCCTGCGGCCTAGAAACCAAGCAGAAAATAATTTAACATTTTCCACAGCATATCTGCATATCTCTTTTCCCCACTGCATATCTGATCCCTTTGCATCTGCTGAATGATGGTGGTCGGTTATGGAAGAAACTATTTGTCCGGATTTATTTTTCGTTCCGTTTATCGCAATGTTCCAAGACCATTTGTGGGATGAGGACGCCGCTTCTTTGCGGAAATAATTTCCTTCCGTTTTGCCTTTTGTTTGCTCTGCTGAATGTATGTATGTTGTTTGCAGGAATATTACCTGATTGATGGAGGAAACATTAATAATACAGAAAACAGCTCTCCATAATTTACAATTCCCATTCTTAAGCTTGTGCAGTGAGTACTTAAAGCAAATACAAGTGTTAACTTCAAGTTAATTTCTATTATAACCAAGCTTTACACGAAACTTGAAATTGAGAGCGTATCGTGAGAGACATAAATGACAGTCCTTAGATCTCTGTTGTGTGCACCTAAGCTTCTTACGAAAGACGCATTATTACTAATTTTCCATGCTGTAGCCACCCTTCATGAGTCACTATTTTTGTACCCGCAATTTTCATAGTCATTTTTGTGCTTTTTCAAATGGTTATTTCTTATATGCGTTCGGTTGAATTTGTACTAATTTTATCATAAAATTTTTAATTTCCGTTATTATCATCTACAGTTAGAGAAAAAGCCTTTTCACACACACCGTTCGAGCTTAGTCATTTCCACCAAATTCGTCGTGCAGCATATTGCACTTCACTAGTGGTGTAACTGTCGATTAACAGTCGTTATTGTAACAGTCGAAATTTGTGTTCGTGATGCTTGTGAACTGTTTGTTGATTATGTTACATGAAGTTTTAATAGCTAAGGCTATGCGCAAGTACTTTTAATTTGCGTTAATAATTTTTTGATTTTAGAACCTAACTCTGTTTCGATATTTTATTTCAGTACAAACCTTTCAATGGGAATTCATTCTTCCGTTGTTTATTTCATATTACTTATTCCTCATGATTTTCATCAGTGCCTCTGGTTTCAATAAAGTATGGATAATACAAAGCTCACTTCCCATGCTGGGTAAATGTTCGCTTGGTTTGGCCGGCGCGGATACCACCGCCTTACTTACACTGCGGTGTCATGCCAAGTGCGGGAACACTGAAAATATTCTTCAGAATATAACTTTTTCCGCATTAAATACTCATTTCTTGAGAAAATTCTTGGGAAAATCGTAATCTGTTGGTAAATTATTTATTATATGGGCATGATACTTGTTGCAACGTTTTTATTTTTCTGTTCACTGCACTTATACTTTCAATTTGGCGTTAAAAAATTACATTTACTGACTATTTATTTAAAATGTATTCCCATAAAAAATTTCTAAGAATATTATCATAGCCTTCGAACAATTATACCCCTATCATTAATTGCAATTGCATTTCTTATTGCATAATTACATAATTTTAATTTTAGAAATTATTACATAATTTCTTATTGCACTTTCCTTGAAATTTTCTAAAAATTTTCAACTTTATCTTTTTAATCTGCAGTTAATTACGAAATTACTAGAAGCGAGTGTAGTATACCAATAAGTTTCCGTCAAATGTAGTGCTTTCATGAACGTATCCTCCAGCGCTTTAATTTATTGTGGTTTCTTTGCTTTAAAATATTATCGTAGCTCATGGTCAGGTGATGTGATACTCGATAATCAGATTCAAAATATTCTTCCAAGTTTTGGTCGCTAGAAAAAAAATTTTGTTCTTTTACAAGTTTTCGTCGACATTATAACTTAGACGAAACTTTGTGTTTATTTCAAAAGAGAAGAAATGAATCTCCTAGAAAAGCACTCAGCATGAACTTTGTGCTTCAGAGATGTTATCAAAGTTATTGGACCAGAATTGAAGAAAATCGTGCGCTTAAGATAAGAAGCTTATCTCCAATAACTGCTCCTGAAACACAAAGAGATTGCTAAAAAGTTATTAGTGCACAGATTTTGCATGCTTCTAAGACTAGTCGCCCCGCCATGATACCTTACAGCGCCTGCATATGTTTCAAGCCTCGACACGTCCAGCGATGGAAGGTCCTCAGTCCGCCCTGCAAGGTGAGTACAGGCTTAATTAATTCTTGAGATATTTCCTTCCGGATCTGTTCGAGTTAAATTAAAATAATACAAATAAATAACTATATGTTTGTGTATGTCGTTAACGAGATAATCATCGCATTTATCATGTGTTGCTTTTGGTATTTCCAACATCCGCATTGGTGCACCAAATGAGACGAGGCTTATGGCACATGTTATTTGGGCTCTACAATTTATGACTAATAAAAAAACGGTTGAAGGCATGCGAAAAAATTTTCAGACGACTGAATGCGTCTTGCGCGCTTCCAAAAACATTTTAGGCCAGCGATCAAATTAGGAAGATTTTTGCTCGTCTCTTCTCGACTCAAGGTCGGTGCAAAATGTGATGACCAAGCATTCTTCTTTTATAGTCATTTTATTGTATAATTTAATGAACTTTTTGAACAATTGCTGGCAAAATGTTTGTCTGATTTCAAATTGCCGACCCGAAGAGTTTCTTTATGCCGCGTCAGATATGACAACAAAGGCAAGGCTGTCAGTTTTATTGTCATTTGTACACAGAAGAACAGTGCACCGTAGGAGACAAAGACTACTGATCGATCATGTGAGCGTAATGAAAGGCCTGGCCAGCGCTATCATGCCAATCAAACATGATTCTGCGTTTGCATTGAATAAAAAAGGACACTTTCAACGGCTATCACAAAATTCAGGTTATCATATAAACATTTCGTCCTTGATTTTCTTCTTCCGTAATTTTCTGACACTTTTTCAATTTTCAGCGAATTTTGTCTCAACGCATAACGATTATTTTAGTTAATGTCGCCAGAGTCAGATGACTTATTGAAATATACTTTCCGTCATCGTAATTTCTTTGTGATGTTATTTTAAAATGCTTTCATTGAACGCAAGTTCATTAATTGGTACTCTTGTCAGGCTTGGTCATTTGCTATGAGCGCACGCGTGCGAAGTCTGTACAGTGCATTATAGCGTGTTTACGACGTCTGTACAGTGCATTATAGCGTGCACATGCCGGCATGCAATCAACGCTATATACGTCGCTGCTGACGTTCACTTCAGCCGACCCCGGTTAATGCCTAAGCGGTGAATAGATGAACTCTGCCTCACTCTGACATGAAAAAAGATTTGCAGAAATAAAACGGGTAAAATGTTCTTCCGCATTGTTTATTCGATTGAGTGCATTCACAACCCTGGGTGTATGTTGTATCTGTGGTGGCGTGGATAGAAATAGGTACATTATGGCGGTAAGGTAACAATTTGTATGGTATGATGCATAAGAAAAAAAAACACTATTTCTGATTTTCATGCCTTTATTTTATTAATGATTGATTATTAATTAACAATAACTTTTTACCGTGGTTAGTTTTAACTTCTACTTAACAAATGATGCGGTGCACGTAAGTTCTGCATGAAAGTTTTACAAAATTTATACAGGTCTTTTTCACGCTGGCAGTCTCCTGACAAATTTATGACCTGCGCTGAAACGTTTTTTCATAGTTCTCATAGTTCGTTTCATAGTTCTTAAAGACCATACAACGTTGAATATGTTAATATCTGTGATTTTTTTCTATTTGAGTGTTCGATTTATATGAATACGCCATTTTTAAGGTATACAGTAAAATAGAAGGTATACAATAAATAGAGAAATATCCTGAGACGTTTGCCTTAGATGCACCCAATATTGCGCAAGTTTTTGAATTGATGAATCCAGACCAGATGTGTTATATTATTTTTCCTTAACCTATATAACCTATTATATTATTTTTCTTTGATCTAGAGGCTGGTCGATAGAAACGAGCGATCGATATCACTAAAGACGCACGGCCAGACGCCACGATGACGTCAGCATGTGTGGTCGATGCGACACGCGTGCTGCACGCAGCTGCATACTTATTAAACTCAACTCATTATTAAACTTATTCTGTTTTAAATAAACCTATTATAAATATAAATATATATAAATATAAACCTATATATCAATATAAATATAAACCTATTATAAATATAAATTAAACTGAGCACGAAATTTCGGATCAAAGAACCTACTCAAATATTTCTATTTCAATTCTGATTTCAATAATTTTGTAGAACGTAAATCAAGATATATTTTGGAATTAAATTGGTGAAACAATAGGATTGTCTAGAAAGTTTATAAATTGTAAAATATAAACCAACAAGCTGTTTTTGCTGAACTAACTAAATTTTATTTCAATTGTAAATTGAACACGTATAATATCACGCTGAATGCGTGCCAACTATAGAGTTCTACCAAATATCATTCCTAACGCATTATTTCTTTTTCATATATATAATGCAAGGGTTATTGATAGTAAAAGCTTGACAGAAATCTTTTACTAAAACAACTAAGTTTAAAAGTGCTTCCGTGTCCGTCTGCATTTGGCAAACATTTTAATTGGAAAGATCGGCGAGTTGAAAAAAACATGGTTGCAGGAAAAAAATATATTTTTACTTGAATTTTATGCATGACTACAAGTTTTTAGTACATTTTGATAACAAACCATCCAGGTAGACATGTCATCTGCATTTTTCCAAGTGCTACAATTCTCGATCAAGTTTAAATTTCGTTATTCGCGGATTTAGTTTGTTTTATAACAGGTGCTTGGAGACCAACGTTTATTTATGGTAAAATATCAAACATGAAAGCAACATAAACTTGATACTCTCAAATATAAAATTAAATCTAGCAATTTAGAATCGCTTGTGATTTAAATACGATGCACAGAAATTAAAAAATACGATACTTTTAATTTTTAGTCTAAATCAATTCATTTACGTGATATAATCTAACTTCGACTCATTTTGAGTCTAGATTATTGTCATCTGCATTAAATCAATTCATGGAGAAATATCAGGAGAGAGATGGCTTTGAATGATAGATTATAGTTCCGGCCAATGACCTGGGCTTTCACACCTGTGCAGTGAGTGCAATTATCATAACACTTGTCATGACACGTATCATGACACGAGACTCATAGTGAGACACATATTCTGAAACAAGACTCATAATAAGACTCCTATTAATACAGAAGACTCATACTAAGAGACACATATTAATGCACAAGACTTATAATGAGACACATATCATGACAAAAGACTCATAATATGACACATATTAATACACAAGACTTATAATAAGACACATATTACGACACAAGTCTACGAATTGTGACAAGTATTATTTCACAAGACTTGTATAAGGAAACATAATTCTGGAATGTCCGACATGACACGAGTTGTGTAAGGGAGCAAATATAATGAGTTTTTAACAAACATCCTAATTGCACTATTGACACGAAATTTTTCTGTTGGTAATACTTGGGAAATATAATAGCAGTATAATATGACCTTTGTAATTTCACGAGTTGCTCGAGCTTGCATTTGCGTGACTTAATGAACGTATGAACGCCACACAAATTCGAATTGAAATTATCAATAGAGATTTAAGGCTTGTTTTATCGTTTGTAATGATTCGAATTAATATTAAATGAGGTTTAAAAAAGTTGCCCAATGTAATGTTCAGAGAGCGCATGCACGATAAAATGGCTCTTCAAGTTAAATGATACATGGCATGTCAAAAGCGTTAAATTCATTAAAACCTTCAATGATCTGTTAATTGTAACTATGAAGCACATGTCAGGATCATCATTGTGTTTGTTCAGGGAATTTTTATGTATGCATTTTATGTTATGTAGCTTGAAGGATGTCGCGATATCGTGAAACTATAATCCTAAGAATCTAACCTCGAACTTTCATAGTATCCACAAACTAAATAACTCTGACGTCGAATTTTCAAAGCATGTTCAATAAGCCGCGTATAGAATTGATGCCTTTAATTAAGCCTGTTGATTTCTGGGAGTATTCATGTCCTAGTTGATTATGATATCCAGAGTTAATAGCGATGTAGATAATTCATCAGCCAATCACTGCAGTTGGCTTCTAAAATTCCACCCAATCACAGATGTTCACGAACAGCGACGATCATCGTTAACTCGTCCTGGAAAACTTTCGAAATATTAGAAAAGTTTCGAAATATTTTCGAAATGTTAGCCACTGACTTGTAACTTCCATATGAAGCCCTGAAAAAAGTTTTTTTTTGATAAAAATTCTATCAATGATGCGTATAATATAATTTTTGAATTAATTCTAGGAATAGATATGTATACATTAAGTTCGTATTTTGAATTAAGCTTTATTAATGACAGAGTGATGGCGTGAAACTTGAATAGAAAATGATGTCTGTGGCAAAGCAATTTATGAGAGTGCTGTTGCCAGGGCCTGACATGCAGTATGACAAATGATGGTGGCATCATACAGGCAAGTGGCAAGATGGACCAGCGTAGAGCAGGTCATTGCGGGTGGCTGTACTGATGATATTACTCGCAATATATTTTACTAGTTATTTCGGAAGTCTATTTACCGATCGTTTATCAGATTATTGGGTACAGAGGTTTTAATGCAGCATTTTTATCTGAAAATAATCACGAATTACAATTTTTATGAAGGATTTTAAGTTGTGTGCGTCTTGTTTCTATGCCGAGTTACTTATGCCAATTACTCGAAAAAGTTGATCTGCTGCCTAATTACTAGATATCTCTTATAATAAACATCACTTTTTGTAACAAGGGTATATCTGATTAATCATTTTTTATATTATTTTACATGTAATAGCAAAAAAACAGAACAAGCATTTATTAAAACTAAGTCAGTGAATTGAAATCACAGTTCCAGAAAACGTTATTAACTCATTAAGAAAACAATGCTTTGCTCTTCTTACGAAGTAAGAGTTGAATGCACGCCAGTGGTGACGTATGAATGTTTTTCTCTGATGAAGCAAAACAAGAGATTGGCCTCAATTACTCACGTGTGTTTGCTTACAATCAAGCTGATTTCAGCAAGAATGAACGAAGGAAATTACTTTTTGCAAAAAAAAAACCTAACTTACACGACGTCGTGCACACGGTGGGGAAAATCGGCATGAAGAAAATTAAATATCGACCCTTCCCACGTGTGGAGAAAAATTTCTAAGAATTTGCATGCTGCATTGTTTGGTGAAGGCGCATCTTGTAAAGTGGGATATTTTTAGGGGCCATTGAACTTTATCGCCGGCGTGCGCCTAAAGAAACGACGCCTACTATAATTTGGGGCATAGTTTTTTGGTCTTTTGAGGCACGAACGATTTATTATCGTAATAAAAGTGAAAGATTCTATATAAACGACCACACGTGTCCGTTCATGTTAAACATGAAGCCAGGACATGAATTTCCTAAATTTATTGAACAAACCTGAAAATTGTTTTTATTGCTGCATAATTTCAACATTTTTCTCCGCTATATTACCTTTAATTCATTAATTCATTGATGTCAAATGACTAAAAGTGAATAGAATGTAGAATTGGAATAGACACAAATTATTCGTAAAATTCAAAGTTAGTCAAAATTTGGAGCACGAAGTTGTTCAGTCATAAATTTAGTATTCATCTCAACGATGCAATTCATAATTTTGTCATAATATCTAGATAGAATAGAATAGAAGTGTCGGCACTGAAGAAATAGGCCCATGGCCTGTTGCCGATTCTTGAATTTTTCGTGACTTGATTCACAAGGAATCCGGATATTAAAATGAAACAGTGTATACCGGGACGCATCTTTCAGTGCTCCACACTGTTAGAAAAATTCCCGTTAACGGTATTATACCGGCGTTTCAGTGGCCGGTTGGCACGTGAAAAGAAACACCGTGTCGCCGTTATTATGCTAATTTAACACTAGAAATCCGTAAAACATCTGATAAAAACGGCGAAACAGTTTATTTTCACGGGGCGATCGGCCACTAGAATGCCAGTGTGACCGTTTTTTCACCGTTTTTTCTAACAGTGCATGACACATTTTATGGCAAGCAATGCATTGAAGAATGGAAAGTTTACGATGATGTCGCTACATGCCCGTCATGAGGCGCACCCGTCTTGGTGTTGTCTATGAACTGATGACTATTTCTTTGTTTTTATTGTTGATTTTAGTTTATACGTTACTTCAAATACGTTAGGTTCATGTTATGCCCTCTATGATCTTGTTTTAAAGTTGAGTAATGCATACTTAACGGAACTTTTTATGGTGATAAATGCTTGAAAATTTTTTCTATCCATTCTTATTTCCAATAAATACTCCTTTTTTGTACGCACGATATTTCCAGTGAACAAGCCGCTGAAGATACCAGACCTTTGTACTCCAGCTTTGGCTTGGATGCGCCTAACACTACAATCATCACGATTTAATTTATTTCTATCATTATTGATTGCTGAGTGATTCGAATGATTTTATTAATGAGACCAATGTTCTCAATAATGTCGGAGGAATCACTGGGTGGTAGAATCGACTGTAGGGTAACGGGGTAACACCGGGTTAAAGGGGTAACAGAGGGGCAAAAGAATGGCAAATGTAGAATAAAAAATGGGTTACGGGGTATCAGCGAGGCAACAGCTATGCATTAATAGGGCAACGGTGGGGCGAATGATGTCGATGAGATTGCGATGAGGAAGAGAATCGTCTCTATAAATGTGGATACGTCATCCCAGAAATTGCTCCGGGAGGTTAGTGACGTCATTGGACGGAGGTCGCGGGAATAACTTTTGCCTCTGGAGGTCATCTTACAGAACTGTGTATGATATTTGAAGTTTATTTTCCTGATTTTTAGCACATTTTCTCATTTATGGAAAAAATGCACTATTGTGCTCGCCATGTTCGTCTGTCTGTCCGTCCGTCCGTCAGTCCGTGACCTCAAGTTTTCGTCGACGAGAAAATGCGCTCTCTGTCACTCACTGCAGTGAGTACTGAGTTATATTTTTTAGAAATTAGAAATACATGTACCCACGGACCGGTAGGTAACAATTATCAACGAAAGCTCCTCAATAGTAAAAAATAGAGTCCTGAAGGTCCTGTGTGAAAGTAACCTGGAATTTTAAAGGTGTTCAGTGAGAAGAAATAGGGTTCAAACGGGCTCAGTGAGAAGAAAAAGGGTTCAAACGGGCTCAGTGAGAGGAAATAGGGCCTCGAATGGTCCCCATTGTAAGTAAATAGGGGGCCCAAATGGTCCTCAGTGAGAGCAGATAAGGCTCCGAAATGGACGAACGTGTGAGGGGCGTGTCGCAAGTCGCTTCTGGCTGGTCGATAACGCACACCTCCCCTCACTTCTTTCCCCTCACCAACCCTCACTTCCGTCACCCGCCCTTCTCACTTTCCTTTTGTCATACATATACGTCTTTGCAATTCTTCCATAACCTCCTCCCTGTTTCTCATTTATTTTCTCCATCTTATGCGTACACTTCTCGTCACTCTTCCCTCACTCCCTATTCCCGTACCCAGGCCTCCCCTCACTTACTCCTTATCATACGCACAACTCCAGCACTTCTCCAAACTCCCCTCCCCATGCGGCCGCCCTCACCAGGCGCTTCCTTGTAATGCTCTCTTTCTTACCGACCAACTCGTGTGATGTTGTACGTGGTATTCGAGTCTCATAGTGAGTCTCATAGCTTGCTTTTGATAAAAAAGATATTATACGATTTCGACTGTATGGATACATTAGATCACATTGATATTGTGATCGAATCCCAAGTAAACATTTTCGTTTGAATAATTTGAAAAGTTTTAAATATTAATTTTGGATTTGATGTAATAACTGATCGAATGAAAGTTAGTAAACTGATATGAAAAAACTAGCTAATTGAAAAATTATTGCCATGAAAAATAAGACTTTGCTAAAGAAATGAATTTGAAAAAAGAATGATAATATGGAATGGTATGCGGGATTGCCAAATTGATTGAGAACTGAGAATGGATTCTAATGAAATGATGGTTTTGAAGAAATCAATCGGCAGAAAAAACGGTTGTTGATTGAGAAACAAGTTTTTTGGAAAGTGGGTCGAAGCTGGATGAACTGACCAAATTTTCACAAAAATATGATATCCCCTACACATCATGTAATAAAATTCGTTACCGGATCTTACAGTTGGGCTTGAGACCAATATCACATGGCGTGAATGCTAGATAAAGTGATTTTACCAAAAATTTTACGGTACTGGGTCATGGATATATATTTAGGTTGCTTCTGTTCATTATTCTACGCGGGCTCTTACGATTTGTCTGGAAATGGTAAGAGCCCGCGGATGGTTGGGTGCCAGGATGGGAAGGCGGCAGAGGAACTGAGGGAGCATATGCAGCGACCATGCAAGACCGAACTCTCAGGAACACAGAAGCGTCATAGAAAGAAAGGAACGTACTCGTAATTTATATCCAAGCTAATCCCCGCGAATCAACAATAATTCTTGAAGTCAGAAGAGATTGCAATCTAACAGATTGAAGGAGCAACTGAGCAGACTAACATTTTCCGAATATGCATTGTTAATTAACACTTCTGCATGAACTTCAGCATCGTGTGCGTACATATTACGAATTAAATTTAAATATTTGGTATATCTTTGTAATAATTTCATGTAATATCACCTGATCTAGCCAAAACTGTTTTAACCTTGATGTTTTAGCAAAAATTAATATCGTTTCTAGCTCGCCGGAAGTGATGTTGACTTTATGAACGAGTCTGATCCTCGATGACTGCAGCTCCGACGATCTTTTCTCTATTCAAGCCCCTATTTTAGGATCGATTTGACCTTTCCTTTTACAATCCCTGCTGCTCTCGTCTATTTTGCCTGTTTTTCCAGGAAGATAATTTCTTCCGATCGATATCTGAAGAAGATCTAAATGAAACTCCGTACTTTTTATAGGTATATCAATATATTATTTTTATTTATTTATCACTTATGCAACTTTTGATTGATTCTGACCCAGAAAATTAGCTTTCGAGTTACATTTTCAGCACGTATATAAATTTGTTGTAATGGGTTAACAAGGACCATCTATTTTGACGGCTCTTGTATCGTAACCTCGAGTAATTACGACATAATTTCGGTTTAAATGTTTTCATTTTATTTATTTTATTTTATTCACGTTTGTTTTCCAAAACTTAATAAATTAATGAAGAATCATATCTCTCTTTTACTATGTTATTGAATAACAAAACAATAATCGATGCAGTTATTGTAGACTCTAAAATGATTCATATAATAATTTACAGCTGAGTTTAACAAACAATGTTCGTTGTCATCCGCGTATATTTGATGAGCTCAATTGAAGCAGCATCGAGGACCGAAGTGGATGACACGTGACATTTAGAGGAGCTATTCTTGGTCATTGGAAAGATTCTGCTAAACTTTCATTTTTAGCGAATTTTCTCATTTATGGAAAGAATGCACTATTGCGCTCGCCATGTTCGTCTGTCTGTCTATCTGTCTATCTGTCTGTCCGTCTGTCCGTCCGTCCGTGACCTCAAGTTTCCGTCGACGAGAAAATGAGCTCTCTGTCACTCACTGCAGTGAGTACTGAGTTATATTTTTTATAGCCTTGGGCTGAGATCTATTTTATTCTCTTGTGCATCATCATATTTATATTTCTGCACGATCGTGATGGAAGGTAAGAAATTGCGTGCACAACCGTCCATACATGAGGTGATAGTGTTGCTTTTTAACTTGGTTGTTAGTTGAAAATTAGAAAATTTCTGTATTTTTACATCATTCTCTTGATGAATCTAGTAATGATTCACGCACAATTATAAAAAACCAATAATTTGTTTTGATCTCATTCGTTCATAAGTAAATGGACATTTGCCAACTAAGCTTGCTTTATAACAATGGGAGGCAGAGCTTTGAAACTTATCTATTATAATTGATAACTATATATATTAATAGTAAAATAGTACTAAAAATATTGATACTATAGAAATGAACTAATATTATTAGTAATAATAGTTTATTTACTTCAATAACCTATAATTAGGCGAGAGAAACACGCCGTGTCGTCGGGTTCAGGCGTCCGTTAAACTAATGCTGGCCTCAACGCTGAAGCCAAACTAAAAGACAGTTTGCCCCCTGCCATCTTCCTTTCAGACCGAGTGCCATCAAAAGAACACTTCAACAAACTCTGATAAAATGAAAAGCTGGCCTTCAGCTTCGTTGGTGACCTTGTGCAGAGGCAGGCAAAGGCGAAATTGAGCGAGAAAAAAGGCTTGCAAAGGCTGGGAGTCCCTGACAAATAAAGAAAGTTCTGTGCCGATTAAATTTTTCCAGGCTATAATTAACTGATAGATCAGTATTCGTAAATTAAATGTAGTAATTACAAAATTACATACATTATGAATACAGGAGTTAGACACATAATGCTCGCGAACACGTTACTGGCAAAACTGTTCGAAACAAGCTTTTAATTATTGTCGATCTAACAATACCGTACACGCAATCGTTCTTTGTGAGCGAATATTTAATCAATATATAACTCAATCGAATGTTTAATCAATATAATCAATATATCAATATATTTTTTCTAAACTGTCATTTAAAAACGGTTAATCAGACTCTCTTCTATTATATTACTTTTATTGAGAAAAGCTTCGACAAATTAATTGAAGCTTTCTGACAAATATTTTAATATCAATCATTACCGTAGATTACAGTAAGTGTACTGTTTTTATCTCGTTTTTGAGCAATAAATGTGGATTTCGGATAGATGCGTATTTACCATTATTTAAGTTCTTGTTATTTATGTTAACAGCGCGAACTTAGCAGCTTATTTTACGCCACGATTTCTTGTTATCGCATCTTGTGATGTATCTGCTCTATATATCAAGTCAAGCTCGCTGAGGGGTACATTTTACATGATATAATAAAAATAATATTTAATGAGACATGCTTATTACACTTAATTCTGGAATTTGGATTAGAAAAAAACTTTAAATGTAGCAACGATAACGCATGCTATGATGTGAACGCTAAAATGGTAGCAAAAATTATTGAGTAAGTAACGTCGGTTCAAAGTTAATCATCCAGAAAAAAAGCTATCCTAATGCAATAGTAATCAACTATTTATCCTATGGATACATGTAGAAATCTATGTACTTGACGACTGGAGCAGTAAATAACATGCGTTTAAAAATTATTTTTTTAAAGACAAACCTTTTAAAGAATCCAGTATCTCCGATGTTTCACATGTACAGTGAATTTCTATTTTATTATCAAATAGTAAAAAACTAATTTTTAAATTTTACTTCTAAAGTTAAAAAAATTTAAATTTTGAAAAATTATTTATTCTGTCAATTGAATCATGCATCGCCGCCAACTTTACGCAAGTGTGCAAAATTTCAGAACAATTGGAAAGGTAGAAGTGTGTTAAATATCGATTTTAAGATATGTTGCAGACGAAATTATTTGTTCAAATTTTTTACACTAAAATTTTTTTTCTTTACTTTTTAAAATTATATATTCTTTCAATTGATTCATGCATTGTCTCCAACTTTATGCAAGTGTGCAAAATTTCAGATCGACTGGAAAGGTAGAAGTGTGTTAAATATCGAATATAGGGTTTGTAACAGACAGACAACAAGAAGTGAAGTTAATTAAAGAGAAGTGTTGTAATGAAAGGGGGCTGTTTCTGCGCGTATCCATGATACTTATCGAATCGTAATATTACATGGGAATTTTATACTTAAAGATGGAATCTCATGACTTTGAAAAATATGGGAATGAAATTAGAAATTAAAATGTGATTTTTAATTTGGTTAATGTGTAAATTTTACTCTAAAATGTTGAAGTTTCCTTGAAATTTCACAGTAAAGCTCAAGAGGCAGTTTCATCGTCAATGTGGGCATAAATGGACGTCTGCGACTGCAGAGCTTAAGCTTCAAAATTATAAATCGGGTTCATTTTGATAGGCTCCGGATGATCGTTTTAGGAATTATGGTGTTTCAAAATCCGGATTCTCGAATTTTGAGGATTATTGATACTGAGCGATGCCGATTTATTCTGATATAAGAGGATAGCCTCGTACATTTTATACTAATAGCAGGTTATCTCGGAGTTCTCTGTGGATAGATTATGACTGTAATTCGAGCACCCCTTCATCCTAAATCCAGTTTATAACTGAGAAACGTAAGTGAGTTATTTAGGAAAAGACTTCTTGCAAACTATTATTAGCCAGAACTCCTAGTGAATTCCTGTTTTGAAATGTTATGGTAACGTAAACTTTTAATTTTTTGCATGAAATAATTTACAAATGTTCATTTATTTTAAATTGAATGTTTGTATCAAAATTCATATCTACTTTAATTTTTATCCGAATTTCTCAAGATTCTGCTATTAAAAATTATTTAGTTTTTGCCAGGAAATCGCCTGAGGGTTTATAGACATGCAAATAAAATTCTGCACAAATGCCCTGCTATTATTGATTGATATCAACTACTTTTGTTGACACTTATAATTTTTATGAGAAAATTAGAATTCGCAAAACCGTCAATTGTTTGAGACGTTTAGAAATCAATAAAAAATTTAATTGAAATTATTTTCGAAGCGATCTTGTTACTGGTTTCATGACTCATTAGGTCATTCATCTTCTGGGACCTATTTTTTTTCATTCTGAACTCACTGCCAGACCCTCGCCAGAGCGAACAAAAATCTTGTCCCGCTGAAGATAAACTATGTTCCATGCATCAGAGACTTCTGTCCGATATATCGGTTATCCGGAAAACTATTTTTTCCTCTCCGATTACACTTTTGATTTCCGGGTTATCAGCCAAAATAAGCTTTAGCTTTCGTAAGCGTGAAATTATTTTTCCAAAATAAAATCTCATTGCCACGTTCTTGCTAAATGAACATTTTAAATTGTTCACATTGGAATGTCTACGATTATAAATTCATTGCTTTGAATTATTATTCCACAAGGCCTCACCTGTCGACATTCGGAAGTTTGATCTCTTTTTTATTCGCAAAAAATTCTTGCCAACCTTACTTCATGTTACCTCTACGTTCATTCTGGTCAATATTGATAGAGAACGCAGTATCATCATTATCGGTGATCGTTCAATCTATTTGTGCAATCCCATCAATTAAAACCATAGGCATATAAGGAATGATAGAAAACGAATTCAATTTTGAAGAATATAAGCAAGATATTATAGGCCATATTTCAACCAAAATCTTAGGCCAAGCAATGAAGAACACCAAGTTTTACCGCCGAAGTAGAAAAAAATTTATCTTCTAGGATCGCGTGTGCGTGTAGCTAACTAGGACACACTAGGGTCAAAATTGATTACACGACATTAATATAACATGATTACACACTTATTATATAATTCATGTGCAATTGGTGTCGATGATGGTCATTAATTACCCATTAACCATTCGTCTGCCACCAGTCCAGATGTCATTTGTTCAGTCCTGCCATATCTGGAGCAGCATCAGGTTCTTTCATGAAGTCCATAAACAATTATTTCTAGCCTATATAATTATTTAATTATGTATTTCCGAGTAACGACAGATGCCAAACGGTATCCAGCTCAAAATTTACAGTTTTGTTACGCCTTGACTGATGTGTTGGTCGAAATTCCCGATTGTATTTGCTGATCAGTGGCAAATTCAGGTGTATAATTTCGACTGAAATTAAAGCTTATGTTCCAAAGTGTAATCAATCAGCGGCTCGGTCTATAGTGACAACTGCAGACGCAAAGCCAATCACGACTTATTGAAAAGGTTCAATCCCATAACGAAGTGCCACTTCAAAGCACAGACTAGCACAAGAATTATTGATTAATACTGCCACGGAGGACCAAAATGGCAATAATCGAGACGGAGATGGAGATGACATTTTTATGTGTATCATGTTTCTTCTTCTGTTGATAACCAGCAGATCAAACATTATCTCTATTAGACGGTGATTATTTGTGTTAATTTAATTAATCTAGTTCTATCCTGCATAATGTGACCATAATCTTTCGTTTATGATATATAAATTTATGCTTGTTACAATATTATAAATTGTTTATTGTCAACCTCGTATGGTTGCGCCCGCAGGCAGAAGCTAATGAGCCAGCATTAATGTAGCTCAGTTTTCGCGCGACACAGAGAAGATTTAGTTATTGATCTTTCATAGTGAAATATCTGTAAACACGCCATTGGAGCAAACCATTTTCAGCTTATAGCATTGAAAACTCCACACAATTATGTTCTATGGGGTGAAATTGACTGTATTTTTAATGTGACGTGGCACGAAATATGAAGTAAAACATCCTAAACTTGGTGCACTCCCATTGGATGTTTTTAACTTGTTCTCAAGAACCAAGATTTCTGACGTTTCTGGAATCATTCGCTATAATATATATTTAATTCTTTAGAATCACTATGGTTCTGGTAGCCATTTTGGAGCTCAAACCGGTATCGTATACTCACTACTTACAGAATCATCGTAACGACGATCCTTCTACCCACAGCGCTTAGATTAGATTGACATGAGGTCATACTAACAAATTGAATGAAATCGAGTTTCAGCTCGAATTACTTCAACGCAATGAATATCCTAGAGTTATTTTCAAAAATTTACGCCATTTTTTGGAAACTTAGAATGGAATGCGAGAATCGATTTTTGGGAATTCAAGGGAATCTTGAAAAAGTGATAAAACGATGGACAAGTAGGCCTCCAGAGCTTCCTGAGCTGGACGCAACTGACCTCAATACAATCAAATGAAATAAAATAATAAAATTAATCAAATGAAAATAAATCAATCAAATTTGCGCTGTGTTGATTGAAATTACCTAATCATAAACTAAACATCATATTAACATTAAAAGATGAAAAAATAAGCAAAAAGTGCTGCAAGTTTTACTAATGATCTTCTGATTTTTTTTGCTGTCTCTTAGGTTATATTATACGATGTTAAATTTGTGGCCCATTAATGGAATCTATTTAGC
Organism: Hyalella azteca; assembly: GCF_000764305.2. NCBI lineage: Eukaryota > Metazoa > Arthropoda > Malacostraca > Amphipoda > Hyalellidae > Hyalella > Hyalella azteca. Next base: position 618,479 of record NW_025938411.1, on the reverse strand, counting down.
TTTTTACGAAGGATGATCATTTAGTTTGGCCTGGATGACAATGTCCTTGTAATCTGCAAGCACATTTGAAAGAATTATAAACTGTACAAGCAATTCTAACTGAATTTTTACAACACTTCTCTTTAACTTCACTTCTTGTTTGTTTGTTTGTCTGTCTGCTACAAATATTGTAATCGAAATTTAATACACTGCTACTTATCCTATCGATCTGAAATTTTGCACTTGCGTAAAGTTGGAGACAATGCATCAATCAAATGACAATAAATAATTTTAGGAATAATTTTTTTTCCAATATTAAAAAAGTAAAAAAATAAAAAATAAAAAAATATATATACTTGTCCAATTGATCTGAAATTTTGCACACTTGTGTGAAGTCGGCGGCTATGCATGAATCAACTGACAGAATAAATAATTTTGAAAAAAATTATATATTAAAAGAAATTGAAAAATTATTTTTTTTATTATTCGAAAATAAAATGAGAAATCCATTGTACATCTTTAACATTAGAGACACTGGATTCTTTAAAAGTGTTGTCTTTAAAAACTAATTTTTAAATGTATATTATTTTATTCGCATTTCATATAAATATATGCAATGCGTCGTCTATCGAATGCACTTATTTGGCACAAAAAAGAAGCGAAGAAGTCATGACTCCCTGTTTGTTGGTGTGTTGCACGGCTGACGATTTGCAATGCATGGAATTTATTTTTTATTGCTGCAAAATATGCAGAAAAATAAAAGTATTTGATTTCAAGGCACAAGTAGTGAAGTAGGAATTAGCTAATAATAATAATAGTAATAAATATAACAAAAGAATAATGATAGTAATGATATTATTATTACTTATAACAATAATAATAATTTTGTGAATTGATCATTAATTAATTTACTCTAAGTATATCATGCATAAATTCTTTAACCAAAACAGAAGCACGTAGTCGTGTCAGTGCAGTTCCCCCGCAAAATCGTTTTCTTTCGTCACACTTCACGCATTTTCTGTTTGGAGCTCATCCTCACATAGAAAAATGTTCAACAGCAACATGGATGGCAAACTTAATCGACTCGTATGTATTAAAATTCTCAGGTGTACGTATTCTTTTCATTTTAATCATTAAAAAGCAACTTGAACTCAAGCAGCAGGATAAATGAACTTCGAAGTGAATGTAAAAACTTAAACCTTGAAGTCGCTAACAAAAAAGTATCAAGTGAATAGAATCAGACTTTCCATATAATATTTTCATTGCGTGCATTACAGCAATAACGCCGCCAACATTCACTACAGCACTGACCTGCATAACGTAATGATGTCCATCATGTCCCAAGCTAACGACTTACGTTGTCCAATGAACTTGGGACAGTTCGGAAAGAGCGCTATAGAAGCAAAGGCGAAACGACCAACTTACTACGCTTTTGGCGTACTTCAGAACTTCAGATATGAAGGTTACATGAATGGACGATTATGGTGCTGTTGCCAGGTTGTTGTATGATGTACAACACAAGCACTATTAAAGCGTATCAGTAGACTAATAAGAAAATTCTATGTCCTACTCAGTGCAACATTATGTAACGGGAACCCGAGTGTAACAAAATGAAGTGATGTACCGCCGGTAATGACGATGCAGAGATGTGGACTAGTTGTGCCTCTCTTGGTGGATGAGTTTTACCGCTGCATCGTCTTGACTTACTTATCTTGACTCATAACAAGCAGCCGAAGTTTTAAATTTGTAATAAAAATGTTTACCGAACACCAATACGTACCTCAGTGGATCAATGTGACTTTCAGAGTAAAAAAAAACAGTAACAAAGAATTTTAAAAAATGAGACATAGATACTCAACGAGAATTCAGATTCTTATCACAAATTGGGAGAAACGAGCAGGAGGAATATAAAATATGTTAAGTTCCACCCTGGGAAATTCAGCGGTTGGAGCTGAAGACTGGAATTTTTGAGGCGGGATGCCGGCAAAAGCGGACCCCAAAGAACGCGAACAAAGACGCCGGCGCTCAGGAATATGGCCCAGTTTTGGGGCCATTGATGACGTCATGACCCCGGGCCTAACGTTCCTCACGAACCCAACAACCTCTGTAGATTGTGCCGTAGATCTACTTGCAGGATGAGATGGACTGGGTAGATCGATGCAAACCACACACAAATATACCTCCAAGGAGCAACAGGGACAGTAAATGTTTGGCCTAGATTCTGGAGAGACCAGGGCGATGATTTTGGAGACAAGATACGGACAGAGCACAACATGCACATAACCGAACGTAGCTGCACAAATCTAAAACTGGCATGCAGCCGTTCGTTATTTATGGCTAAACTTAGTTGAAGAAATGAGACGATCAGTAACACGGGTTTCAAACATACACAGGAACCTGAATGCAAGGCCGATGTTTTTGCTGAGAAAACGCATGTAAACGCCACAATTTTTTTTCTTCCGCTTGGTCTGCTCGGTAATACTGAAATGCTATTGACATTTCTACTTCTTGTATTTCCTTTCTTAAAAGTAATCCCGTTCCCCGTGCACCATGAGCATTTCATGATCACTCACCTCTCTCAATTAATACTGTAAGTGCGCTGATCATGTGGCGCCATTTTACTCACGGTAAGAGCCCCTCCATACTAACCATCATGATGAATTTTTCAGACGTTGCTAATTGCAGCGATTCAGGTACGAGAAGCAACTCCGGGAGCTGCTACTGCTGCAGATTAATTAGTTGAACTTCCCTATGGATTTCTAAAAAACTATCGTGACCGCTATAGACTTTTCGTCGTTGTACTTCTCTCAATGGAACTGAGACCCCCAGTTTGTGGTGGTCTGTGTGGTATCACCACATGGATCCGCACTCCAGCTACCGGTCAACGCAGTCAGCCAACTCTGCTAACAGATCTGTATACAAAGTAGTTATGTCTCTATGTTGTAAAATAAAATCGAACTATGAAAATGCTATAAGTAAATATAATTAAAATTCACGCAAGAATTCCTGCAAAGTAACAATTATGACCCGGAAAAAAGAACAACTATGACAAGCGATGTGAACAAACACAATGTAAATAGAAAACACATACGAGAAAACAGAGCCATATCACGAGTATGGATTTATAACATGAATGACTGAAAATTGAATAGCGTAAAAATTTCCTAGAAAACTATGCTTCGATTTCTATAAAGCAAGGAATCGAATTAATGAAATGCCTTACAAATTAAGAATATTGATATCTAACGGAATTATCATTTATTGCAATATAGACAATTTTTGAGGTCATTTTAATACAAATATTTCCATAGTGTTTTAATATTTGTCTTAATATACTTCTATATAGCATTCTATAAAATCTCAGTTGGAATTCAATCTCGTCCTAAACTACTTTGAATAAGTTTTTCAATGAAAGCGTAAATTATGAAAAAAGTCATAAAAGTTTTAAACGGCTTTGGCGTAACAGTTTACTGTGAGTTGGAAGAATCATTTTTAGCGCATTTTCTCATTTGTGGAAAAAAAGTGCTATAATTGTGCTCATCATGTCCGTCCGTCCGTGACGGACGGACGGACGTGAGAAAATGCGCTTTCTGCCACTCACTGCAGTGAGTACTGATCTAATTTTTTTCTCTTTTGTCGATTAAGTTATTTTTGTATTGGCAGCTATGGTTGCGTACATGTTATTCTTGTATTACCGAAAAACTGAGGCCTACAGCTTCTCTGTTCGTTGTATAGTTGTTTATCTCTGCTGTCAATTGAAGAAACACTTCCTCTTTACTGATGAACGTTTATAAACATTTCCGCATAGGCCTGATTTACTAAGTACAGCTATCTTATTGACGTCGATACCGGTATATAAACTTTATGTTAAGATCATCCCAGTTATTATGGGGCTGAGTATCAGCAGCAACAAAACCGTATTAAAAATAATGAGCTTACAGTTATTATATTCTTTCGAGCGTCATGCTGCGGAATAGGATATTATAAAATGATGTGACTAAATAAATGGAAGTGGATTGAAATTTTGAGATTGTATTAAGTCAGGAGCGGTGGCTGCGAATTATTTATCGCCATTTCCTCATATTCTAAGTCAGATGTCCAACTCAGTAAAAAAATAACAGAATAAAAAACTATGAGGTAGCATTTAATGTTGATTCCACCGTCAATTAATAAGATCTTTTTATTGCAACGTTCAAAATGAAACGATGGATTTACGGATGTTGTCAAAATATTCATGTTTCTCCGAACAAGCTTCATTTCTTGACTTTGGATGATAGATGCATACCAAAAAATTACCATGAGACATTTTCGATATTATAGGTCAACTATGGAGAGATGATTGATCAATTGTTAAAGATAAAGCAAAACTTTGAGTAGTCGCACAATCATCAAAATAAACTCTTCATTCTAAGCAGCCATTTTTCATAACTCATACCTTTAGCTAATAAAATAATCTATCAAAGAAGTTAATAGCAAAACGAATTACAATCTGATAAACCAAATTAACTACTTAATTTTGAATGTCTGTGATCAACTCTCACGTCAGCATTTTCGAGACTGCAATCTGTTGCTGAAGCGTAAGCGTATATGTTGGTGTTGGGACATAGTCGTATTCAAAACATTACCCTGCAATACGAGTCATGTTCACATCATGACTCGTCGTCTGCAGGGTAGTTTTCAAAACACTGCACTGTAGTCTGCAGGGTTGTATTAAATTAATAAAAATGCTGAGCGGGATACCATAATAATCAGAAAGAATTATGATACTTTTGACAGCATATAAATTTAGTAAAAAGCATATTGCATTGCGAGCCAAAATATAACGTGATATGTTTGGCGTAAGAGCCTGCGCTTGTTTGTCTCTTTTTCTGCCTCTGGTGTGACTGGTATCTCGGCTCTGTTGGCTTCCCGTTTTACATCTCTTTCCTGAGGGCAAAGAAGTTTTTCTTTGGCGATATATTGAGCCCGTTTACTGGCAGTGCATTTGTCAACAACTGCTACGTCTCGCAAACAACTCCGCGTTACTCCCGTCAACTAAAATGTTTTTCTTTTCATGTTATTTTTTATAAAGTTGTTGGGGCTGTCCTACTAGCTCAAACTCTAGTGTCTGTTATTTTTTTGTTTGTAATTGTATTTGGTTATTGTTTTTCGCTTGATCCTTCATTGAATTATTGTGCTTGACTTTGTGCACGTTCAATTTATGTATTCCATTGTTAAATTCCGTCTTGCTCCGTCAATATCTCCTACTTCAATATAATTATTTATTGCTGGCCTGCTTTGGCGCTAAACATGTGGCTCAGCATAGAACTTTTAGCGGCGTAACTCTGCTACACCTGACACTGATGAGTAGAACATTGCTGCGTACTTTTCTATGTGTAATTAAGGCGAAAAATAAAATATTATTATTTCGTGTATTAAGTTCACCAAAAGTCAATAAATTAAAATATTTTCATGCAATCTCCGTTTTGTAATACGGGATTATATTACAATAATGTTTTATAATGAGCAACCTATTACTACGTACTATGAAAAATGCTCGGAAATTGGCCAGCGAAAAATATATACGAGCATTCTCTGAATTTCGATGATATAAATAAATACATAGCTGCATAAATATTTTATTTATAGCTGCAATGAATTAAATACAGAACGTCGCTCTTTTGCACGGTTACATGTGTCCTGCGATATTCATTAAAAGCGTCAACATGAACGATTGATATGCCTTCAATCATGTTTGTGCATAGAACATTTCCGCGGTGCAAATATATGTTGGTCAAATGTCTTGGGTCCATCGCTCTGCTGATGGCCAACTGGGAAGTTTCCAGCCTCTCAGAATGATTATATTTGAAGCATTCATGAAATTTTATTGAGATAGAATTTCCTAGAAATTCCTGAGTACTTTGAGCCATTATGTAAACATTGTCGTTCGCTGATTGTCGTTAGCGCGTTTCCACGGGGCGGCAGTGAATATCCTTCGGTGTAGACTTCTAAGAAGTAAATTAGTTTCCTTCACGTGAGATTTTACTGCTCTTCATACAAATCACCTCCCGGGCTGGGATGCCAAAGGTAACACATCAGTGTAGTAATTATAGGATGCAGCGTCGGCCCCGCTCTTTTTCATTGAAACTAAAGATGACGTCGTTCAGTTACTTAGGGAATCTAGTGCCGTACTTTCATATCAGTTCATCAAGAGGTGTTGCTTCTCGATTGCGAGCGACTGCGTGTAGATTGGTGTTTGCTAAAGGTGAGGGCAGTAACATTTATAACAATATATTCTATAACTAAAACTATACTTCCTGAAATATACCTTTCGATCTACCAACGTAATCTGAAGAATTGTCCGACTCACTGATAATTTAAAATTTAAATCAACGAATACTCTGGTCATTAATTGCACGCGTATAACATATATACGTATACATACTTGTGAGTAGCTAGATTGTATGAGAGTTGCACAACTTCAAGGCGTCACGATTGCGCTTGATAGCGTAGTATTTAATCAATTGTTCAATTGTCGGTCATTGATTATAATGAAATTTTGAGCGTGTTTTATGCTTACTGTACGCTCACTTATGCGAGCCGCGTTGAAGTAGGCACTGGTAAGTATCTAATTTTACTACGCATGGCAACGTGGCTGTTGCGCGACCACTCACTCTATGACATTCATTGCTATCAGCGATGATTAGTACTGCTGATTACTGCTATATCAGTACTGCTGGAGATTAGATGTTGTTGCTTACTAGGTGAATGTTTTCCAACCACTTAATGTAGTATGAGATTATATGTGTATTGCTTTGAATTACACGGTTGTTTCAAAATGATGTAAAGTGAGTGTTAGGCGGACATCGAACCACAACTCCCAAAATCGACACCGGCGGTCCCGCGGTCTCCTGAGAATCTAGGCCAGACGCCTGCCGCTGCAGCTGCTTAACAGAGGTAGATGACCGGGCCGGCTTTGTGTGTGGCTTGCATCGATCTACCCGACCAATCTACCCCTTTAAGCAGATCTACGGCACGATCTATAGGGGTTGCTGGGTACGCCAGTGACGTCAAGCCCTGGGCCATGACGTCATCAATGACCCCAAAACTGGGCCATATTCCTGAGCGCCGGCGTCTTTGTTCGCGTTCTTCGGGGTCCGCTTTTGCCGGCATCCCGCCACAAAAATTCCAGTCTTCAGCTCCCACTGCTGAATTTCCCAGGGTGGAAGTTAAGATTCTTTATATTCCTTCTTCTCGTCTGTCCAAATTTGTAGTATGAATCTGGATTCTCATCGAGCATTTTCATCTCGTTTTCTAAAATTTACGTGATTATTTTTCATGTTTTAGGAAGTTCGACTGGCACATGGATACTGAATTGGGACGTCGGCGCAAAATCGAAATGTAAAATCTGACAGAGATGTTGCTGCACTTCCTCCGCTGGGACGGAAAAATCTTAATCCATTTCTCGATCTATTATTTAGCATCCATCTATAATTCTTCTAACTCTTTTTCCTATTTTTTATTTACATATTAATTTTTTATTTGGAAAACTTTTGCTGCCAGAAAATTACCTATGGCTCTCAGAGGAATCTTTTCAATCGGCATAAAAAATGAACTCGCAAATCACGGAAAGTTGATGTTGAAGTTGAACACGCAGATTTTGCGTGGCCACTGTGTTGATGGGGTTTGAACAAGGTGAACACGCAGATTCTGCGTGGCCACTGCGTTGATGCGGTTTGAACAAGTTGAACACGCAGATTCTGCGTGGCCACTGTGTTGATGGGGTTTGAACACTGCGGGACTCTGAAAACATTGCGAGAGCTTCGCGTGGGCTCTGTGAGAACTCTGCGTGGGATTACCGGAAAAACCTGCGTGAAAAGCGAGTTGCAACGAATTGAAAATTGCGTAAGCCCTGCGTGACCGCAAATTGCGTAAGCCCTGATGTAATTAGAGCTCTGGATGAATCTCATATGTTAACCCTCTTATGATAACCCTTAAGGGCACCTAGAACCAAATATTGTGAATTTTTAGAGATCGAAATTATCGCACATGAGTGAAGAAAATATTTTAATTTACAGTCGTTGCCCTTATAATTGTCATTTTAATTGAAATATTGTGCCAAATTCAATAGAGTGTAATATAATCGATTAAAATAAAACTCCTGCATTTTATTTTATCTCTGGCATCATTTTGGTAATAGTTATTCTATATATGTATTATTCAATCCAGGGCTGCCAGTTGAAGACGTTAAATTAAAAATAAAGATTACCGCTGAACTTGCAACAACTGCGATCATTAATTACTGTAAGCGTCATCGTAGAGCGCGAGCTCCATAATTGTCTTAGGTATAGTATTCACATGTGTGATTATTATCAGTTCCAGTTTGATTCTGAATCGTGATTGCCCATTAAACTTGCACATATTGCATGTATTTTAGATGATGCTGCTTTGGTCTGGCTGAAGATACGCTAGTCGTTCACATTGAGTATTTTTTAACGTTCGGTCCTAGGTCACTCGGTATGATTCCGTGCTCCTAAGTCTGTAAAATTGGGCAGAAATAACCCATTTTTACAGTCCATTCGTTTTTTGGGTACAGTCTGGTTTTGGCCAGCAGCCAACTGTGCTAACCAGACTCAAAATAGAACGAAATAAAGTGAAAATGAACTGAATGTAGAGCCGTCATAGCGCCGGCATTTTGAAGGTTTTGCTTCGGAAACCTCAACCGCGTGTGGTTTTCAATATAATATTTGGTAGAGATCGTATTGAAACAAATGGTTAGGATGGAATAAAAGTGAATAGAGAGAAAAAATTAATCGTGCAAATATAGATAACATAAATTTTAGAATTATCATTTTATTCTACAGTATATTTTACTTGTATCATACATTCGTGTTGTACATATGATCAGCAGCAAATCAGTGAGATTTAATTAGCAATCATTACCATGGGCTGTCAATATGTCGTGCATCGTGACGGAGGTTCGGACGCAACTAAACTCGCTTGCTACTTCTGTCATAAGAGAGATTGACAACCATCAGATATTTAACGGGTAAAATCGGGAATTTCGAGAATGCCTCCCCAAGAGATAGAATGGCCAACATAAGGCAATTAAATTCTTGGTAAATATTTAAAATTTTAATTAATAACGCTTGCAAATAATTTTTTTTAGCTCGTTATTCAGTCCTTCACTGATAGTGCGGAGTTTTTCATTAAATGATTTGAACTTATGTTATATATTATCTTGTTAACTTATACTGACTTAGCTTGATGCATATCTGAACCTACTTATGAAATGATTCTTTCTTTATTCTCTCTCCCAAAACGTTTAAATTGCGACAGTTTGAAAAGAGGGAGTAATTCCTTGACTTTCATGCGTCAAGGAATCATGCTAATTATTATTTTAAATAAAATTGGATCTCACTGGTAAATTAGTTTCCAAGTTTATTAAATATTTTATTTTAATTCATTATTCGCTGCTTTGTTCCCTATTGTGTTATCACTTTAGATTATGCTTTACCCAATTGTGGTGTCGCTTGTGGTAGAGTATCTATGTATATATCTATGGTAGTAACAATCAATTTCCTATGTTTGAGTATCACATGAGTGGCACAGTTCATATTACACTAGTAGAAATCTGTGTAATAGTACAATGACTCTGTCATATTACACTAGTACAGCTCAGTTTTCTCGACCATATGACACTTGGGAATCGGCATCTTATGTCAAATGACGCTGAAAACTCAGCTCCTGTCAAATGACACTTATGACTTCGTTCTTTGGTAATATGACACTTGTGACTATTTCCTCAGCCATATAGCACTTTTCATTCCGTTTCTTTGGTCATATGATATTTTTTTTATTTGCAGCGTTATTCGAAATGATGGACCCAATTTAATAAATTTGTATTCATTTAAGTAAAAATTCAAAATGAATAGTTTATACAACAATGGAAAGAAAAAGATTCAAATTTTTACCTATTTAAGCGCGGAATTAGCATGTTAATTTATGTCCGAAATTTTTTGAATTAGTCACATCCTGAGCGTTGGGTAGTACGCATAGGAAATGAAGATCTGGCTCTACACTTAGGTAGATTTGCTTTCTCGTGTGTGGGACGAGTTTGGCTTCCCTTCAGATGTTTGTCGTGCAGCACATTAATATTATTGTACATTTATAGATATGCAAAAATTGAATCTTCATCTTTGAATTTTTGCAGAAATATTTATTTGAATTGAAATTTAAAGAAAAAACGATTCATTGAATTGGGTCCATAAATTGGAATGACCATGTAGTTTTTTTCCTGGTAGTGATTTAAATTTTGACTCGATATCCACATTTGTGAGTTCACTTGTAGTTTACAGTATTTGTGTCATTCGTGATGTTATTGGGATTGAAGTTGTGACATTTTGTGAGTAAGCACGTCAGGTCAAGCAGGGCTTGACATTTCTTTTTGTTTCGAGCAAGTTTCCTCCGTACGTGTCGCTTCTCAATTGGTACCTGCATCTTTCATGATGGGAATCCCATTCTTGAGCACGTTTCGCATTGACAGACGTTGAAAATAACTGAATTTAATCGGAAAATCCTGGATTTACATCCTGGATTCATCCCGCGCATTCACACGTCAATGCGCAGCTTTAAGACAATACACTAAGAGAAATGAGTAAGAATTTGTCCAAGTAGCGAGTCTTTTTTCGCCTCTGCGTGGGTCATCCTGACCCAATTTGGACCCGCAAAAAGAGCGTATCAGTTCTACGTCGTCTGAGCTCTGCTCGTTTTATGGGTTAGGAAGATTGTCACCATTTGGACGATGTATCTCATTCACTTATCTGAGTGTAAATGCATGGTCGTGGTGAGTCATGGTCATATTCGGGACATTTCGGAACTATTTTAGGGGCTGGACCACTACTCCCAACAAAATTTGCCTGCGAGCCGACTCTTAACCCTTCTACCGCCGTATGTGACTCTTCGGGAACATAACTTTCAACTTAAATTATACGTAAACTATTGAGTGTAGCAACCTGAGGACGTTTGTACGCAGCAGGGAACATTTTAAAGTTAAACTTTCAACTTAAATTATACGTAAACTATTGAGTGTAGCAACCTGATTACGTTTGTACGCAACAGAGAACATTTTAAAGTTGTCGTACGTGGCGGCAACCATCAGTGCAAGTCATTTTGCGCTCACTAGAATGTATCCTCTTTTGGAAAGTAGGCTTGTGACAATATTGCTCCTGTCACTCATGTCAGGTGGTAGAGGGTTAAATAGGTGCCGCCCACGACTCGGTCAGAACGTAAATCAGCTGCTCCATGTCTGTTAAGGCTCAGGACGTGAAGGGCAGCCTCCCGGCAGCTTGCAAGTTCGGTCTGACTTGGCTCGGCCAACCCGTTTTATACTCCCAGGCGATTATAAAGTTAGAAAGCGGATTCTGGCCATGCATGAGCTGATTTCGATCGGGTGAGCAAGCGGATATTCTATAACATAAGCAAGCGCTATAATTTAATCCGACTTTAAGGGCGACTGGTGGGCTGAAAAATAGCTGAAATTATTTCTGCATGAATTAGAAGTGAGTCAATAATCAGTCTCATTTAAGAAAATTTGTGCATCAAACGTAACGATCATTAAATAAATACAGCAGCGAACACTTTGCACCATCAATCATGGAGTAAGTTTTAAAAATGGATGCTGAATAGGTATTTGATTATAATAGACTCACAAGACTGGGTTATTTATTTTGAAGTCAACCTTGATGAAAGTCAGGAATCTATTTTGAATTGCATAAAAAATATAAAAGTTTATTAGCCTACGTGTTTGTTTACCAATTTTGGGATAGACACCATAGTGATAATGAACCATTTTCGAATCAATGAATGGTGATGGGTTATGAAATTGTGTGGTGATATTAATTCAAGCCCCCATAGCGCCACAACATTGCCGAACACCGATAAACAAATATTCACATATATTTAAAATCTGATATTTGTAATTGAGAATTGAAGCAGGATATGAAGTAGTGATGAAGTTAAAATATATTTACTACATTTAACTTTTGTTGCACCATGATTATTACAGCAGTTATAAATGAGCATCATTCTAAATGAGCATCATTCTTTTAGTGCATCAAAACATAAAAATTTGAAACAAATATGCACTGATTTGACACAGTTAGCCCTAAATATTCGGTGCAACATCGGCGCCTCGGCTGCGGCTGACAGTTGTCAGTGTGACGAAGCTGTTGGCAACCCACAGACTCCCATGGGCGCCTTGTCTCATATGTATGGCATTTAAAATTTCTAATATTGCCGGCAATATCAATGTATAATATTAATGTATGTTGCAAATCAATAAATAGAATTCAATTGCTGCGCAATTTAATCGCATAGGCAATTCATTCGGAATGTAAAAACACGCATTTGCTTCATATGATAGTTTTCGTCGAAAATTTCACTTATGACTAGTTTAAAATCTTTAACTTTGCGCTAAAATTACTTAAAATTCCTTTTATATTTTAATTTTTATCAGTGCATAGAATTTTACAATTCACTGCCGTCTGGAATGATCTTTTTCACATTCTTGCTTGCGAAGTTAATTTTTATCATCATCATCATCTGATATATCTGTCTAGATATTTAAATTGGATTTGAATAAATATGTTTTATGTTGTCCCGTGTCAGCCGCGGGGTTCAACTCGTAATTGTGATGTTGTTCCCGTGTCAGCCGCGGGATTCAACTCGTAATTGTGATGTTGTCCCGTGTCAGCCGCGGGGTTCAACTCGTAAATGTGATGTTGTTCCCGCGTCAGCCGCGGGGTTCAACTCGTAATTGTGATGTTGTTCCCGTGTCAACCGCGAGGACTTCAATTTTATGCACTTTAGGCTCGCAGTTTAGCTATTGTAGTTGTAATGTAAATAACCTCTTTTAATTTAGTGACAGAATTAAACTCATTCCCAAAAAGCACGTTAGAATCGATAATATATATTTTGTGCACCAATTATGAAATCGAATATTGTCAATTAACAGATTAGTCCAGCATTATTCGGTCTATACAAGCTATTATATTTGTTAATAATTCTGTTATTCCTAACCCTGTCTCACCGAAATTGTTAAATAATTTCGAAACGAAAGCATGTCAACTAAAAACGGACTTAATGCCTACATTTAGCTTGAAACCCCGTTAAAGTCACATTCTGAAAATTTCTAATGAATTAAGCTTAACTATTATAGAACAAGATTGGCACTTATCAAATCAAAAGTGAATGTTAAAGAAAAAAAGAATAAAAAGAGTGAATAACAATTTTTTCGGTCTTACCTTAATGCAATTTTCACCACTCAATTTTCACCATTTTTCACTTCATTTTACCACTTAAAGAAACAATATGCGTTTAAAAATTACTTTTTAAAGACAACACATCCAAACAGGCCATTGACTCTGATGTTACACAAGTACAATGAATTTCTAATTTTATTTGTGAATATTAAAACTTTGCCATTTTTTAATATATGAAACTTAATTTATCTTTTAAAACTATTTATTCTGTCAATTGATTCAAGCATTGTTTACGACATTACGCGGGAACGCAGCCGTGCACCACCAATTTCGTGCACCAATAAGCCCTGAATCGAACGCCTTGGATCTCACCGGACATCCACCAATCAGCCGTGAACCACTCGGCTTTGCCTTCCTCCGGCCTCGCATAGAACCTGCCGTGCACCACTAGGCCGCGGATCGAATCTGACTTCCGGGCATCGTTAAATTACGTAATTTTACGTTCACCGCATCTGAGGTTAGGTTTCAGATAGCAGTTCTGTTCCAAAATTTATCGTCCTTCGACAAGTGGCCGTTCGACCGAGGGCTGGTTCGACCCACGGCCTAGATACGGACGGCTTGATGTGTTAAGGGCTACGTCCCAGAAGGCAGGAATCATGATGGTCCATTACATCCAGGGCAGGGGTGGTCTTCGGCAGGCGACCCGAAGTGAAGTTAAAGAAAAGTGTTGTAAAAATTCAATCCAAAGGTATCGTGGATACGCGCTCTAACTGATCCTATATATTTGCGTAGCCAGACATTCAATTACACAAACAAATCTACAGACTTTCACTTAATTGTAATATATAATATCTTCATTTAATTCTATTTTTGATAACAATTCAAATTCTTGATAACATAAACTGTAACAATCTTGCTCGTGACATCTTGCATAACCTATATAACCTTTGCCTCCAAATTTCACTGTATTGGAGACATTTCAGCAAAAATGGCGGGACTTGCTGAAATATTCAGCTGTTGCATCATGAAGTGCAACTTGTATGTTGAACAGCTGGTGCAGCTACTGCAACAGCAGCAGCAACATCTGCATCAGGGACATCAGCACCAGCAAAGCAGGGTGTCATCGTCAGCAGCGGCAGCAATAGCACGGGTATCAGCAGCAGCAGCAGCAGCAGAGGTATCAGTAGCAGCAGGGGTATCAGCAGCAGCAACTGCAGCAACCGGGGTATCAGCAGCAGCACCGTTGGCGTTCTTAAAGTTGTGGGCCGAGGGTATCGGAGGTGAACGCTTGGCAGCGCTGACGCTCCGGCTACGCGTACCTGCCATCATCGAGCGTCATCATTATGATGACCGCCACTGCAATCTTGCTGTAACAAAATAAAAAATATTTCTCACGTATTCCTATAACTTGACTTCCGTGGTTGTAAGAAACACGAGCATCCATATTGTGAGGGCTCGAGGGCACGGCTGGTGTCAGGACGCCTGCAGATGTTGTTGCTCTTCGTCGTCTGTCTCATGTACGTCTGGCTGCTGCTCACTTGTCTGGCTTTTAGTTGCCCGTCAGCACTCGGCGAGGGAGGGTGACGGCCTCGCGGTGCTCGTAGTGCGCTCTGTCGTGCTCTTGTGCCTGAAGGGAATCTTTTTTCTCGTCAGTTGTGGCCTTCATCTCCAATGAAACTTGAACTTTATCATGTGTTTGGCTACTTTAAAGTCGACAAACGTGATGTGAATGTGATAAATTACTGATTTTATAGTTAATGTTTCACATAAACCTGCTTTCAAGTCGGTGTTGCCGACCAAAGGAGCGTTGAAAACCTTGAACGAGCGAGCAGCAGAGTCGGTGACCAAAGCTGCGTGGTCCAGTCGCCGCTAACTGCCTAAATTATAATAAATTCATATTGATGTGACGCACCAACATTGTCGTTTAGTTGTTAAACATTTCTTATATTTTTGATGCTTGATTCTGTTGAGTGTCTCAAAAATGAACGGTTCAGGCATAGTATTTTTTCTCTCGGCTTTTTTGTCTCGAAGAATTTTCCTAATTTATTAATTGACTTCCCCTCTTTAAATCTCAGGATTAATTCTAAGAATTTTCGCCGTCTTACTGTCTTTTTCGTTTATTTCAGCCGTATAGAAGAGTGGCTAACGAGAGCAGTAACACTTGTTCCAGTGAATAAATTATCAAGCATTCGTATATTTAGACCTCGAATGTAGAAGAAATTAATCCTGCTGTTCGAGATGCCGCTGAACAACATTTACCGATATTTTGTGTCGTGGGGACTGCAATTGTAGAAATAAAACAAAAATGAAGTACTCATGATTAAAGATGTTGTGGAAATCGATAAATTTGATGTATATAGCTGATCTTCAAAGTAGCGAATTTTGGATGACAGTCAATAAATTCACAATTTTTATTAGTTTCAATTTAGCTAAAGTACATAATAGTCGTATATTATCTTGTTTTCCAGAAAAAACAGTCGTTTGGTTTCCCCGTTTGTGTACCATGAAAAACCATTGATTTTTGATCCGTTTCAATTCATCATTAGAACAAACAATCTATCATGTATCTAGAGGGCGATATACAAGGTTACACCAGGATAGGTTATCAAGGTTATATACATAGCAGAGATGTGTTATACATAGTGATATACAAGGCAAAGATGCAATACTCAAAGTGATATACGGGGAAAAGATGTGATATAAGAGGTGATATACAAGGGGAGGATTTGATATACATGGTTATATATACAAGGCTAGATTTGACCGGCGGTAACCCTATATGAAGCCTATTAGTTGTCTATATGTAGGCAATATTATTAACGATACATAATCTATTACAGAGTCAGGCAACAAATGAACACCGGTATGCGCTCGAGATAACACACTAAAAAATTAAGAAGCTTTACGCCGTTGCTGAGCTGTGGTAATCCGCTATATTTGATCATTCTATACTATTGAATTGTCACTGTTGTAATAAATAGCGAACAAGAGAAATATTTATTTAAAGGCGGATCAGTTGAAATCCTTAGGTAAATAATAGCCGCATTTATCATTTTCTGAATTGCACAGAAACATTAATTATTTCTTGAATCTAAATTTTGAGGCCTTAAACTAATGCCTTAATTAAATTAAACTAAATCAAAACTTGCACAAAAATTCCAATTACCCAAATTGGTCGCTGCGTGTGCTTAGACGAGTTTTGATAGTGCATACAATTAATATACTCTGACGCTCAGTTTCATCTGCTCTATGTCGGGATTATTTTCTTACCATCATATACACGGGCAAAGCGCAGTTATGCTTTCTCTCTCTTTTTTCGAGCTATATAAGAATTATATTTTCACGTGTATATGGAGACGTGAGTCATCGTAGATTACATTTTTGTTGATTTTATCTAACGGAAAACGCTTCAACGGACCCAGATTTGTTGGGCACAGACTCCCTCACATTATTGGTAGTGATAGGAGCTTGGGAATTTCCCACGCTTATTCTCACAACCAATTAAGAAATAAATCAGAAATATTTGTAGCGAAATTCGCGTTGTTTTAATTAATTTATTTAATTTTGATTAATTTATTTATTTGTTGAACAGACATCGCTTGCTGGTTTGAGAATAATTCACAATAACGACAACCGCTTATTGGTGTGTAAAAATTATTGAAATATATAAATAATATATTTTGGTCAAAATTATAACGCGTTATTGATTGAATATAAACACAATCTTATCTTAATCATCTATGATTTATTCCAATGAATGAAGCTGTCATGATATTCGTTCGCTCTTATTCTTTTCAAGTCTACAAGTTTATTTCACCTGGCAAATATGAACAACAAGTAGGACGAACTGCCAGGATTAGAGTTTCGCCAGAACAATGCATGGCGTACAGAATACGCATGATTCTCTCATTGCGCGTAGCTGACGGAAACGATGTGACTTGACATGAAGTCATACATGCGTCATGTTGTTGTAGCATGAGATGGAGATTTGTATCATGATGTTGGAGCATGAGATGGAGATTTGTATCATGATGTTGGAGCATGAGATGGAGATTTGTATCATGCTGCTGGAGCATTAGATGGAGATTTGTATCATGATGTTGTAGCATGAGTTCGATTAATATTCATTACTCAGGAATGACGCACCCGTGCTGCTTATTATTCATGGTTCTGAATTACGCGCTTGATGAATCAGCGCTGCTTGATTACTGGATTTACATCGGCTCGAGCAAAACAATGAATTTCCAATTCGAATGAAGAATTCTGAGTCATTTTTCAAATTTCTATGTAGTTGTTTCGAATTGACTTCGCGCAAGCAACTAAAATTGAATTAGTTGCTGGCTAATCGGGGAATGGAAATCAAAATTGGAGGGAAACATTCCTTCCTTTGTTTTCCCATTTACCTGTTCCAGTAAAAGTCGAGGAACAAGTTGGGGAAAAATTGTCTCACGAACACGTCGAGGATTTATTATCCCTTAATGAGTTAGGAACCTCATCCCAAAACAATTAATTGGGGATATATTATCCATGAATGAGTTTTAGATAATTAGTCCTTGATTGAAATGGGGGATAATTTATCCCCGAATTAGTTAGAGATAATTAGTCCTCGATTGCAATGGGAGAAATTTATCTGAACTGCATGGCCGTGACTTTGACTCTCTGATTATTGAGCTCTTTTATAAAATAATTCCATATTAATTTATAATTATAGAATATGGTTTCTAAATGCATGTATGTAAACATAAAGAAATATATCGTCGTAGTTTCCTTTTCAACAATGGAAAACTGTAGAAATTTAAATAAAAATAGGGAAAAGCCTTCGGTTTCGGTAGTGATAATGAATTTTCGGCGGCGAAACTAAAAGTTATATTATGGTCATATTACCACGTAATTTATTATATTTAGGAAAATACAATCTTATCAAACGCATCCATCTTAACCTAATAGCAAGCGAAACGCTTAGACCCAAAAAAGTTATGCATATGTTAAAAAGAATAAATTTTGTGAATCGAGTTTTATATTCTGCTAAAAACAATTTAGTGTAATCTTCATAAACCAACGTTGCAGTTCGATTATCAGCGTTTCAATGTTTCAGTTGTATATCTAAGACGATTGCTATCGGTAAATGCAGGAGAAAAAACAGTCATTAGTACTCATGCAAACACAAATAGTATTTGAATCTTGGAAATACTCTGTTTCTATAAGTCTAAATTGAATGGTGCTCCTTTAATGATTTTTGAGCGTTTTTTGTTGATATGCTGTCGATTGGGGTTCGTGTATAAATTATATGAGATTATTTCCATGACCCCTGTTTATGAATGATATGCACATGTTTGTGAATGATACACACATGTTTGTGAATGATACACACATGTTTGTGATGTACCTGACCCATTTTGGCCTGACAAAAGGCGTGTCCGCTCTGCTCGTGCTCTGTGTAAGAGAGTGTCACTATCTGGACACTAGCTGCGACGCATAAATATTTTTCAGTGTGTGAGTTAATGTTTTTTCGATATTTGTATGCAGACGAAATAGTTTTGGCTAACAGATTCATGCTCACAATGCTGTAACACTTTCAAAACCCTTGTTAGCACATGACAGGGTTACGAGAGAGTGTAATTCGGACGTCTGTCGTGCGCCCTCCACATATAGTTGTTCGCGTGACTCCGGATTAATGTGGTGTCTGGTCTATTTTCGTACAAAATTGTTTTGATACTATGACGAAAATAAGACTTTTCTGTTTAATTTTTTTTTGTTCTCAAGTTTCCTTGTCATCTGTTTTCGCTTTTTTGCTCGAATTTTAATACTTTATTGGCGGGAGCAACAGAGGTGCAAAAATTATGATTTGTCGAAATTAATGAACATGTTGCTTAGAAATACTAAATCTTTAAATGACGTAACATTACAGTCAGTTTTTTAAAAACAATTCGATTATTCTGTATGCTATTTACTACTAGTTCTTATATTTTTTCTTTTTATTCATAGAAATATGCACTTAAGGTTCGCAGAATTATTACGGCGTTGTCGCGGTATTCACGTACACGAGTAGTGAATAATTTCATGATATTTTTTTAATATTTTTATTATAACTAAAAAGCTTTGTGCAAATCCACGATCTAATTAGATTTTATTTCAATTAAATAATTTTTAACCATATTTTTTTAACCAAAAGTGAGTTTTTGCTCAGTGAAAATAAGTAGAACACATTTGGATAAAAAACATCTTCTATATCAAAGTTTTGCACTGAAGAGCAGTATCGGTAATTATGACTGCTGAATATATAATAATATTCCAGAGGTATTTCGGCGAATTTTTTGACCCAGAAAGAAGCTTGGATTCTGACTTAAATCATTCTAAAGAATGTCAATAATTTTTTCACTAACGTATCTAATTTATTTTTGGTTTTTGTTATTAATCTCATGAATGTCAATAATTTTGTCTCTAATATTGAACTTATATTGAAAATTGAACTTAATACAGTAGATATCTAGTTTATTTATTGCTTTTTTTTTTGTTATTCCTATGAGAATACACCTCATTGAATATGGACCAAGTATAGTACATACATGTATGTATGGTGAGGGTACGGTACACCCATGAAGGTATATAATATACTAATATACAGTGGAGGAAAAAATTATCCTACACAAAGGAAAAACTTTGTGGAAAGAATATCTAAACTTTTACAAAAGTACAATTATCAAGTCATTATTGAATGATATTGCTGTTTTCATATGATATTTGTATTCCCCATGTAAATTTACAGAAGAATAATCTTTTTATGTTATTGTGTTGTATAAGACTGATTTAAATAAAGTTTTTCCTTTGTACAAGATATTTTTTGCACCCACTGTAGAAGTTATTTGACCTGCAACTACATATATATAAATAAATATATGTATATGGAGAGTTTCAGTTTAATTTTTGGCTAAGTTGCCACACGAGATTATCTACGATCAATTGCTTTTGGAATTTCGCTATGAATTTATTTGGTCCCTATAATTCGTGTTGAACTTCGGCTCAAACTTACCCAAACAATATCGCTGCGATCAGAATGAAAAACGATACTCGAAACAAATTCTAATGAAGGCTGAAGGCTATGATGAAACATTTTAGTTTTTGCTAGAATCCAAGAGGAGAAAATATCAGAATTATCGACGATAACACGGCGATGTTTACGTAAACAACGGCAGCGCAGTGTTAATTATAGTCTTATTTTTATGGTCGCAATTATTAAAGAGTTTGCATGCTGAATAAAATAAATCGTTGAGACCAACACCTGTGCCATTACAAGAGGTTAATTAATCAAAGGTCTGCAGTAGTGGCCATCAATCTAATTAACATTCCTGACTTCATTAAGTATTCTTGGTTCATTTGAATTTTATTGGCTTAAATAAATATTCGTGGTTCGAATGAAAATTATTGAGGCAAATAAATATTATAAGTTTGAACAGGTTCATCGTGACATGCTTTGTGTGAGGAGAAAATTTGATTGAAAACAAGTTAGACGATACATTAACAAATATACTTTAGTAAACATTAATATATAG
Source organism: Hyalella azteca (assembly GCF_000764305.2). Lineage (NCBI taxonomy): Eukaryota > Metazoa > Arthropoda > Malacostraca > Amphipoda > Hyalellidae > Hyalella > Hyalella azteca. The sequence continues at coordinate 597,709 of NW_025938411.1, read as the reverse complement.
GAAATTAGTACTAACTCATTCAATTATAAACATTTATATGCATATAATATATAAATTAATAATTAAAATATTTTGAAGGAGAATTGACTATACATTTAGAAGGTTTTACATAGAGTATATTTTACAAAGTGCGAATGCTGACTGCTATATACGTAAGGCAGCTATTATCTCGGTTACCACACATGGCCTCAAATTAAATGTCAAATTATAATTCATTTAAACTCTCAAGGTCTGCCAATTAATGTAGTCTGTATTCATGAATTAAAGGTTCATTCGTTTCGCCTTAGACGAACATCGCTCTAGTAGCGGCCTAACGAACTCTCATTGCCAGCTCCGCCTTCACCGCGAGGCGCCGACGCTATTTTTCACTCTCCAGTTCTAGGCATTCGTCTCCTGCTATTGACGGCGGCTTGCAGAAAGGCTTCATTTAATTACCATGTAATCATATTCACGCGGTCAAAGTATTACGTAATAAAGTTGATTAAACCGTGCATAATTAAGGACAATATAATATATTTCTGAAATATAATTAATTGGTATAATCATGTCATTCAAGCATGCTGTTCTCATGACTAAGTAATAGGATTCAGTTCAGTTGATCTTAGTGTAGTTTCAGAGGTAGAATTTGCATGAAGAGCATTCTTGAAAATTCTTGTTGATCATTTTGCCCATATGTCATCGCTAAAGGCTGGGGTATGTGCATTGGAACATAATCAAAATATGGATGACGAAAAGAACGATGGTCAAACAGACGTGCTACTTATTGTTATGAACTATCACGGTATGGAATAAATCTGAAGCTGAATATGTTGAGAAAACGCTGTAATTATTAAAAGACTGGGTAATGCTTTTTGGTGGACAGATCATATATGTACATTTGTACAGTCTTTGCGAGCAACAAAAGCACGCACGTAGAATTTTTTCAGCATTAGATGCGGCCCATTTGATTACTTTCAACCAAACAGCAGAGCTCATAAAGCAATTTCATCACTGGCATTCATCAGATTGTAGAGAGCTTGGGATGCCATAAAAAAACTCGAATACAGTTTTCACTGCCCTAAGACTTGTTTTCAGCAAGAGTGTTTTCAGCAAGAAATTGAGAGCACGAAGACTGTACCCAAGCTAAGACAGCACGTGGACGTAGCCGAACACGTAGTTCGTCGCGTCTGCAGAGCGCGACAGGTGCGTCGACCGAGGCTCTTCGGTCCGGCGGCTTTAAAGTTCTGCGTAACAACGGCGCAGGAGTGGGGGACGAACGGGATGCTGGTGGGGTAAAACGGCCGGTAGGGGACGAATGTATGCCGGTGGGGGGCGAATGGGATGCTAGTGGGGTAAAACGGCCGGTAGGGGATGAATGTATGCCGGTGGGGGGCGAATGGGATGCTGGTGGGGTAAAACGGCCGGTGGGGGACGAATGGATGCCGGTGAGGGACGAACGTGAGGCCGATGGAGATGAACTGGAAGCAGGGACGAACGGGATGCCAGGCGGGGGTAAAACGGAATACCGTTGTGGGGACAACTGCATGCTGGCGGGGCCGAACGGGATGTCGGTGGGGGAGGAACTGGAAACCGGTGGGAGTAAAACCGAAGAAGGGGGCGAGAAAAAGCTGTGGGTGAGGTGCGAGTGGAGGGGAAATTACAGGCGAGGGCAACGAAGAAGCTAAAATTTGATTTGTATCGAACTTCTGGGAGCAGAGATGAAAGATCGGACGATCCGCTACGCGCCCGCTGAGGAATTCAGCGAAAGATTTTGAATTGCGTTGCTGGAGGTCTGGTCGTATGGCCGTGAATTTGATCTTAAAATGCACAGCGAGAGATATTTTTGGTGTGCTGCACAGCACGAGGTCAGTTTTACGCCCTGCTAATTTAATTGAAAATAGAATTTATTCATTTAATCCTGTTAAAAAATGATCCCTGACCAAGTTGAATCTGCTAGAAGTTAAGTCAAATTTTTCTCATCACTTGGAGCCTTGTTGGCGAACAGGCGGAGATTGAATGGACATAAAGTTCTAGCCTTGACGTACGGGCATGTAATCTGTAGAGTAGAAGTGTACCGTTGACTTATCAGAACGCATCTCTATCAATTTATTTTTGGTTGGAATTTGTTCGTTGGTGATTTGTGAAGGGAATATAATCGATAAATTTTTTTTATCTCTAAAGAAATTCACAGAGTGATCACATCTGGCTGAGCATTTAGTGATTAAGCAGCCATTGGCGATTAGGTGAATACTAGCCGTAAAATTGCCCCACCAGATAGAGTTGAAGTTTGTAATTCGGTCAAAATAAGTTTTAATATCAAAAATATATTAGCAGAGATTATTAGGGTCTTAAAATGGACCATGGACGTCATTTTTTTAAATAAATAATCCAAACGCGATGTTGAAGCGTTTCAAAAATTGCGCAGGCGTTGATTCAGCCTTCGAGGATGCGAAGGAGTTTCAGTTTTATTTTTTACACCGGTTCAGCGACCAGGATGGCTAAATGAGCCCCATACATGTCGGGCCGTTGCTGATTGGTGATGACTTTTCCCTACAACTGGCGCGTCTTGTGGTGAAATGAGCGAGCGTATGTTGTCCATATGCGGTCTCGTGTTTAGTTGAACGCTTATCAGGGGATGAATCTTGCGAGTCGTGCATGCAGGGACTGCATTTTGCTCATCTGGTAAAAACTCGTTAACGTACAGAACCAAATAAAATAGAGAGCCTTGTGAGTCGTCCGCGCTGCAGTTTCTACAGATTCAGGGGCTAAATTTTTACCTTCATATTCGTTGTTTTCCTTGGTTCTGCACGGGTTTTAAATTCTCGTTACATTCTACAATTTCTAACTGTGCAGATTTTGTAAGTGGTCCTTAGAGTATGTGATTTTCCGAGCTTTACCTGGCAGCGTTTCGGAGGCTTTTTCTCCTGGCGCTGCTAACGTTTTATACCATATTAATACTTAAGATGGGTTACGGATACAGTGATGGTCAGTGTTGTGATGGTGATGCAGGTGACGGAGATTCAGTTGAGAATAGTGCTCGGACAGCCTTGCTATTTAGAAGTCAAGATGGAGAGATGACGCAAATGTTGATCAATAACTCTGATAATAATTTGCGAGGACGGAAAGTCACACTAGTCCGAAATACTTCTTCTGCTGACGGCAATATTTCCTTCGTCTGCCAAAGCGGCTTGTCCGGAAAAGAGCCTCCAACGCACGTTTGTCGACCTGTGAGTTTCACCTCAGTGCAAAGAGACGGGGACGATCCATTTAGGTTTATTGATGAAAGCGCGAGAACTTCCAGCGAAGATTTGCCTAGTAAACAGGGGCTCGCAGACAGCGATTTTTTTAAGAGTGGAACTCAGCGGACTCGAATGCCTTTGAGCAGCGGCGGTCCAACCTGTAAAGCCGGAGTTCCAGGCCGAAGTTGCGATGATGACGTAGAGATTGCGGTGAGTGTTGATGCTCAAGACGAAGGAGATCATCAAGTGAAGTGTGATGTGATTAGGAAACATTCTTCTGATACTGAAGGTGATAATGATGAAGGGGAATCGGGAACACGCAAAACCAGCGCAGGAATATCGTCGGAAGTTTCTGATAATGCCACGAACGCCGCTGAGGATGAGACGTTCTGCGGTGCTGGTAGAACTTATCTATGCCGTCTCGTCAGAACCGTCAGTCGCATCCTGTTCTGCTGGTCTAGCCGCTCCGGAAAGGTGAGTTATTAGACAATGATTACCTAGAGCTGAGTTGGCTATGTATCTTCCTCTACTTCATTTAACACATTTAATTATAAATTGCCGGATTGATAACCTATTGATAGCCAAATAATTTGGCTGACAATAGTATATGGTATCTATGTGCCGGGGATCGACATGAGCAAAAATTTTTTTAGAAAACATCAAAACGCTTTAATTAGACATAGGTTACTGGGGTCAGATTGTTGTTATTTTAGCAACAAATCATTCAGTTGCTACCCATATTACGTCAAAATTCACAATCATCCGCCGTAATAGCATCATTTAATCATTTATTTCAGTGATGAATGTTAGGCGCGCGAATCCTGATATGAGTTTTCCCAAAAAAAGGCGAAATGCGCTACAATTAAGGAAAATAAACAGAATTCGATTCGTGACTGCAACTTCAAATAATGCTCTCAAACACAAACTGATTCTCCAAACGCGGAATTCGAAAGTTACTATGCAAGTTGAAACGTCATGATTGAAACATCAACAATTATTGCTTCCAGCTTGAAGCTTAGTCCATAACTAGGAAATTATTGGCTTATCTAGCAATCATGCAGCTTAAAAGTGGTCGTACCACTCAAATGTTGTTAAGGAGCCTCACGTACTAGCCAGTCTTCAGTGTATGTAACATTCACTCACCTTAAAAAAAGATCGTACGACTGAATGTGGTTAATTTAGGACTCTCAGCGGTGCATCGAGTGGCGCTAATAGGAATGAATTACGATCCTGAATTGCGTTGTCCTGGGACAATAATAGTGATATTCAGGGGTCACTAGCGAGTTAGGGGATATTGAGTTCTTATGCAGAAGGCTGGTGAAATATAATTTCTTTTATTTCCATATAACTATGACTTCTAAGTTAAAAATATTCCTTCAACTTAAGTGAGGGACGAATGAATCAAGTTAATTTATAAGCCATACACTAACCTGTATTCAATTTGGGGTGCTATAGCAAAAAATTAATTTTGGACGATACGGATACGGATATTAACGCTAAAAAAATTTATAATAAAGAATCGTCTTTTGTGCATATTGTGCCCAACGATGAAGAAATATTTAGAAAAGTTTATTTCCCTCTAAATGCATTTTCTTAGTTGAACATAGGAATTATTTGCAAACTATCTACGTGTCTAACATGTCTATTGAAAATGAAATTGCATCTAATCTTCATATTTATAAAGAAGAAAAGTGCCAAGAAGTTTTTTCGCTGGTCTAAGGAAGGCTGGTGAAGCCTGTCAAGCTCTTGTTTGTTTGCTTCTAACTGGAACCTGCAGTTGTGACAGTTGCTAGACTGGCGTATCATAGCAACTAGATGCCCTAGTTAACATCCAACTCTAGTTAAGTCATAATAACTCATAGCAACTAGATGCCCTAGTTAACTGCCAACTCTAGTAAAGTCTTAATAACTCATAGCAACTAGATGCCCTATGTTAACTTGCAGCTCTAGTAAAGTCATAATAACTCATGGCAACTAGATGCCCTAGTTAACTACCAACTCTAGTAAAGTCATAATGACTCACAGCAACTAGATGCCATAGTTAACTCCTAACTCTAGTAAAGTCATAACAACTCATAGCAACTAGATGCCCTAGTTAACTACAAACTCTAGTGAAGTCGTCCCTGAAACAACCTGGATTGGTATAATTGTTCATAATTGTCCTATCAAACTCGGGACAGTTTTTGAATCAAGCTCGATTCATAATCATTCATACCATCGTGTTGATAAAATTCATTCGTGTTTCATTAATTGTTTTCAATTCGTGTTTCGTGATTCGTGAACGAGTATTCGTGATTTATTAATCGTGTTTAATTCGTGTTATTTATGTATATTCTAGTGCCAACGTAAGCAAATGCTAGTATATGAAGAACTGCGAGGGTCTCAACTGTGTTTTATAAATATTTGAAGACCCTATACTATGCAACACTGAAATACAGTGTCCGAACTCAGCTTTCTTAGTAAATAGAGACTTTAAAAATATAACTCAGTTCTCACTGCAGTGAGTGACAGAGAGCGCATTTTCTCATCGATGAAAACATGAGGTCACGGACGGACAGACAGACGGACGGACGGACAGACGGACATGGCAAGCACAATAGCGCCTTTTTTCCATAAATGAGAAAATGCGCTAAAAATGAACTGCAATCATTCGAACTCTGCTCCTTAAACAGATAAAAATACTGACCAATGAACTGCAATCGTCCAAACTCTGCTCTTTAATTAAACAGTTAAATTTCCTGACAAATGAATTGTAATCGTCCAAACTCTGCTCTTTACTTAAACAGTTAAAATTCCTGAAAAATGAACTGCAATCATCCGAACTCTGTTCTTTAATTAGACAGATAAAAATTCTGACAAGTGAACTGCAATCGTCCGAACTCTGCTCTTTAAAAGATAAAAATCTTGACAAATGAACTGCAAACATCCGAACTCTCTTCTTTAATTAAACAGATAAAAATTCTGACAAATGAACTGCAATCGTCCGAACTCTGTTCTTTAAAAGATAAAAATCTTGACAAATGAACTGCAGTCATCCGAACTCTGCTCTTTAATTACACTGAGCAAAATACTGACAAGTGAACTGCAGTCATCCGAACTCTGTTCTTTAATTAAAAAGATAAAAATCCTGACAAATGAACTGCAATCATCTGAACTCCGCTCTCAAAATAAACACAAACTCTAACCTATGCTACGCTGAGCTGCAGTTATCCGAACTCTGCAATACAGCGAACTAGTCTGCCGCGGCCGGTCGCCCCGACCAAGTACTCCACTCTTATCACGAAGTGTTTGCTTCTCAAACACACCGAGCCGTGCTCTCGAATCTCTGCTCAATCAGCAACCCAGTCACATTTTTGACGTAGGTTCGGGAGAGAAGAATCTGCATTGATTTCTACGCTTTTGATTTCAGCACGATAGATGTTTCGGGATCAAAAGATATATTAGGATTATTTGAATGACGGGAAGAATTTCTGGAGTTAGAAATAAGTCTTCTATGATTTTGACTCGAACGCGTTAGAAATTGATGGGATGTCTGAACCTCTTATTGGATGCAAAAAAATGCTATGCATTATCATAACTTTTTAATAAAAGATTTGGCACTACATTTTTCTCCATTTCTTATCTGGGAAGCTATATGGTATAGATTCAAATCGTGTGTTGCCTTTCGTTTGCAACCTGAACTGTGTTGCAAAATTTTAAATCTGTTATAAATCCTACGAACGAGTTTTTACAATTTCTGATTGCAATCTGTTGTTTGTACAGATTTTTAACTGTAAAACCAATGTGTTAAAATTCTGAGATAGTTCAAAGAACTTTTTTAGACACACTTATTTAATTTAGCAAAATTTTTCATTTACATGCATAATTTTTTACATTGCATTTGCTTTTGAACTCCTTATACGTACGTTAATTACGACTATATTTATTATGACTGGAAAAAATCTATTTATAAGCATCCTACAGCCGTGTTAATCTCTAATGAGGAGAGTATATATAATGAGTAGGGTAATGAGCTTAGCACCCAACATGAGATCTGCACCTGTCGCTGCAGCTGATGGTGAAACCAGATATTGCATTTTTCATCTCTCAAAATCAGTGCTCAGGTGCACAATTATTTAAGTTTCATTCTAGTTAATTGCGCTATAGTAGATGAGGCAATACCTACTGCTTGCATAGCCATTGAAAAGAAGCTATAGGTACTCATGATGATGCTACTCAACGTCTCCTGCATGGCCTCAATGTCGTTTAATAGTTACCGTGATAATATTGTTAAAATGGCTGCCAGAGCTGAATAATATTGCTGAATTGGTTGCCAGTGCAGAATAATATTGCTAAACTGGTTGTCAGTGCAGAATAATATTGCTAAACTGGTTGTCAGTGCAGAATAATATTGCTAAACTGGTTGCCACTGAAGAATAATATTGCTAAACTGGTTGCCAATGCAGGAGAATATTGCTAAACTGTTTGCCAATGCAGAAGAATATTGCTAAACTGTTTGCCAATGCAGAAGAATATTGCTAAACTGTTTGCCAATGCAGAAGAATATTGCTAAACAGTTGCCATATCTGAATATTATTGCTGAATTGGTTGAAAGAGCTGAATATTATTGCTGAATTTGTTGCCAGAGCTGAATAATATTGCTAAACTGGTTGCCAGAGCTGAATAATATTGCTGAATTTGTTGCCAGAGCTGAATAATATTGCTAAACTGGTTGCCAGAGCTGAATAATATTGCTGAATTTGTTGCCGGAGTTGTCAGGGCAATACCGTGCTCAAGGCACTCATTAATCAAGTCATGTGAGCGCGTAGTGGCAGCATATCTGGCAAGTATTCAGCCATGGTATATTTGACCTGACGTGTTCCTCGTTGACTTAATACTCAATCACGACTCTGCGCGCTAAACTTGAAGTCTTCACAGGTTTTTTTAATTCAAATACTGATATAAATTTAACTAATTATTATCTCTCAAAATATTTTCCTGTTTGGATAAACTTTTCTTGCGTATTTTTTTTCAATGAGCATCATTTTTGTTCAACCGACGCTATAGTTGACCATGTTTATACTTTTTCATTTGAATTTCTCTCTATTATTCTCATAGTATTTTATTTTCCATTTTTGACGCTATCCTATGTGATTGAAATTATTTCCATTTCCTTAACAATGAAATTAAATGATTGAACGTTTACCAGCCACTTTTTTGAACACGTTAGAGACGAATGGCGGTGGACATGACGAACATATAACAAGATTATATTTATAAGGAAACCTCGCAGTTTGACTGATGATTCATCAGTTATTATTTCTAGTTCAGGGACTACACCTTTTGTAATGTTTTGCAACCACTATTTCAAATTATATTTCAAGGTGTGAAGTTTAATTTGAAATTTCACTAAAATGAATGCTTTGGATATTTAAAAGATACCCTTAACGGAGTTTACATTATTTTTTTGTATAGAATGAACGGAGTTTGCAATGCCCTATTAATTAGAATTATCAGACTTTGCGTTGCATTTTTAAACAAAATATTGGGTACACATTACCGAATTAAATAAATTAACTGACTTCACATTGCTTTATTAACTGGAATTATTTTTCAAGTGCGTGGCTTAAGCTGGATGTGAGTGCGCCAAGTTATTTTTAATTCGTGTTTTTCGAGCATTAAGTTATTCATTTTCTCAATGATATTAATTTTCTTGCATCAATAAGTTTATCAATTTGACTTACTTTGAATTTACTTGCTTTCACTGGACTTCTTTATTTAACAGTTACATGATTTTTGCGCCCAAGAATTTCCAACTAAGATTTTTGTAGCATTTTAGTGTGTTAATTTCATTTGAGCTTTGCTTTCTCTTCTTAATTTATTTCTTGTGTTCAATTAAAAATCCCCATGGATCTAGGATTTGTTTCATGAAACGAGATTTAGATTTCTAATTTTGGCAGAAGCTTAGTCTCTAAAGCTCTTGAAACCTGTACCCTTTGAAGTCTTTGTTCTTCATTTGAAAAAAAAAAATTCAGCAGAATCATCTGTCTTTGTTCAAACATACAAGATCGTTTTAGAACGAATTTTTGCTGTATACATGACGTCAGCAAAGATCAGAATGCAGTTTGTATAGAAATTTATTATTTCATCCAACGATTAATTGGTGTCCAAATATACTCGGAGCGGAATTTTTTTCGAGTAAATCTTGCTTTGATGTCAAAAATATCTTTTAGAAGGCGTCCTAATTCACTACAAAATCTTTCAATTCTGTCAATGTAGGAATAATCGAAGTTATTTTTAACTGGCAAACGAAATCTATAAAAAAAACTTATGAGAATTCCATGATTTTGCGACCAACGATTCAATTCCATTCTTGTATCCAGTGTATGTGTTGATATTTTAAATGGAAAAGGAAATTCATGAGTCTGCATATATTTATCAATATAGTTTTCTAAAAGAGCTTCACTACTTCTAACGCTTTTAAATCATAAAATAATAAGGAATTGGGTGCCATTAGCTTACGAGACTTGCCTAAATATTTACTTAAAATTCTTCGCTTTACTTGAAAATTCGATCGAATGAACCAAATGCATATTAAATTAAAATTCCCTAATTCAGGTTATCGAAATTCAAATTCCTATGCCCACTTTTTTCAAAACTATTGTCATAAGTATGCATCTCGTGAATCTTATGCCTGCTTACAGCGTATAGCTTTCGTAACCTGAGCACCAACTAGTTTCTTCGAAACTGGAGATGAGGATGCATGTTTTTTTTGGGATGTTGTTTGGAGGATGGAGATGCGGGTGCCTGTTTCTGGATGTTTTTTGGAGGTTGGAGATGCTGGTGCATGTTTCTGGATGTTTGATGCGGGTGCATGTTTCTGGATGTTTTTGGAGGTTGGAGATGTGGATGCATGTTTTTTTGGATGTTGTTTGGAGGATGGAGATGCTGGTGCATGTTTCTGGGTGTTTTTTGGAGGTTGGAGATGCTGGTGCATGTTTCTGGATGTTTTTTGGAGGTTGGAGTTGCGGGTTTGGAGATGCTGGTGCATGTTTCTGGATGTTTTTTTGGAGGATGGAGATGCTGGTGCATGTTTCTGGATGTTTTTTTGGAGGATGGAGATGCTGGTGCATGTTTCTGGATGTTGTGGTCGCCCAGTAATGTTAAACGTGACGTTGCATATACACTAATGGCGATGCATCTAAGTCTTGCCATTTACATGCTAAGCGCGGTAACTTTATACATGATAGGATAGCATTGTTAAGGCGAGATTAACATGATTTAATATGGACGGTTCTTGATGCCCTTTGTTCGTTGGTGATTAATATTCAGTTTCTTAATTAAAGTCAGCTATAGAAGAACCGGTATTGCTATTATAAGTCTAGATTAATTTTTAAATATAATTATCTGGTTTCAGTTTAATTTAAGTCACGTTTATTCGATTGTGCATTAGTAATTAGATGGTGATTTTCTTTATCGAATTCCTGTCCATAATGTAAAGTGTTTTCATCAACCGGGGGCGAAAGTTTTAAAAAAATTTCTCTTATCGAGTTAATTAAATGGCCGAGTTAAGGCGATTTCTGTTATTAATGTAAATGTGAACTATTAATTGAACACAAACCATCAGGTCTAACAACACACATCACCTGGTCTAATAACACACATCACCTGGTCTAATAACACACATCACCAGGTCTAATAACACACATCACCTGGTCTAATAACACACATCACCAGGTCTAATAACACACATCACCAGGTCTAATAACACACATCACCAGTCATCGGGTGTATACGATGACGTCATGCAGCTGTAATGGTCACTACGAAGGTCACATCATGAGTCATTACAACGGTCGCTTCGAATGATTAGACTTTTAATTACGACAAGCGTACTGACTGCATTAATTAATTGCTTCAGTTGTATTGAGCCCGCGACTGTCGTCGTGATGAAAGATGTCTGCGTTTTGAACAATACATCGATCTTAATTTATGATAAATTATAATTATAATTAATAAATATAATTATAAAATTATGATAAATTTAAATTTTAAATAAATTAAATCATATTATAAGAAAAAATTAAAAATCAAATTAAAAAAATAATAATATATTTTAAGTGATCCAAATTATAATATAATAAATATTAATTAATGTATATATTTTGTTAATTCTTACATGTATATACGTACGTCGTTTGTCGGTACGTTAAGAACACTCAAAGAAATTAATAAGACTTGGCCAAATAACGATGCAAATTTTCGCTCATAAGTGTGTCATTCTGACCCGGTTTGGCCAGGCAACAAAGAGTTTCAGTGCTAGTTTCGTTACCTGATTGAGGCGTGGATAAAAAAGTCTCACTATTCGGACAACATGACTCATCAATTTTTATGAATGCATGATTGCATACTCTACAGGTGGTTCGTTATTCGTGTCAATATTAATTTCGTGAACCCTTGCTATTTATTAATATTAAAAGGGAAATATTTATTTCGTGAACCCTTGCTATTTATTAATATTAATAGGGACATATTTATTTCGTGAACCCTTGCTATTTATTAATATTAATTTGGGACATATTTATTTCGTGAACCCTTGCTATTTATTAATATTAAAAGGGAAATATTTATTTCGTGAACCCTTGCTATTTATTAATATTAATAGGGACGTACTTATTTCGTGAACCCTTAATTTTATTAATATTAATAGGGAAATATTTATTTCGTGAATCCTTGATATTTATTAATATTAATAGGGACGTATTTATTTCGTGAACCCTTAATTTTATTAATATTAATAGGGAAATATTTATTTCGTGAATCCTTGATATTTATTAATATTAATAGGGACATCTTTATTTCGTAAACCCTTGATATTTATTAATATTATTAGGGACATCTTTATTTCTTGAACCGTTGATATTTATTAATATTAATAGGGAAATATTTATTTCGTGAACCTTTAATTTTGGTTCACGAAATCTTAATAGGGAAATATATTTCGATTCGTGAAGCCTTAATAGGACACAGAAGGATCTATTTGCCCACTTCCTACGATGCTGTGTCTACCTAAACTTTTTTGTTCACTACAACAATGTTCATTTTATTTCCATTTACTGCGATGTTGTGTCTACCTTAATTTTTTATTTGGAACGGATGCTTTCAACAAAGGCCCTAGCATTCAAAATGTTTTCTTTGTTCTGTATATTATTAATAATATTGTTATGAATACATTTCAGCTAATGGCATATACAGTACTTTAGATGTACATTTTCCATCCTGTTTAGTTCACATCGTTAATTAGATCGCATGCAGGTGTTTACTGTATCTCATCAATGAGATTACACTATCAATAAGGTTTTCAGTTAGGCCTTCAATGAGGTCTTCAATGAGGTCTTCAATGAGGTCTTCAATGAGGTCTTCAATGAGGTCTTCAATGAGGTCTTCAATGAGGTCTTCAATGAGGTCTTCAACGAGGTCTTCAATGAGGTCTTCAGTGAGGTCTTCAATGAGGCCTTCAATGAGGTCTTCAACGAGGTCTTCAATGAGGTCTTCAGTGAGGTCTTCAGTGAGGTCTTCAATGAGGTCTTCAATGAAGTCTGCAGATGACTTCAACTTTATTTCTATTTCAATTAGATTTATTCAACACAATTAATGGTGGCGGGACTGGCAGTTACAACAGACCGGTCTTTAGATTACAAAGAGAAACGCTGATTTATTATTTTCATTCACACACTAAATATTGGTTGGTGTATACATTGCTCCATGGAGGATAGAGCGTCGGTTGGCTTCAATAGAAAGTAATTCTTCAGGCTTGTTTGTTTCATCTGCGTTATATCAATCAAGAAAATGAATAGGCCATATTGTCCAAATTGTGACTCACTTTCTTAACCACATCACGAACAGAGAACGCACTGATACGCCATTTTGTGAGCCAAGTTTGGTCAGGATGACACACACACAAGGACATAAAGTGCATCGCTATTTGGACGAAGTTTCATTCATTTCTTTGAGTGATAATTGTGCAAGTGTGTATCTCGATGCGTGTACGTGGTACCTCATGTACGCGTGTATCTCAATGCGTGTACGTGGTACCTCATGTACGCGTGTATCTCGATGCGTGTACTACAATAGTTAATAACATGTCACATCTCCCCTCGCTTTTAAAGAAACGTCTTGTGAGAGGCGTAAAAAGCAACTAAAAACACAGCGCTGTATTCAGGATACGTTGATTGAGCTGTTATACCAAATCAAAATAATAATCAATTGCCCATTATTAGTTCCTTGTAAATTCGATTTCTGGTCATTATTTTTTTGATATTCTGCCATGCATAGCTACGTAAGATTGAGAAGCTAATCCTGCTTGTTTTCCGATACGGAAACAGGCTCTTCATTTTAGTTTCAATTTAAATATGCCGCAGTATTATGAATAATTTATATAAATATTGAATGTCTTATGTAAAACTATAGTGATGTTGGGACAAGCCATGATGAGTGCAAGAGCTTGCAAAGCAACGGCAACGCGACCGGCGATACGCACGCTTGTTGTGGTTGTGCTCTATTTTGTTCAACACAACAGCAGTGACCAGCAGACTTGGCAAGTGAGAGGACGACGCAACTTTCTCTCTCATATTCCTTGCATTTTATGACAAACTTTATTTAAATTTCATATGACCGATCTAGGTCATTCATTTCTATTTATGGTTCACAGTTCACTAGCGCTATTTTGTGCCAAGATCTGCTATCTGTGTGTGTGTGTGGAGGATGTTTACTCGGAGTTCATACATGCAAAACAAGGCCGTCTTTGATGGTTTCTCTGGCGTGGAGAACGCAGGATACATGTATAAACATACGCGCCTTTCCCCAGCCTTATTCGCACAAGATCTAATCTCCGTTTACTTGCCGATCTTTGGCGCCTGCTAAAGTTTCCTATTTTGAACTCAGAGTATGAGGACTGATTGTATATAACTTTATATATATTGCATAATCTGATAGATATTGTATAATCTGTGCAGTGTGCACACTGCATTAACTGATGATGCAATGCATAATCTGTGCTCAAAAACTCCAATTCCGAAATGGCTCCTGTTGTTGTGGTTCACTAAATTTATTTATCACAATGATTCAATTAGTTTATATGAAAGTTTTTTTGTGGCTTCTTGATTTTCAGTGGCGACATTATTAAGATTTGAATTTCAAGATCAACTTCAACATTTAATTGTTATGAATTTTGATGAAAGCAGAAAAATTGAAACCATTGTGTGGAATTATTAATTTATATAAGTTTAACCGTTCGGTGGAGACACAATTGTTGTATCTGCTGCGCTTGCATGATAAGATTGAATCTAGTTTCATTGCCTAAGTTTCAACTGCACGTAAAATATGTAATTTCGGTCAGCCGTTGGTAATTAACTATTGTCTTATGTCTTCGAAATTACTCCTCAGGTCATGTTGAAAGCCATACAAGATAGCTAGAACTGAATTGGTTTTCAGTTCAAAATGTTTTTTTCTTTCTAGAAAACGTGTAAAATAAAAATTTGAGTGATTCCCAATAATTATAAATGCTACCAAATTATAAAACTCAATTAGTTTACTGGTAAAAAGTTACCTAAGACTTCTTACTTGTCTGTAAGTTCATCAAGTGAGAAGTGTTAACCAACCTCAGGATGACATCTTCATCAGCTGAAACGGTAAAAACTTGTCAGAAAATATACAACTTATATTTGCTCGTGATATCTTTCAGTGAATTGATGTTGCTAATAGCTGAATGATAAAGTTTACCTCTTTTTCCGATATAATGCTTACCTTTTATCGCAGGTAGGAATAACCTAACTATCAATTTTCCCCAAATTAAAGGGTACGCGGCGAGAAAATTGCCTTGAATGTTCAGAGTTTTCTCTCCACCAGTTTCAAGTGAATTTATTTGAAATTGTTATTTTCAGGAAAAAACTTCGTTGACTATCGTGCGATCTGGAATTGGTTGAATCCAGGCTACGGTTTACTGTCGGTTTGAACTGCCTGGCAGTAAAAGTTGCCTGAAATATCCGAAATGGGGTTTTAATTCCCAATCATGGATTGGAATTTAATATTCTTAAATTTAAATGCAATTTATTGCTGAAAGAAATGATTTTGTTATAACTTACAAAACGCTTCACTTACATATTTCGCAAAAAATATAGCCTACAATAGGCGTGAACTCTATTTAATAAATTATTTTATCCTTTTAAATTCAACAGATGAAAATTCACAATTATAGCCTCGTATTTTTTAAGAATTATTTAGCTCATTGGAATAAAGAGATCGTAAAAATTATCGACTGCAAATTTTAATAGCAAATAATTCATTAAAATTTGTTGATCTGCGTCTGTAAGGATCTACGATGCACGACTGTTTGTGATAATCCTTTGCTATTGGTACATTCAAGGCAATTCAAAGACAGCAGGCCTCATGACTCCCCCACTCCTCAACTTCCTTATAAGCTCCCCAAACCCCATTCATGCTTACTCAACTCCTCCATAACCCCAACTGCCTGTGTTCCGCAACTTACACCCAAATACTTTAGTATATCCATAGTATGTGTTTCGGACGTAGCAGTCCCAGTCGCAGTCAGATTCTTCAGTTTCGCAACACCGCAGCTTCAGTTGCTCCTTCTGTTCCTGATATTTATTGTCGTATTTACTGAATATTCACAAACTTCGGTATAATAATTTTGTCGGTAATTTTTAATAATATTTTTTGATGCTGATTAATTTAACCTCATACTTAAATGAGAAAATTAACGAGCTGCTTGTATTCCGACCAGGCCACATCTTATAAAAAGTAATTAATGGCAAAATTTGCGTTCAAATGAAATTGTCCTGCGATCAGAACATTGCAAACTCAAATTACAAGTAAAAAACTCAACTCAGCACATTTAAACATTGAATAAAAGTGTTTTCAAGTTGTTATTTTAATTGGATAATTGTTAGTCGGTTAGGCGGTTACTCAGGAAAAAATCCAACCTCCTTGGACCTACGAAAATCGTGTCGAACATTTGGGCTGAGAAATTTCACATCGTTTGAGTCATTGACCAATTTATGTATGGCAGGGGATATAATAATAAGAACATAATTACCTGCGCTATTATTTATGGCGGAATTTTCGACGGGATATGCTGTTGTCCTCAATACTTTTCAAGCGTTACACGCTCCAAGAATTTGTTGCTTGAGAATCGATATGAAAAATTTACTTAATTTTCTTGTATTCTGGAAATGAAGACCAATCATATAATTATAACGAAGACCGAAATTGTGGGTACAGAGAATATGAAGTCCGACCACCCAAAACATGGAAAAGATTCATATTCATTATTTTACAATTAGTTCAGTTTCCATAGTATATTAATTGTTCTGTTGCTTTAAGATTCATGAGTAAGTCCTCTTATTCCCACATACCTGTGGACGCTGAATATGGGTAATAAGATTCATTCAACGTTAGAATTTTCTACTCGCTATGTTTTATTTAAATATTATTATTGTTAACATTGATCTGTTTACTTCTTGTTGAAGACTTCGTGGGTATTTACAGAGGCCGACCGATGGCCGTTTATAGTACGGGTAATGTCAGGAGGTAAATTGCTGATTAATTGCCACGTAACGCTGGCGATGTTCGCTCTGGCTAAATATTCACTAGGCAATATAGAGAAAAAAGCCGATAAAAACATATATGCGGCAGTTTATGTCATGTCAACACGTGGATCAACTTGAAAATGTGACCAACTGCAACAGTTACTTCCATGCCCACATATGGTGCAACACGCGTCAATACGCAGCAACACGCGTCAATACGCAGCAACACGCGTCAATACGCAGCAACACGCGTCAATACGCAGCAACACGCGTCAATACGCAGCAACACGCGTCAATACACAGCAACACGCGTCAATACGCAGCAACACAACTCAACATATTTGTGTTTTTATGTAAGCTACATCATTGTTTTGATCTATTTACGGACATGCCAGTTTCTGGTTAGAGTAGTTTTATCGTTTTGAAATTGCGTTTCTAGTTGGTTACTCTAACATTAAAAGGATATCGTATAATTCTGAAAGAATTTGCTATTTGAAGTCGAGAACCAGTTCGTTGGTTTTCTGCGCACGATTATTATTTTGTTGGCATTTCTGCTGTCGATTTGAATATTATAAATGAAAATTACTCTTTTTTCCGCATCCGCGAGGCTGTTTCTCGTGAATCTTCAGACATTTTTAAACTAACTTATTATTTTATTTATCTCTCGGAGCTTCTAGTTTGGCCAGCTATTCAATGCTCTTCACATTCTTTCCGTTTTGTTCTAAGAACTGCCACGGAAAAACATGCGTCGGCTGCCTCTGTTGATGAGAGCTGTGCTCAACATTTCTGCGTATTCCCACATGATATTTTTGGACACTTGGCTTCCTTCGAATCATATTAAAGTTTCTGAAACGAACCTAATTTGCCATTCAAAAGAAACCCTGACCTATTCTTCAACAAGCAGATCAAGAAATTACTAAAATTGAGTTTGGCTTTATTTAAAACGCTGCGACTCATAATCGAGAGAATTTAATCAAGAGTTTTCAGTACATCATTATAGATGATTAGTACGGTTCAAGATTATTGTACCATTATAATATACATTTAGGTAAATTTGGAAAGAATTTGTAATTTTTTTATGAGTGGCTTTCATTTCTCATGTGTGAATGAAATGTTCTGAAGAAAAAATTGAAAGCTTCAATTTCAGGCAAAATAATTTTTTTTTACTTAGAGCCTTTTCTTCAATGGCTTGGTGATAACGTTTGAAAAATTATTGTTCCGATATATGCTGTTAGAAATTATATAACTTGTTCTTTTCATTGTGGATTTGAATTCAAATGATTAACAAGATTATAAACATGGCGCTGCACATCTTTTTCATCTTGACGAGATTTAATAATCTTTTATAATGTACAATTGTCATATAAGGACTGAACATCTGATATTTCTCATATATAGTTAGAAGTTAGTCCGCCGTTGCACAAGATCAATAAATCCTTACAATTTTAGGATCCTGCTTATACGAATTAATTTCATGTATGCTAATTGAAGAATGACATTGCTCTAATTTCTTCGTCATTAATATTAAATGATTTTGAAATTTGTATTAAATGTCATTTATATTAAATGAGTTTGAACCTAGAGTAGTTTGAAAATTCAACTTTAGCTTGCTATAATGAACTCTCTTCTAGTTTGGCAAAGTTTTTTAAGCATTAAAGAATAAATTTCAAGGTGCTGGTAATATCGTGATGCGATAAGTATGATGGATCCTCGTCTGAACATCCCATGCACATGTGGTGCGAGGCTTCACAATCAACGCGCACACAGGCACACAACTAACACACTCTCACACACAGGCACACAACTAACACACTCTCACACACAGGCACACAGCTAACACACTCACATAGACACGCGACTAACACACCCACACACAAAAGCACACAGCTAACACACTCACATAGACACACGACTAACACACTCACACACACAGGCACAGGCACACAACTAACACACTCACGCACACAGGCACACACACACACACACACTCTCACACGCACACACAGGCACACTTTAACCAATTTAAATGAGACCAGAGAGCCATAAATTTTTTTGCAGCAGTTAACTACCGACTATTTTACAGCTATGACGATTAATATCCTGTCACCGAGGATCAAGCTAAGATTTACAATTTAAGAATAGAGACGATGCAATGATTTTCTGGAGATTGGTGCAAGAATCAGTATGTGATTCTCATAATCAGAGATTTTCTTTAATAAAATCTGACATCAGGGTGTCCGTCAATAACATTGCAATAATTTGTCAAATGAATATTTCATATATTCGTATATGTGATTCTGACCCGCACAATTCTGCGAACCTTATCTACATTTTTAGCTATCGCTAGAACACCTGTCGAATCACCTGCATTAACGTCATTTACGTACGTCAGCTCCCCTGAAATTGCGTGTAAAAATTGAATGCAGGAGCCTGATTCTGCATCATCGATTGCTGAAACATTTGGTCAGCCAATCAGAAGAAGGAACAATTATAATCAGAGTACCTAGTAATTTGTGTTTGAATTGATTGAATTTTGATCCGGTGCCTCTAATGTAATTTGAAAAATGGTAAATTTTTATATTTTGTAACGTTTTTCTTCCAATAAGAAAGAAAAAACTGTCATTCAATCAAGTTTATTAAAATTTTACCAGATGATGATCAAGTTTCAAAAACAGAGACGAAATAAACTTGAGCCAGCTTGAGCCGATACTGGGTTTTATATTATATTGATTAAACGTAGGAAAAAATTACTTTGACATATTATCAATAATTTGAATCTCTTCGAATTGGAATGTATATCCACCTCTAAATGTATCCACATCTGAATGTATCCATATGGATAAAATTCAGATGGATACATGTAAAAAAACAAAAATGTATCCACATCTGAATAAAATTCAAGTAATTTTTGGAAGTTCAGTGAAATTTATCAAATTATATTCAGACGTAAAATTTCATCGATCGCAATGAGTCATTAGACACAAGTCGCTTCTGAGTGCAAGTTTACATAAGTCGAATAATTTATTGTGAGGCCTTAAATATCGATCTACGTGTGTTATTCGAAAGAAATCGTGATCGCGTTGTTTGAAGAAATTTATTGCAATTCAATGTATTAATACGTGTTTTAGATAAATTAATGAATATTCAATTCGCAAGCCCAAAGGTGAAATTTTTGAAAATCAATATGTTTTTTCACTATGTGAAAGTGAATATTGTGACAATGTACATAATAATGGACTTAAAGAAATGATTTATGGAAAATATTTTTGAAATTTAATTAATTGAGAAAAATGTTTTCGGCGTTGGGTGACTTTAAGATGGCAGTATATTTTCTATTTGATTTAGGTTTTCTTATTCATTTAAAATGATTGTAACGTCTTGAAAATGATTTAGTTCCAGCGGCATTTACACCCGCCTCTTTAGATGCGCGGAGTAAAGTAAGTCAAAACAAAACAAAATTCATATGAAAATTAATATGGCAGAGCTGATTAAAGTAATTTACTTATGATCGAATTAAAATTTATTGGGTTAAAAATTGTGTGATTAAAAGCGGTCTTCACTTCGTTCACAGTTAAAAGTTACTGTTCGTTTATGCCACTGAAATAACTTGATGCCAAAAACAATAATCTTGAGTTCTATGTCCTACTTATAAATAAAAGCGGCAAGAATATCACGAGCTACGTAAAAGCTGTGCGGTATTCTGGCTCAGGCTATTTCAATCTTCGATTTTAACAGCAAAGTAATCTCGATCAGATGCAAATGGCGCTGCTGCCAAATATGTGGCCGCGCAGCATCTTTTTCAACCGAATTCTCTCCTGCGAAGAGATGAGGTTAGTCAGTAATATGTTTAACTTTATGATACTTGTCAAGCAGCCCTCAGATGGCGAAGCATGTGCCAAGTGTCAGAATGGCAATTTCGGAGGAAAATTGTGATTCTTTTCATGAAAGTTTGCCAAGTTTTAGTAGAAAGAAAGTTTTTTTTAAAGGAAAATAACCCAACTTGTCATGAATGTTTGCTTATTTATTCGTCAGATTATGAAACGAGCACATAAAAATTAATTGAAGTTCTTTATACTACTGGAGCCAAGAGTTGAGTTCACGAGTAGTTTTCATGCACGAGTGAAAATGCAATGGCATGCATCAAGCAATATAACATAATTTTACGCACTAGTTCTGTGAAATTTCTTCTCATAACTCATGTAGTCAAAACTCCACTCAATGTTCGCCGGTATTCGAAAAATATTTGTATCTATCCAAAAATGAGAATCTTATATGGTGTATATTAACACTGAATTTGAAGTTCACATTTTGAGTGACGCTGTTGTCGTAGAGTTCCCAAAATCAAATGTGGCCGCACTTGAATGCCGACTGCTTGTTTTGTTATATTGCCCTTCTTATAAATATTACTAACATTATTGTTTATTAATAAGAATTACGGATGAATTCTTTCATCTAGAAAAAAACAGTACAACCAAAAAGATATCACGGCGTTAGCGTGACAATCACAAGCCATTGCAGTTTTGCGATTCGTTGTAAAAAATAGAATTTTTATATTGGAGTGCTAATAGATGTCTTCGCTAAAAGAAGTTTCATTTAATGGTGAAATTAGGTACCCCAAAGATTGTTTTGAATTGTATAAGTTTTCTGTATTGTTTCAAATTTATGATCTATGTTTGAAATCCTGTAATTTCTAAATATTGGGTAATTGTATTTCCCAGGTGCGTGCTGAGGCTCCGAAATATGGAAGCCAATTATAACTGAAATCGCGAGTGTGTTTAAAATCTATTCATTAAATTTTATAATATAATCCACGAATAAAAAAAGAGCAAGAAGACATCTTGCTCTTAATAGTGAAAAGATAAAATATGCATGTTTATATGAAAGATTTCTTTCAATTTAGTCTCACATTAGAAGTGCGAAGGGAATTCACCGCGGACTACTATACACGATTAGTAGCCTCGCAAATTCTACGAGAAACCTTACGTTTTCGCTCATCATCTTCTACCATTCGCATTTTGAAGTTAAAACAATATGAGGTCGAAAATTAATTCCTAAAGACAACACTTCCAAAGAAGCCATTGTCTTCGATGTTACACATGTACTATGAATTTCTAATTTTATTTGTAAATATTAAAGATTTTAATTTTTATTTTTTAATATAATTTTTTTCATATTTAAAATTACTTATTTCGTCAATTGATTCAGCATTTTCAAGCACTTTACGCAAATGTGCAAAATTTCAGATCGATTGGAAAATTAGAAGTGTGTTAAATAATATCAATTATAAGATTTGTAGCAGACAACAAGAAGTGAAGTTAAAGAAAAGTGATGTAAAATTGTGAGCATTCACCGTAGACTTTTGTGTACACTCTATCACCAGCTCCTACTTCACGACTGCGACTGTGAACCCACCGACCCCCATCGACTCTCATGCGCTCGATAGATTCAGCCTCTTAGGCGCTTCACTTAATTAAAACAACAACAATAATAAACTATATTAATGCCAGTGTA
This sequence comes from Hyalella azteca, assembly GCF_000764305.2. Classification (NCBI taxonomy): domain Eukaryota; kingdom Metazoa; phylum Arthropoda; class Malacostraca; order Amphipoda; family Hyalellidae; genus Hyalella; species Hyalella azteca. Next base: position 575,394 of record NW_025938411.1, on the reverse strand, counting down.
ACAGCTTTGTAATTCTTCGAAAATTAATATCGAAATAATTCCATGTAATTCAGTTCAATAAGTTTCAATAATTAATTATTCAAGTTTTAATTTTTTACCGTGCAATCATGTATACCATCAACAGGGGCTTTATGAAACCTCGTGAGCATAAGAAAAAATTTTAAAATTTGAATATTATCGCTAGTAATTTCTTCATCAAAAATAAGACCCTATAAGGGTCTACGTTTCTAAAATTTTCACGCATTAAAATTCTAAGCGCTTGAATACATTAAGACAATACATCTCAACATAAGAATTTTGTTTCTTTAGATGCTTCTCAACAACTAAAAGATGCAGCTTCGCGTGCGGTAATCGCTTCCAATTTTGGGTAATTTTTACATCCGAGACACGCAAGTCATCACGGTAATTTGTTATTTCTTGATGCAACGTGGAAAGAATAATGAGTCCTCAAATAGTTGGTATCAAAATTATTATTATTATTATTTTTATTATTATTATCATTATTATTATTAAGATTATTATTATTAGACCGCTGGGCAATGGGATGCTATGAAGGTATGAAGAGCTCCGCAGAACTGTCTCCTTGTTACTGCCGGCCATGTGACCGTGTTACTGCCGGCCATGTGACCGTGTTACTGCCGGCCGTGTGGCCGTGTTACTGCCGGCCTTGTAACCGTGTTACTGCCGGCCTTGTGGCCGGGTTACTGCCGGCCTTGTGACCGTGTTACTGCCGGCAATGTGACCGTGTTACTGCCGGCCTCGTGACCGTGTTACTGCCGGCCGTGTGGCCGTGTTGCTGCCGGCCTTGTGACCGTGTTACTGCCGGCCTTGTGACCGTGTTACTGCCGGCCTTGTGGCCGTGTTACTGCCGGCAATGTGACCGCGTTACTGCCGGCCTTGTGGCCGTGTTACTACCGGCAATGTGACCCTGTTACTGCCGGCCTTGTGGCCGTGTTACTGCCGGCCATGTGACCGTGTTACTGCCGGCAATGTGACCGTGTTACTGCCAGCCTTGTGGCCGTGTTACTGCCGGCAATGTGACCCTGTTACTGCCGGCCATATGACCGTGTTACTGCCGGCCATGTGACCGTGTTACTGCCGGCAATGTGACCGTGTTACTGCCGGCCTTGTTGCCGTGTTACTGCCGGCAATGTGACCGTGTTACTGCCGGCCTTGTGGCCGTGTTACTGCCGGCCTTGTGGCCGTGTTACTGCCGGCCTTGTGGCCGTGTTACTGCCGGCCTTGTGGCCGTGTTACTGCCGGCCATGTGACCGTGTTACTGCCGGCCCTGTAATCGTGTTACTGCCGGCAATGTGATCGTGACCACACTGCTAGTAACCTTGGTTAAGCTCATGGTTTTAAGAACGCTTCTGTTAATAACTTTTTTCGCTGGAATATTTTATCATACTTTTTTTACTAAGATGCTATTGTATAATTAATAATCTTCTGCTTCTCACGTCAATCAAAACGACATGCACGTCGGTCATAAACTTGAGCTTTAAAAGCTGTCCGCGCCATGTATTTGGTTTGTTGACTTGTGAGCTGTTGACCACTTGTGGACGATGTAGTGGAAGCCTTGAGGCTGTTGCTAGGTGGACTGCTAAACAACTTGAAAAGTCTAATTTTTACGAGGCAAATGACGATAAACCAACGTTGAATTTAACTTAGATTTAATGTCAGATGTTCGGTGTGAGCTAACCTTAACACGATGTTGAATTTGAATATACGGGTGCCGAAGAGGCAAACATTGCTTATTTCTCTGTGTTCTTTATAACTATTTAATCAGTCTGGAATGTAGCTCCTAAGCTTTCCCATATGAGCTATTTTGAATTAAACTCAATTTTTTATTTAACTCCTCCAAGCAGGACTAATTTTTATTATATTCTAATAAATGAATTACTTGAATTCCAATTTGATATTGAATATAGTTATAGACAGTATTAAATTTCAATGTGTTCTGCTTGACAACAATAATATGATACGAAGTACGGAGTAAACCATATCAGCTGTGCGTTTAGCCTACGTACCGCTGAGTGCGGCTTTGTTTCGTTGTGCTGTGCAGGGTTGCTGTGCATTGCTTTTAGCTGCAACTGAATGCGACTGTACGAAGTTGCTTAGCTTGGAGCTTACAAGCCACTGACCGCGGCTACGTTTTGCACGGCTGTGCAGAAGTGCTGTGCATTGAGCCTGCGAACTATTGGGTACGGCTGTGTTTTGTACGGCTGTGCATTGAGCCTGCGAGCTATTGGGTACGGCTGTGTTTTGTACGGCTGTGCATTGAGCCTGCGAGCTATTGGGTACGGCTGTGTTTTGTACGGCTGTGCTGAAGTACAGCCAGCAAATGTAAGATGTAGAGTGCAGCAGCGTGACGCTGGGATCAACACGTCAGGCGTGTTATGACAAGCTCTCTCTCACGTCACCGCCTCTGCCACAATCTTTCTGCTCTGCCGCGGTCTCTGAGTCTCTGACACCTCGCGCTATCATAATACGGCGGATTAAAAATACATCACCATTTGCATAAAGAATTTTTACGTGTTTTTATTTCCATGTTTTATGTTGAAATAAAAAAGTAGGGAAAAATTCTTCATACGTGCTGAGAATTCCACCATATTTTTATTTCAACTGTAATATGTTGTGAAAAGAAATTTATTGTGTTTTTTTTAAATAAAAATATAGTAATATTCATAGTACATATTGAGATGTATGAAGAATTTTTCTATATTTTTATTTCGATAAAAAAATTCACTGGTTCAGTGAGCCTGAAATATATATATAATCATTTGTGCTTAAATGCGTTTTTTTCTTTGGTTTTGCGTTTAATTCTTTTATTGAAAGAACTTTGTTTAATGTGTGCTCAAATTACCTATTAATATTATTAGGATATATTCGCGGCAAAAACTGAAGATTAAAGGAAGGTAATCAATGAGCATCTCAATAACCGTGCATGATGGTAGCCCTAAGATTATGCAATTTTTTTCATTATGTAGACCAATGATTCATATTAAATTTATCTTCGCGTATTCATTACCTCGGGACTTCAAAATTTGCCTTAAATAAATTTACATCACTATACTATATATGCATTGCATTATATTTTCTCAGTTGGACTATCACTATCACTACGAGGAAGAATGTATCCGTGTAACGTTATATATGATCGAAAATATGCATGCCCTCGTTCAAGAGATTCTTATTAATTGTTTGAAATTAATTGTTCATTAATTGTCCGAAATACCCCCGATCTGTAAAAACCGAAACTCACATTAACGACCGTCATATAACTTACATAAAATTATATTTGCCCTGCGTGGACATGATGGTTAATGCTATGGATAATAGCTTGTGATCCCTTATTTTTGTTGGTTGCTTGTCAAGCCGCATAATTTATTCCCTTTAATCAGGCATCCATTTGCGCAGTATTTTTTGCAAATAAATTCGTTGATTAATTTCCTCAAGTCAAGAAATTTCATTTACCGGTTCAACAAGTTTCGATATTAATAATTTCATATTCTGGGTCTGGACTTTGGGTAACAAGACTATCAAAAAATCTAATATAGAATCATCACGGGAAACATTTTTTGTATCGTTTATTACCTAAAGACAGCCTGAACATCTTTCAAATCTCTTAACATAATATTCTTATACCCTGCAACCACACTTCACTGGCTCGTTTTAATAATTTCTTAAATATTACAATTTTATTATTTAAAGTTTGGTTTTGAAAAGCTTTTCATTTTTCATCTCATAAGTTTGTTATATTGATGCTGTTTCATAGATGCGTGAGAGAAGAGATGAATAGTGACTGTTTACTTTTACTACAAGAAATCTTTACAGCCGTACCATCGAGCTGTCAGACAATCATGACACTCAAGCCTGCAGGGCATACCACTTTAATCCTGTTTGTTTCCTCACCCGCATCATGGTGAGTTCTAACACTCATCATCGCGATATTATTCAACAATATTCGTACGAATATAATTTAGAAGTTACACAGATTAACTTAAGCTTTGAAAAGTGACTTAAAAGATTGTATCATTAGTGACATGAAATATGGTAAGGCTTCATAACAAAAAACGTTTCGTTTTTGTTAGACACATCTATTTATTTTTTGACTTTGTGGAATCTGTAATTTTTCAATTTTTTACTCATATCCAAAAATGAGATGTTTATTCGCACGTTGAAACTTATTATTGGGCTAAATTCCTGATTAATTGGGTGGCTACAAGTTTATTATACATAAAAATTGCAACCTCAATTCACGGAAAAGTTCATGTACCAACACAAGAATTTTTAATTTCAAAAAGCTATCTAACCACACAAAGAATTGATGCTGCAAATTGGAGAGAAGCCAACACTATTAATATGGTCGGAAAATCGATCATGGAAATGAACGCTCTAGATTTTATATGGGGTTTCTAATGTAACCCTAATACAAAGCTGGTCTTCTCACCTGCCAAGAAGCTTACATCGCCATAATTACTGCTTTTTATTAAGATATAATTGCTGCGATTTCTCGCTTATGGTTTTGAATATTGAAGGGCAGAGCACGAACATAAATTAAGATCTAAGAAGCTCCAATCATATGTCCATCAATAAAAAACAGTCGTCTCTGGCGAGGTAAATATTCTGCACTCAAATTCAAATATTTTGGTTCACTCACTCATGAATCAGCGTTCTGTAGCAATTCTATAAACATTATGACTCCGATTTCAAGGATACGATTTACGTTCAAGAAAGAGTAAGTGAGAGCGTAAGTGACCGGAATCATATCAACAGGTTCGCTTATCAGATTGAGAATAGGTCAGTATGATTCATCACCTTATCTTTTATGTCAAACATGCATATAAAATCATGTCATATTCCCGAGTAAATTCGCAATATTCTGAAATTCTGCACTTCACAGAGAAACTGTTCGCAGTTTCTTGATTGAAAAATTTATATCAGTTGACAGCTTTCAATTAAGTGACACTCTTCTAAGTGCTGGGCTAGTGATGACGATGAGCGTTTACGTTCCGAGAACATTAGAAATTAACTATAAAAGTAATAAATATTCACAGAGAAACTAATGACTAAATAAATAATCTTGTTAAAAATAAGAATCTTTTTACCACTGATATTCTGCCCTGCTACGCCTCAGTTCTCAAACAATGATTAATTACATTGAAACATACACTGAAAAATATAAGACAAATCCTTTTATTCGGAAGACTTTCGCGCTGTAAATTTAATTACACCGGCCTCTAAATCGCTCAGGAATACTGAAGATGACTCACATGAGTGTAAAGAAACGCCTTAAATTTTCGGGTGACGCGTCTGAAGCAGACACAAGCTTCAACGAACAATAAATTTTGTCTCAAAAAAATGTTGTGCCATGAATTTATTTCTGCCGCAATAATGAGAGTTCTGAGTGAGTTACGGCATTCTATGAACATCATTTCATTGGGGAGATTATGTGCTGCAGGTTATTCGTCTATAGTAAACTTATTTTTTTAATTGAGTGTTTTGTTTTGCACAATTTCAAAGTAAAAGTTACTTGTGATAGAAATTCAATTTTTCAAGGAGGTTGAGTATCATTCATTAAATCGTGTAGAAACCCGTTTGTTTTAACTTTTTATTGCACATATTCCAGCATAACGCAACGTATTTGCTTAACAATCGAAAGATTAAATATGAACTTTACAAATCAATTACGTGCTGAGCATTGAAAACTTCGCTCTGCAGGCCATTAATTCATTAACAAAAAATTCAGCTCACATTAGGACTCGCATCTTGAATACAAATGGGAATTCATTATGCAGTTTCTTGCGTAAACTCTTGCGAAAGACTCCAGTCGCTATATATCGAGTTCTATCAGACACTTTCACTCACCTAATAAGTGCATTATTCTTCTTTGACATTGATAGATAATGAAAGATTATTCGGTAAGTTCTGAAGAATTTGACGAAAAGTGGACCTGAAGGCCTTTCGTTTGATCTGTCTATCAGAGTTTGTCGATACCCCTCCGAGGACAAAGTTCGTCTAAAGTCTTTTGGTTACAGTGAAGCAATGTAGGACTCGTTGACCTCAACTCTTTTTTCATGAGAAGTCCTAACTATTTTTCTCAACTATTGCATGTCATTGAGTGCAATTTGTATATATGTGCTAACGCCCAGGCTAATTATAGCTAAAATTTCACAACTGCGAAGCTGGTTTATTATCGAACATTGAACTGTAACTCAAAACGAAGGTCGAGGCTGTCACGTAACAGCTGATAAGACTGACGGATGGAAACTCTTTGACGGACGTATGACAGCGGTGTCGTGGACAGATCCTTCTTTCATTTTATGCCAACATATTTTTTACGGCAAGAATGCAATTACACTTGAGCTCTAGAATGCTAACGAGTCGACACAAACCGAGGGCTCGAATGAATTATCAGTAATGCAAATATATATTTTTTAATTCAAGTCTTAGCCCGGATTACCAGAAAGTTTATTTCAAATTCACTAAGTGGTTTCGTGCGGACAGATTTATATAAAAATTTTAGCTTCCATTCGGTAATTTTGCGATCCTGCCGGCTTTGGACATATCATTTACTTGCAGAAGCGTTCGCATCTGAGCGGAATCGCCTGTTTACTGATGTCAAGCCATGCCACTGATAGCGAAATTCGGCTGCAATTGAAGAGAGAGATGTCAACTGATTGGAAACTCGATCCTTCGCTGGCTACATTGATGTGCTGAAATGGCAAGTTTTGTTTATGAAATATGATACAGCTATTCTAAAAGTAGCTGCAGGTGTTTATGCTTAATGACGCTTTTGACGATCTTCGGATTTGTGTACAGTAGAATATAGCAATATTCACTAATGATAAAATTATTCATCGAGATTTGGGCATGTGTATATATCTGCGCTGCTAAAAGTAGTTGCAGTATGATTGTTTACGGTGAGTTTTGATGACCAATAAATAAAATATGTTATAAAAGAATTTAATAATTTCAATGTGGCCGTACAGGATAACAGCAGGTGCGTCAGAGACGTAGCCGAAATTTATGTGGCTAGACTGTTCAACTAGTTAAAATAGTCTAGTTTATTGCGAGGAGTTTAATGCGCAAATAAACTTTATTTATTGCGGTTGTCCTAAATTCAGGCACAGAGTTGTAGAAACAGGATGTTTCGATAATGTTTACATGTTTCGATCGGTAACAAACATGAGCGAATGCTTAATCGATATAATTTATTGTTTGGCATAAATTCACAAAATTAATTGCTAATCTGTGTTTTTAAATCTCTACTTCGATTCCAGACATTTTAGAAGTGCTAAGGAAATTTATCAGTCTCTATTAGTTCAATTGATTTATTGATATGCGAAAACATCCAATTATTACATTCAATGCAATATTTTTGCGAATTGTAAAATATGTCAGTGAATTACAAGTTGCTTTCCAGATTCTCGCAAAACTTGAAAAGTTACTCACCAAGAAAAGAATTCTAGGAACTTGTCTCAAGAAACATCGTATCTTAATTAGTGATCAGGCATGTGCATCATCAAGATTCCATATCTGAAACTCTGAGTTAAGTGATACAGTTTTGTTAAGAATTTTTCATTGAAATTGAGCGTGGGAGACTTGATCATAGGACAGTAACCTAAACACTGCGTCATCGCAATAGAATGCAGATGCTAGGCGCGATGCAGTTCCCTCATTCTTGTATTTCTTGCAATACGAATAAAGGTTTTCAGAATCCGACAAATTATTGCAGAATAATTAAGCTTCGGCTCATTTGATCGCCAGAAAAGTCGTTTGCTGAAGGAAAACATTGGCTGTTGTTAATACAATGAATTTCCATTCATCGACTGCTAGAGTAAACTCTTTTATTTATTAGTAATCTATATAATTTCATCAGCTTTCATCGTTATTGGGTTTGGCGTATGCGGAAACAGTAAGAGGATTAACGCTCAGGAATCGCTTCCAAATGGTTTGGGGCACGCAATTTATTTTTATTGACACGGTGAAATGAAAGTTTTTCCATGCTGTCATGCCGTATCACTGATGGCCAAATTTGGCAATGATCAAGCGAGAGGGAAGATGTCAACTGATTAGATTGACTTTTTATTCATGAAAGCAGATATATAATATTATGGAACGAGCTGCAGATATTTGCGTTTGACGGTGACATCAAACACAAACATCTGCAAGCATTACCAACAGTCCGAAACACACATTAGAATAATGTCATGTTAAGTTTATTATATCTTAATTCTTTATTCTTAAATTAACATTTAATGAATTTGACTTCCTGCGCAGTTTGTGCCCAAATAAAAACTATTTCGCAAATTTGAGTTTTTCTCGTGGAAAATTCTCGAGTACTTCGCTATTATAGGTTACTCTTCGCCGAGTTACTTTGAGTAACCACTACGCTTTTGATGATTTAGAACATAATAAATATACTAAACGACATACATATTGTTCCTTTTAACTGAATATATATTAATATAACTTCTTCAAATGATATAATTACAAGTTTCAATGCTTTACTGGTACAGTATCACCTATATACGATTACTTGATGTAGTAAGTTATTGAAAATTTTGTGATTTATGGAACGCGTAATTGATCGTTAAATTAACTTCTGATAAAATTTTTGCTCTGATAAATTTAGAAGACGATGAATATTCTAGACATATTAATTAGTCAACAGCGTTGAGACTATCGTTTCTAAATCCGCATTAAATTATCAATTTATTTTAGCCTAGAAATGAGCTTCAAAATGTCTGCCTCAATTTTATAAATTTTAATTAATTCTATTGTTTAATGAATTTTAATGTAATTTGGAGTATTATTTTATAACAATATTTTAAGATAATTAATTTCCCACTTTTATTTCCTTCTCTCATCATTCTGCAGGCTTTCTAGATTAATGGGCATGCGTCGAAGTTGTTATCCCTCTGATAATTGAGTTATTTCTTCAACACCACTTCTAAAATGCACAATCATGTCCATTTAGTTGCTTTAATATCAGTTATTGAATTTCAAACTTCATCGGACTGTGAAAGAGTCTAAAGTATAATGACCTGCGAATGTATGTTGTGTGTGGATGCCTCATTTGGTCGATGCGTTCATTCCAAGCGAATTCTCCGTTAATTTCCGTCTTGGTCGAAAAACAATCATCTCTCCATTAATCATAAGTGCTCAGCAATACTCGATCTAGAATACCTGTCTGCTTACAAATGATGATCCTCGTACCCGAGTTTATTCGCACGAGTGCAGGTTATGCTGATGCAGTTCTTAGTTACAAATATTTTAATTATTTCGAAGATTTCCTTACCGGAGGGCATCGCACTCGTGCTTATACGGATGAAGTTATAACCTCGATTTTAATTCTCTTCACGTGCGAATGTTGACACCAGTAAGCCCTTTTAAAACTATTGAATTAAAACTATTGATTAAAACTATTGAAAACCTTCATGCAAGCATTTATGTTACAGAGAACGCATGTAATGATAAAAAAGCGACGTGAGAAAATGCTTTCACGATAAAAGTTTGGTATTTATAGCTTTCATTAGTTTAGTACAAATTGCATGAGAAATATTATTGTTCAATTAGCTTAAAATAGATGAAACCCAATTATTTTGTCATAAAATCAAATTAATTATCAGAAATGACTCGTAAAATTGACAATTTTTGCCTGATAGCCAACATTATTTTGCAAGCGCAGCAGCTTCAATTTTTTACACTCGTCATTCAAATTCCTGTTACATAACCGCATTCTATCAACACCACATTCCCTGAGAAACTTGAGAGCTTGTTTCTTTTTTTAAATCACTTACGAAAAATTTATGACTACCACCATGGCACGTGTAGGCAAAATACACTCTAATTTTCCCATAATTATTTCAGAGGACTAATCACTCAGGTGAAACATAATTAGTTCAAGCATTGTTCTTCTGCTTAACTTGTGTACGTGTTTGGTTCATCGTTCATCTGCTGAAGAATGGAAAACTACGTGTGGGAGGATATACCTGCTGAGCGCGGTTCATTTGCAAACAATACGCACGCTCGCTCTGCCTACCCAGCCTAGCACATTTGCGGCTACGAGTCGTTGAACTCTGGGACGTGTTCCATAATGGATATTAGAAACTTTTCCTGCTAATGGTAACTTTGTGACGAGGGATGCATGTTACAGGGAACACTTATTATGACTTTTATTTCACCTCATTTATTCACGCATAATGCACATGAACAATCTTCATATGCAATTTTTACCACGTTTCACCCTCAATGCAAAGTTGTATCTAAGGAAAGTCTATATTTTACGTTCCAGTTTGAATTGGAAATGAAGCGATCTTATATTTTTAACACGTTTTTCTTAGCTTAGCTTCGCGTTTGTTTGTTTGTTTGTTTGTTTGTTTGTTGTTAACATTGACAACAAAAATTAGCCCACTTCTGATTGCTCTCGATTCAACCTGCGGTGATCAACTGGGCTATTCATCGCATTAATCGCATCGTATTGAACTGCGATTCAACCTGCGGTGATCAACTGGGCGATTTATCGCATTAATCGCATCGCATCGAACAACGATTCAACCTGCGGTGATCAACTGGGTGATTCATCGCATTAAGCGCATCGTGTTTAAATGCAATTGCAACTGTTCAACTGAGGGATTCATTGCATTATTAATAGCATCGTATTAAACATCGATTCAACGTGCACTGATCAACTGGGCTATTCATTGGATTCCGTCCATTCCGCAGATGCGTCTGTGGTGTCAGGATTCGTCGATCCGACCGTTGAAGGTTTATTCGTTAGCGGAATCTATTTTAAATTTTACAAACAATTTATAGTCATCAATAATATGGCAAATTAATTAAAAATGCAGTGAAAATTTTTCAGTTAGAAGTTGAGGCCGAACTGTTCCCCATTCAAGAAAACGTGAAATTATTTTGATATGAAGTTCTGCATGGAATTTTTAGTACGACACGAGACGTTTGCTGCCAATTGAAAATTCACCCACTATTAACTTCATAATCATGTTAGAGAGCAAACTTATTGAAATAATCAATTAATGTGTAAAGTTGCAATTCTGTACGACTTACATTGTGAATATTATGATACATAGTTGATGGTTTGGGACGTTAAACATGCCATTTCGGGTAGCATAATAATTTGGGGATCGATTGTATGACCGAGGAAATAGTTTAGATGAAGATCATTAGATTTTTCAATTGTTGATCTTCCTGTCAATATTTTTGAACAATCACACAGTCTGCTGAAGGTATGATCGCTCATATTATCGGCTAAGTGTTCGATATAGGAAAATATGAAGACAATTGGAAGGGAATCATATTTTAACTTTGAGCAGAATGATAGATGATTTGTAGCTCTATGGTTGAGCTACGGTTGATGGAAAATGTCGGATACAATAGCACATCAAAATAGATTTGGTAAGCTGAGGATGGAAGAAGAAGTTGAATTATCAAATAAAGAAACTATGACGTCACACAAATTCATCCATTAGTTTTCTAATGAAAAATATGCCCGCCAATCAAATAGAATTGACACCCAAAACGATTATCGAATCGCAACACATTATATTCTAGGTACTGCGATGCTGTGAGAACAAATATTTGAAGTATTGCAATGTCGGAAGAAAAGAATATACTCGGTGCATTACGATGTCGTAGGAACAAATATTTGAAGTATTCCGATGTCGTAATACTTGCGATGATTAATGCGAGGTACTAAAATGACCAATGCGAGGTCATTAGTACAAATGTGCGAGGTATGACAATGGCGTAGAAGTAAATTCTCCAGAGGCTGCGATAATGTGGCAACAAATTCTGGGATATAGAAAAAATAAGCACTCGAGCTATTGCAACTCAATAACTTGCTCCTCTAATTTAAGGCACTATTTTAAACCCGCCTAAAACCCGCCACTCGAGTTTCTGCAACTTAATGACCTGCTCCTCTAATTTAAGGCACTATTTTAAACCCGCCTAAAACCCGCCACTCGAGTTTCTGCAGCTTAATGACCTGCTCCTGTAATTTAAGGCACTATTTTAAACCCGCCTAAAACCCGCCACTCGAGTTTCTGCAGCTTAATGACCTGCTCCTGTAATTTAAGGCACTATTTTAAACCCGCCTAAAACCCGCCACTCGAGTTTCTGCAACTTAATGACCTGCTCCTGTAATTTAAGGCACTATTTTAAACCCGCCTAAAACCCGCCACTCGAGTTTCTGCAGCTTAATGACCTGCTCCTGTAATTTAAGGCACTATTTTAAACCCGCCAGAAACCCGCCACTCAAGTTTCTGCTACTTAATAACCTGCTCCTGTAATTTTAAACCCGCCAGAAATGCAACAAGGATAAAAAGTTATTGTAATGACCAACGATGGCGCGAGTGTACACTCATAATAATTATTTGCTCATATTGTCCTAATATTGACACTTTTTCTGCACTTGGTGCCAAAACGCCGCCCTCACAGGGTCAGCATGACTTACATGAGGCAAAGAATGCATGACTAGTTGGACCAAGTCTCACGCATTTGTCTCAGTGTAGCCGCTGTTAGCTGTCGGTTGCTACGTGGCGTCCGCGCATGCGTATCTGCGCAGGTCTTCTTTTCGCTCAACAGAGGGCTGCCTGAACGCGCTTCGTAGAAGTAAAAGTAATAATAATAAATAAAAATACAAATGAAGATATAAATTAAAAAAGAAAATAAGAAATGACATAAAAATAACTTATAATAAATAAAAAATAATAATAATGAAAAAATAATAATAATGAAAAAATAAATAAAAAAGGTATTCAAACGGATTTTTATTATTATATAGTTATCACTGTCAGAGAATTTATTATTTGAGGAAGGAATTATTGATGAATGTGTTTCCCATCCTTTATAGCGTAATATATACTGTCATTAGCAGCACACGAGATCCGCAGGATTAGGATTAAATTCCATTTAGTGACTTATTTGTAGGGTTAAATTGTAATTGAACGAAAAGACTCTGAATAAAGCTATGTATTAATCACAGGAACGTTTTTGATTTGATTCCATTAGTCTGGAATATTATAATGAACACGGTTTAATAAGATTTTTAACTTTCAATATTGCAAATTGTTTTAAAATTACATCGCTGAAAATTTAGATTCATGTACACACATTGAACGATGTAGCGACGATATGACTTCACTGGATGATTACCTCTTTCAACTTCATTACTCTCTAATTTGCAAAAGTTTTTCAGAATAATGATTGCAATTACCAAGAATAATGTTTCTTGGAACGGCAAAATATGCTTTTAAATTATGGGAAAAGAATGATCGGTTTCTGTTTCTCGAAAATCCACTGAAATAGCATGCTCCCACCGCGTGTTTGGTAGGTTTCAAGAATATCTGATACTTGCTAGTTATTTTCCTTCTTCTGAGGAAAATTCAAGATGTCTGAGAACGCTCGTATTGCAGTACAGAGTCTGGTAACTTTTTATTGTGCTTCATGTATAGTTGCTGGGCATATTTGATAGTAATTCATATGTGCAGACACGTATAAAGCCATTACAAAAATAGCCACTTGGGTCTCATGACTGAAGCACGTTTCAGAGTTTAGATCAACAGTAATTAAATTAATTCTTCGTGTGCTGCTTAATGAACTATGTGACTGTACTGTAGAATGCGGATACGGGTAACTTATATAGATTGGCAATCCGGGAATAATCGTTGGGCGCAAACAGATGCTTATTTAGCTATATGTGTTTGTAGGATATTATTGTTCAAAATATGAAGTAATTTTCACAAAAAACTGGGTTTATTTTGGCACAATATCGACTTGAGGAGAGTATTTGTCTTGACTTTCACTCAGTTTCACTCACTAAGTCAGGACAAATGCTCTCTTTGTCGTCGGGTCGTTCGTTCCGGTGGTTCAGGGTAAACGTGGCACAGATGCTACATTGTTTTTGAATGATATTATTTGATTACCTAAACAATCGTAGAAGGTTATTTTTGATGTAGTTTTTGGTCTAAATGCGTTTTGTGTCCATATGTAGGATCGATAATAATTATTTAATGAGATTGAAAAGTACCCACAGACAGAAAACAATATACATATGTTAAAATCTCAGCGCTATGATAATCATTTATGATTCAGAATGATTTAGAACTTGAATAAAGTTATTCTTCAATAACATGACATGTTTCACTTCTGTAACACATAACATATATCACAAATATCAAAAGTTTAACGAACTTCGTAATTTTTGAGAAGCGATCCTCAACTCAGTCTGTTCTTATAATGGGTAATTGAAAAGGACCGAGAATAAAGATAACAACTAAATGAATAATTAAAAATTCTGGATGTGATTAAAAGTTTTGAGAACATGAAAACAACAACAGTTATACCAGGTGGCAATTATAGCTAATACCGAACAAGATTTTTAAAACTGCAGTTAAATTTCAAGGGTATTTTGATATAAAAATATTACGATTAAAGTCAAAACTGTTATATAAATCTTCAATTTATATTGAAGATTTATACTAAAATATAAATCTTCAATTCTAAAATGAATAAAAGCGTATATAAAAAAAATGCGATAGTTACAAGATAACAAACTATCACTTGATGGATATTGAGTCCTGAATGCAGAAATGGCTTCATGAGCTAGCATATAAATATGCAATTTCATGCATGAACTGAAAAACTTGCTGATGGAAAAATGTGAAAAATTTGCTTCAAGTATTTAAAAAATGGATGCTGTGCGTCTATTTTTCTAGCAGAGATTTCAAACCTCTTGAAGCACTTCGAATTGGTTCGAGAATTGCCGTCGCACTGCTTGAATTTAATGGAGGTTTTGTTGGATAATTAATGTCTCAATAAGTCCGTGACACCGTGAGAATTTATAACCTAATCCAAGTTTAGATCATCAACGCTCATCTCTTCGTCTTGAAAATTCTCGCAGCCCCAATTAAATTCATTGTTCCACTTAGCAGAAATGTGGCGCATGGAAGCAGAACTTACGCAGAAGAAGTCTTGCTCTATATAAGTAAAATTTAGTGGAATTCTGGTGCATCTGTGAGCTTATTTACATTGAAAAATTCTTACTGTGTTTTACGATTTATTATTAGCCTGGTGCATAATTGCACGTATTTAGATAGACGAGTATATTACACGATTAAATACTTCTGTGACAACTTGTACGAATTTTAGTAATGAATTATTATTTAGATAAATATTTTTCTTATTCGCTCGCATGAGAGTCACGATGTCTGTAGGCTAAGTGGCCGCGAAGAGGTGCTCTCAGGCAACTGTTCGGGATGGTGTGTGTTGCGTCGCAGCATTCCAGCGTGACACTGCATTCTGTTACCTCATCACACCAGAGTGCGTCACTCTCCCTGATTTCTCTGCGTCACGCTATCTCATTATCTTCCATGACTTTCCACATGGTTTTGCTTTATGAATCTCACCTTGTAATTAAGTTTTCAGTCTCTATTCATGTTTTTAACGCTGTTTTGCACTGCGAGTTTAAAAACATAATGTTTTTTAACATAGAGTAGGTCTTTACCATGTTTAGGGAGATGGTATTGCTCATGCTTTGGGCCAGGGGGGTGCTATTGCATGTTCATGCTCTCGCTGAAAATGTCCAATAATTATTCGACCCGGATCTCTTACTGTTTGAAGCATTGGAAGATATAAATGACCAGTTATTTGTTACAGGAAAATTATCATAAATAATTTTGTCAATTGCTTTTCAGCGCATATTTTCATTAATGGACAAAGGCGCTATCGTGCTCGTCATATCCGTCTGTCTGTCCGTCTGTCCGTGACTGCACGTTTTCGTCGACGAGAAAATGCGCTTTCTGTCACTCACTGCAGTGAGAACTGAGTTATTTTTTTCTTAATATTAGAGCGATAAATTGAATAGAGAATGAACATATTCTCGTTTACAAGCTTAAATTTTACATCTCAGCAAAGTTTCCATTGAAATTTCCTCATTTTGTTTCGTAAACATCCACGCCTGCTGCACTCATTTCCTCTTAAAATTTCCGTGCAAATTGCTTCCAATTTGCACGTCGCAAACAAAATATTTGATTTCCGCGTGCACCTCTTCCCATTCAGACGTCACGAGCCTCGGTAACTCGAGGTCGCGCGCCTACTTCTTGAAAATCATGGACTGATATTCGACGGCCAACATTTGGCCAAGAAAATTATGAACTGATATTCGGTGGACAAACTTTGGCCCGGAAAATTTTTGGACTAATATTCAGCGGTAGACCTTTGGCCCGGATGAATTATGGACTGATATTCGGCGGCCAACCTTTAGCCCAGAAAGTTATGGACTGATATTCGGTGGACAAACTTTTGCCCGGAAGAATTATGGATTGATATTCAGCGGACCAGCTTTGGCTGATAAATTCCACCTAAAAGATGATGCGGAATTATCACATGAATACTTCCAAACCCTTGCGCAATTTTTGGCAAAATTTCTCCGTTGAAACACACAAAAAATCTACGCACATTTTTCATCGGTATATATAGAAATACAGCAGAATCAGTGATCTCCAGCGGTCCACCAATGTCATGCCCCGGGGTTGCTAAGCGGCCATTCAATAACTGACCATAATTGTGACCATGAACATTTGACACTGTGTTGCTACGTCACGATTGCATGGTGACGTCATCGCTGAACGAGCGTTCGTCACTGACATTTTTCATGGTCAAGGTTGTATTCGTAACGCTTCTCTGGAAGCGCGGCTTACATTTTGCTTTTCTGTATAATTTGTTTTTGTTTTTCTGCTACGTGTACGTTTTTCGCCAGTGAGGATTCTGAATTATATTTCAACAGTGAGAGTTAACATTCATCCTAATGAAGTATTGCTAATTATATTCGGAACGGAAACAAAATCGAACTGAATCACTTTATTGACATGAAAGCACCGAAAAAAGAATAAGTTGCACGCGTAAATTTTATACTCAGTCGCAAGATTTAACAAGAAATAACTTTACAAAATTGAAAATGGAAAGAAACAGAGAAATTCTTACCCGGTTAAATGTGTGTGACCTACGGACAACAAAAACAACAACTGAAAATTTGGAACGAGACATTCTAGAACAGTTTAGCTCGTGTTAGAAGTATTGCGACATCGTCCAGATCGAGTAAAGAGAAGAATAAATCTGTCATTCTTGTCAAGTCTCGTCAATAAAAGTCAATCACGGAAATTGCTGTTATTCGACGTTGGTCCGGAGGCGCCGTTAATCGCTGAATAACTAAGCATTACACAAATAAAATGTTAGATGGCAGGTGTAATATCTATTTATTACCCTATGAACGAGTAAAAAGTAGGTATTAAGCATTAAAATGTTAGATATTTTAGAGTATGCAACTGGCAGGCTTTCAAGAATTTCTTAAAGGGGAGATCCATCAATTGTCAGAAGAAATAAATTGTCCCTTTTGGAAGAGCTTCACGTAAATTGTATTTATTGAATGTAAACTAATTTTGAGTACAATTTCGCAAAGGGATTGTTATTGACAATCGAGGGGCAAGGAATGACATCAGAAAAAAATGTTTTTACATTCGGGACTTCAACAGAACTGGTGTGGCCTGAATAATGCAGCAATAAAATTGGGTATAGCTTCGTAAGGTATGATCAAGCATTCAAATCAAATAGCCATTAATTGAAACTCCGTTAAAATTAAGCAATCACTTCGTACGCAGTACAGTGCTTGAAGACGATGTAGTTTTTCTTCCTGATGTTATTGCAATTACAGTTATAATTGCATCAATACTCAATGGAAATGTACAGTTACTGAACATTGCACAAGAAGACAATTTTATTTATAAAGTAGTTAACAATGAGTTTCTCAACAGAATTATCGAGTGTGGAACTTTCGCTGAAACAACGGCGAATCTTGCTTGTTTAAAACGTCCCTTAGCGTGCCGCTCAGTATTTCTTCCATATTTATGTGGGCCTCGACCAACCATTTACATTTATCTAAAAAAGTAATACGGTATAATTCAGTACACTTTATGAAAAATTATCAAATGGGTTTTATTTTTAAGCGGTATGGATTTTCCGTTTGATTGCGTGTATAAGTTCGTATTTTTCATGAACATATTTTTAAATTATCAACTTGCTTCAAGTTACTCTACGGATTTTCAAATATATTTGCAGCATTTTTTTCACTTTACCGTTATTTGGAAATATTTTCCACTATAATACCTATCTGTAAATGTGTGTTCAAAACTAATTCTTATTCCAAATAGTACGTTACACAGATCACAGAACTCCACATAGTTTTCTTCAACATTGTGTTATTTTTTTAAACTTTAAACATTAAAAAATATAGATCAATAGCAAAGGTCAATTCCACAACTTTAAATTTAGCTTCATTCCACCATTCACCGCTTAAGTTATCAGTCTCTCGAAGAATCATGCCGCAGATTATTTCCTTGAATAGTTCTTATCATTAGGCTGAACATCTGATAAGATAAGGCACCTCCTAAGACTCATGAGCTGAGAAGTAAATTTGCATCTTATAACTGTGGTTATTTACTGTAAATCCACCAACACTCCTGTAAATCAATCAACAATCCTGTAAATCAATCAACACTCATGTAAGTCAATCAACACTCCCGTAAATCAATCAACACTCCTATATGTTAATCAACACTTCTGTAAGTCAGTCAACACTCCTGTAAATCAATCAACACTGCTGTAAGTCAGTCAACACTCCTGTAAATCAATCAACACTTCTGTAAGTCAGTCAACACTCCTGTAAATCAATCAACACTTCTGTAAATCAATCAACACTCCTGTAAATCAATCAACACTCCTGTAAATCAATCAACACTCCTGTAAATCAATCAACACTCCTGTAAATCAATCAAGCTGAGCCTATGTTATTGTAGGATTTTTGCCAGTCTCCGTAATATAAGAACAAGATTGTTGGTTAGCAATCTTTCATCAGATTTTTGCAAGTACATTCATCATGTAAATAAAATTACATAGAGCCTAAAATGAAATCAAAATATCAAGACATGTAAGTCTTACAAATGGATGCACCGCACTTGCAGAGATTCATTTATCAATGGAAAATAAGTATTAGTTTTATATGATGCTATCACACGCTACGTGCAGGGACTATAGTGGCATTAAATGATGATCGCAGATCTATGTCCATTATCAGTGTTATTGATTTACGACATTTCGATATAAGATGGTGCATTTTTTTAGTGCGTCTGGTCCATTGGACCGTTATCTTTCAGAGTCTTCCTAACACGATAAACAATTGTTTATCGTGAGCATTTGTTGTTTTTTCTTTTTGTTTTGTTGAATGACCGTACTTTGCTCCAGGCCTCTGTGGTCACTTAAGTCATTCAAATTGGCTAAGCTTTTAATTTAGCTTTTTCTTACATTTAAGCAAATTATAAGTATCCTATAATTATAAGAGCAAATTGCTTACTCAAATATAAAAAGAACGTTTTGACTGAACCTTGGCTGACATCATGAAAAATTATTGTCGTGTCGGTGGCGGCAGATCGTCGGTGAAATATATGCAAATTTTACGAAATGTTTGCCAGTTTTTATTGGCTAATAGTCGATAATATGTTAGTAACGTAACTGCAACAACTAACACGTAAAATAAGTGAATTGTTTTAGAAACGTTTCAGTTAGTGTGCATTGTTATTCTCATAATTATTCAGATTGCGGTATTAAATTCTTCAATGCAGCTGTCGTGTAGATTCAATTCACTTAAGCTATCTTTTTTTGGGCAGCTTCAACATTTGATGCTTTTACTTCTGTCGGATTTATGTAGATATTTTAGATATTTATTTTATTTTATATGCGGTTTATGCAATTATTGACTCTAAGAAAGACATTGATTGAGCTAATTTTTTATAGATGACCGACTATTGAACTTTTCACTCCAACCATTTTACAGAATTTGCGGTACATTAGTACAGTCAGGGGCATACAAACTAAATTTAGTTAAAATCACGTTGTCTAAGTAATTGTGCTGTGCGCATAAAAGTTACTTATTTCGTTGATAGTTCCGGCTACAAATTTCTTCTCATCGAGTACCGGGAACGCAAAGAAGAATTTTTTCTGATGCTGCTCCGGAAATAATTCTTTTTCACAATAATAAATTCGTCGTCTCCTGTGAGGCTGGTAGATAAATATGCTTCGTCACGTAGCTAGCTTATACTTTACGTCATTTTCCTGTTAAGCATTAAAGTTAATCAATCCGATTCTTCTATTTATTTACTCTGACTCACCATTAGTTATAGAGAAGGAAATATATGAAAGGGATTCATGGTTCGCCGGTAAGAATAACTGATCAAATATACTGACGTGGGAGAACCGTACGTAGTCATGACCAAGGCGCGAACGCTCCCTATAGCTGTACGTGATCCCGATCAGGTTCACAGGTTCATTGTCTCGGAAGCCGTTGAAGTCATGAAAATTTCCAGGATATCAAAGGAATTTTTGCTCGTTAAAACTGATCCTGTTTTCATATCTCCAGCACTCATGGCTGTCAGATAGAAATCGAATAATTTCGTTAGAGCAGTTCGAAATCTTTCAAATAGCTGCAACATCAGTTTTGTTAAGTTCGCTAAAACACGAAACATAAGTTATGTGTAGTTAACTATATAATGCTACTACTGTATGGTATATTTCTATACCACACGAAACACATGTGATCTGTATTTAATCGTATATACTGCTACTAGTGAATAGTATTGTTCTATCATGCACCACGCATTCGTATTTGTAGTTATAGATAATAAATTTAATGGCGCTATTTCTCCTCCCCGATTGAATTGAGTTAAATTCAGCCTAGTGTTTATTATAATATGTGGTTTGTGCCGCCAATTTTAAACCTGTATTGGGAACTCGTTTTGAGATAGCTTGATCTCATCCAAGGACACTTCGTTAGTTAAGGACCAACAACTTATGTTTATTATAAAATCTGCCCAGTTACATGCAGCGGCTGCTCAAGATATTTATGCATTATTTGGCTCAATCATTTAATCTTCGATTCAATGCACGCACGAACTATTAATTTTAATCTAAGAGTGGCATTGGAATGGTTATATTTCAACGGCTGAATCCGGACCGCGCAATTCTCGCGCCTTCATTGAGCATTTAGTGGCAAAAAAATAAATTTTAGACTAAAATTCTCTTGTTCTATTCAATATAATTATACAACTAATACAAAGTCATGCAGTTTTAAAACGTATTTTTTCGGCTGGATCCGCTGCGCATAAAACCACTTTGTATGCATGAAGAAGTTTACAGTTTTTAGTAATGCAATATTATGACTTATTAATATTCATAGTAACTGCAGATTTGGCATCCAACAAACGGATATAAGAATAAAAAATTGAATTAAATTGATTATTACTAAATTATTAATTTCTATAATTTTTTTTATTGAGATTCCTTCATGAAAACTTATTAATTTACGTAGTTCGCAGTTGGGATGCGCGTATGCTAAACACTTTTATGTGACGGAGTACGCGACATGACGCATTCCACATGCTTGTCGTGGCTGAGGCAACATATGTTGTGGCTGCTGCCGTGGCTTAGCCAACATATGTTGTGGCTGCTGCCGTGGCTTAGCCAACATATGTTGTGGCGGCTGCCGTGGCTGAGGCAACATATGTTGTGGCGATTGCCGTGGCTGAGGCAACATATGTTGTGGCGGCTGCCGTGGCTGAGGCGACATATGTTGTGGCGGCTGCCGTGGCTGAGGCAACATATGTTGTGGAGGCTGCCGTGGCTGAGGCAACATATGTTGTGGCGGCTGCCGTGGCTGAGGCAACATATGTTGTGGCTGCTGCCGTGGCTGAGGCAACATATGTTGTTGCAACATATGTTGTGGCTGCTGCCGTGGCTGAGGCAACATATGTTTTGGCGGCTGCCGTGGCTGCTGCCGTGGCTGAGGCAACATATGTTGTGGCGGCACACATGGCGGGTGCCACATATGTTGTGGCGGCACACATGGCGGGTGCCACATTGCCACAGGTAAGCCACTCCAAGGTGAGCTCGCACGCTGAGCCGAGAAGCTCTTCAGTCGCTCGCTGGACGTCGTGGTGTGTAGTTGTGTCGCTCAGCTCCTCTTGAGTTATTCAGTGCTTATAGCTTGTTGGAAATTGTTAGCATTTGATTGTGAGTTTTCCTCGACTAGGCAATGGGAGTCATCACTTATACAGTAAGTGTTACGATATATCAGCTACATATACATTATTTTCCTGGCGTTGGCAAAAAGTGACATGAGAATGTAAGTTTTCTTTTGTTCTACTTGATTTGACTTGCGGTCGCTCGAGAAAACGGTGCTCGATGTTTAATTTTTCTGATTCTGACTGCAGTGCCACAAAGTTCATTCCCAAATCAAGGTTAAATTCTAATAATATTTGGTAATTTTTTTCATTAGTAGTTAGTTAATTGCTGTAATTTCATCACACATACATAATAACTTAATTTCTCCAGAAATTTTGTTGAAACAGATATTTGAGGCTCAGTAATTCATATATGATTTTATATTAAGGAAATCTACTCACATTGAATGGTTAATAACACGAGGAATTCATCTGTGAAAATGAATGATTGTATATACATATCAACCGATAATATTATATACGCTAATCAGGAAATTGTAATATAAGAAGATAATGAACGGATTGTGTCTAATAACAGAAATGACGAATAACGATTGTAACTTAAATAAAAAATGATATTATTTACTAAGCTCCTTTATAGGGACTAACCAATCTTCACTCCTTGAAAGCATTACTAATCTTACCATTATGTAAGGAGCAGCAATCATCTATTGCTAGGTACGTGGGTATTGGGTAGTATATATACATAGTAGCAAGCGTGGTGATGAGTAGTAAACCTTACAAAAGGAAGGAGTATCAATAATTCTTCCGACTTGAAAGTAGAAGCAATCTAAACACATTGTAGATAACAGCAATGTAAATAACTTGTATTGGTGCCTTCAAAACTCCGTTCAACCCTCGGTTATTTCAACATTCCGTTCACTCGGTAGTTATTTAAACATTCTCTTCACCCAGCAGATATTTCAACATTCCGTTCACCCAGCAGTTATTCCAATATTCCGTTCACCCAGCAGTTATTTCAATATTCCGTTCACCCAGCAGTTATTTCAATATTTGGGTTTAAACTTTGTAAGCGGGGCGATGCTGTCGACAGTTATTGTAAAATTTTATAATAATATAACAGATGAACAATTCTAACGCGCAGACATACTGTGATAGCCAATTAGTTTTTGGAAAATTTATTTTACGCTTGTTGTTTTAATTAACGGTTCGATTGGCTGTAGCGCCACAAGAGATCGATATTTAATGAGACTGTTCTAGAGGATCATTAACTTTGTCAATAAATATAGACCAACAACTGAAGCGTGTGTGAATTATAATTCGTGTTAAAATTATTCCGTTTGAATCGTTCTAACTGGTATCGTAAACCCGTTTGTGTCAAGGGCACCGTGAATTTCAGTCGTGTTGATTCAAGGCTTTTGATCTCTTGGTGTCACTCATGCGAGGGACGCTTAGGACCGTTGATCTTACATCGTTACGAATTAATCGTAAGGTTCATTGTAGCATTGCACCGTGGGCTTTGTTCTCGGTCTCCCATTACCTGGGCCTATTTAGTTCCAATGGACCTTGTTGTGTCTGCAAATAGAGGGGCTGTTGAACTGCACCTCTCTACACAGAGAACTGTAAAAATGTCCAACTCTGCATGGAAAGATATCCGTGAAAGTGTCCAACTCTAGACAGAAGCCTGTAAAACTTTACAGTCAGACTCTGGATAGGGGACTGTAAAACTTTTTAGCGTATTGACGTATATCTGCGACATCCCAAACTGGGGTTTGTATCTGAGTACAAATGTTTCTGCGTACACTTTCCGGGAATTTTTTCCAATTCAGAGTGGAATGATGCGAGACTGAAGCTCAGCATCATTTCTCATCCTGAATTTTAGCAGCGTTGACCTGTAATTTTTATTATATAGCAATTAAATTTGAAGGAAATTAAATTTATGGGTAAATTTGATGATAGAACGAAATAAAGTCAGAAAAAGAATAGAATATCTACAACTTTTGTCTTCAGTTCTTTGTCTGGAATATATACAAAATTATAGTAATCATTTTATGGTGTGACATATGGGCGGCCACGTGCAATGGGCACATGACGCCCATACAGAATATGTGCAGGTGTTATGTGTATAGTGGCACTGTTAAATATGTATATATCAGCAGTACACAAGTGCACAAGTGTTATTTGGAACTAACATCTGAATACTATAATAACGGAAAGCTATTCGATTTAAAAATTTGGTTTGGAACTCTGATGTTATGATAGATTGATGTAGCTACATTTGAATTCAAAAGATTGTTTTCGGAAACAACATCACCGTGAAATATCATGCGTCTTTTGTGTTTTGTTTTAAGTAATCTTCAAAATTTGTTGCCTTGATTACTGCAATAAAAAATAATCAAGTCTCTAATTGATAATTTTAATTCAAATTCTTAAATTTTCTCTTCAGTGTTGATTTGAATCCCCATCACATCTTTTTTTAGTGGTTTTTACCCACCGTTATTAAATGAGAAATATCGTTCGAAAATTTTAGTGACGAAGAATTTGATTGATGGTGTAAGATCATCAATTTTGTTTCCTGGATGAATGAGACGTTTATAAGCAGCAATTACAGTTGATGACTCCAAGGTTCATTTTTTCAGTCTCTAAATTTTGACGTTGATTTCATATTGTTAAAAATTTGAAAATTATCTTGATTGCAGGGCTGCAGAGTTGTCAGCTGCGGGAGCAGCAACAGCAGCAGCAGAAGCAGCAGCAGTCGCGCATATGCTGCAGAGCAGCAGGCTGCAGCACCTGCAGCAAATGTAGCTGTGCAGCAGCAGTCTGGTCTCTACATCACAATTACCCGTGAGATGAATTACATTCACATGTAATTAACCGTAACCACTACGATTAAACTGGAGCTGTTATATGAGAGTACAGTACAAACTGGAGCTGTTATATGAGAGTACAGTACAAACTGGAGCTGTTATATGAGAGTACAGTACAAACTGGAGCTGTTATATGAGAGTAAAGTACAAACTGGAGCTGTTATATGAGAGTACAGTACAAACTGGAGCTGTTATATGAGAGTACAGTACAAACTGGACCTGTTATAAGAGAGTACAGTACAAACTGTTGTTTATAAAGAAATAATAAACCGGCATTTGCTCGAGAAAGTTTGAATAATCTTGCACTGATGTAAGATCCTTCGTTATGTTCATGGACATTTGATTAACACCGATTCGTATTTGTTCCTTTAAATGCTTAAGAATTATTACAGTAAAAATCTATGCAATAGTCAATTGTTGACTGAATTTGTTTGTAGTTTCATTAGCAAAAAAATGCACATGTTATATTATATAATATGGGAGCAAGACTATACATTGCACAGGTGCTCAGTGGCGATTGAATTACATTTCCATATCCTGAAATTATGCATTTACACTGCTTCACAGTTCATGAAACTGAAAAAATACTCGTGGCAGATACCGATTATCAAATTAAAGTGGTTTTCTCTCACATATATAAATTATCGGTTTCCATAAGGAATGTAAGGGGAATAGAATGTGAACTTAGAATATTCTATTCAGGGTCTCTCCAGAAAGTTTTTGTTACGTTGCATCATTAAGAGCGTGTCTTGTTTTCTAGTGAATATCAAGCCGATTGATTTATGTTTATGGAATGAAATGACAAATTCATGTATGAATGACACAAATGTTTAAATACAGTGAAAAAGTCAGCCCACAAAGGCCGTTAATTAAGATTTAAACAAATTTGCCTGGCTTTATTTGCAAAGTTTTAGGTTTTCACATGTGAGATGCGTGATGACCTGTCACTGTTCCGACTCATTTATTTCCATCAACAATATTAATATAGACTTGAATTTGTGTTAGAATTTCGGGCTATTTTTCCTCGTTATTCAGACCCAATTGAACTGAAGACACCTGACAGTCCTGGGTTCTGGACATGTTGATGTTTATTGTTTATTCGGATGAGAGAACCAACTCTTTTAAAAATATTTGCCAAAAGCGAGATGCGTTGTTTACCTTTTCGTCAAAGAAATTGCGAATATTGATTAAAGATTGATTAGCTTTTTAATCGTTACTCTTTTCGTATAACTGACCATTGCAAAGAATTTATATTGTAAATCATTTATCAATAGGGATACTTTGAAAAATTTACAAATTTATCATATAAAAAAATTAATTCCAAATGGATTTATTATAATTTTATAAAATTATTTTTTTCATTACGTGCTGTACTGACAGTGTTAATATCAATTTTTTTTCGGTTCTGTCAACATGCAACATGAATTATCATAAGCTGTTAATCAACAAATTGTAAAATTCTTATGGATTCCTTCGGCGTTTATCGTATTATCACAATTGGATAAAAACTTTAATAATTTATCTGAAAATTTTCACGCATCTGCGTAATCATTTCCTTTGAGTTTTAAATTTGCTGATAAAATTGGGATTAGTATTTTTCTATAGATCAATTATCTCCAGAGAGATTAAATTTAATGTAGAAAAGTAAGTAAACTAAAGAAATATATAAATTACAGTCAAATCAAAATAACAAATAATGTTAAATAATAATTTAGTTAACCATTAGTCCACGTCAATGTCCCTTTCCTACGGCCAGCTGAAGCGCCCTCGCCGCTGACGGTTGACTGCTTCTCATCGACGGTCTCGCTGGACGCTGATGCCTCGGAGCGCCTCCTGCCGCAGCCTGCGCGCGCCGCTGCCCGAGCGGCCGCGGCGGACGCCGGCGTCGGGACGGCGATCGTGCACAGGAAGTTCCTCACCCTCCACAGACGCAAGAAACGCAAGCCTGCCGCCCCCATGGCCCCCCATAAGGCCCTCCTTGATGATCTCTATCCTGGGCCCACGCAAGTGAGTTTATAGCTACGCATGAGTTGGCCGCAAGTGAGTTCATAGCTACGCATGAGTTGGCCCACGCAATTACGTATTTCTCGCCCACGCTTCGGGGTCGAAAAGTGTCCAAGTTAGCGGACGGTCCAATACATGAATAGTTTTAGCTCTTCGCTCATATTATCAACAACGGGCAATTTTACTGTGCATACTATAGGCAACGATCCGCGAGTGTTATTTTCGAATAAAAACAAAAGGTTTACTGCAACTTGACATTAGAAAGATTTATTACAGACTGATTTTTCGCTGTAGTGAATCCATTTTATGTTGCTACTGAATTAAATTAGGTCCTTTTAAAATTAAGAGTACAGTTTGGTGGTCTGTCTTTATATGTCTTTATATTGAGTAGCTGATAGTGACAGTTGCCACACACCTGTCACTGTTGTTTGACCTCTGAGTCATAAGCATGTGTCTACTTCTCCCTGATGAACGACTGCTAGCTTGTGAACAGCTATAGGCTTTTCTAGAGTCGCGCAAACCATTGATCTAAATCTGGCCGTATTTATTTCCTTAGAAGGCTATGAATTTTCATTGGTAAATTGTTTAACTATGGGAATTAATAACACTTGTATCAAATTAGGCTTCGAATTTTTATGACTCAATAGCAGAATTCTACAGACATACTGGAAATACAGTTTATTTTTTTCCAGCAAGTTTAATTATTATTTCAGCATGAAAATTGCAATTAATGCAATTATCTTAGTTGTAAATTATAGCATTGCATACTATTTTCCGGATTTTCCTCAGAATGTGCTGGAGCGTGTGGGCGACTGGAACTTTAACGCGTTCGCCCTGGACAGCGTCACGGGAGGGCGACCTGTGTCGGTGTTGTGTGTGTATCTCCTGCATCGCTACAACCTCATCCACAGCTTCCATATGGACACCGTCACGGTCTGGAAGTGCTTTAGTGAGTAACAACCCAACAGGAATCTGACGTAAAATTAACCTTGATTAACTTTTTAAATGTTGATTGAATGTTTTTACGACCCACCAGGCAACTGACATTAAATCATTTTTGATTAACTGATTAAATGTTGAAAATATGTCAATTAATCGTTGTTACAACACATTCAGCATCTGATTTATCGTTTACTGTTCGATCGTTGAATTTACGTTGATTGAACGTGGTTTTGAAATTGCTTTCTTGGCATTCGTGACGTGGCATTCGTCACTTTCTTTGACATATATTAAATTAACATGCTTAAGAATACATGTAAATTGATAAATTACATGTAATAAAATAAGAGACATTAACTGCAACTAATTTCTTCATCGAGAATAATTCCGCTATTTTTAGTGAACGATCAGCGAAAAATTATTTTTTTTTTCATATACTAGCAACAATGTTTGAATTTTGCAGGTCTTATAGAAGAAGGCTACCATACAACCAACCCATACCACAACGCCCTCCATGCCGCCGACGTTACTCAGGCTATGCACTGCTACCTGCAAGAGGAAGTGGTAGGTTTTTAACACAATCTAACGGTTCTGTGGTAGGCTGGTAGTGGCAGCATAAACCATAGTTAAGTTGTATAGCAATATTGGGTTTGACATCATTATATAAATGATGTTAAATTTACTGGAACCAATAAGCTAGATAATTTCTATACCATTAGTAAATACAACTTGACTTGTATTTACTAATGGTATAGACCGTGACCTGAATAATCTTTGGACATTTTGATAATAAAATTGCTTGGGTATTTGAAAAAATTATAAATGTGTTATAAATCATATCTAATTTTCCGATAATTTCTCAGTTATACCATGTCATGCGTGGTATAATCTCAATGATTATACATATACGTTACTTTATATATAATTATATTAATGTTCGCTTCAGATTCGGCAGCACATGACGCCACTGGAGACCCTAGCCGCTCTGCTGGCCGCGGTGTGTCATGACCTCGACCATCCCGGCGTGAACCAACCTTTCCTTATAGCCACTGACAATCACCTGGCTGCTCTATACAAGGTAATTACTACAATTACCTGGCTTCTCTATACAAGGTCATTACTACAATTACCTGGCCGCTCTATACAAGGTAATTACCATAGACAATCACCTGGCTGCTCTGTACAAGGTAATTACTACAATTACCTAGCTGCTCTATACAAGGTAATTACTGCAGACAATCACCTGGCTGCTCTATACAAGGTAATTACTACAGACAATTACCTGGCTGCTCTATACAAGGTAATTACTACAGACAATTACCTGGCTTCTCTTATACAAGGTAATTACTGCAGACAATCACCTGGCTGCTCTATACAAGGTAATTACTACGGACAATCACCTGGCTGCTCTATACAAGGTAATTACCATAGACAATCACCTGGCTGCTCTATACAAGGTAATTACTACGGACAATCACCTGGCTGCTCTATACAAGGTAATTGACAATCACCTGGCTGCTCTATACAAGGTAATTACCATAGACAATCACCTGGCTGCTCTATACAAGGTAATTACTACAGACAATCATCTGGCTGCTTCATACAATGCAAACTAAAAATAATGAAGTGTGATTTCGCAGCATTAATGTTATTGTAAGTTATTACCTCATATAGGGACTGGATAATGTATAAATGCAAATTAAATGGAAAAATAAAACATTTTAAGGTACAAGAAAAAAAATATTAAAAATGAATTCGCTAGAAGGAGATTTTTGAAAATCCTTCCCTCGAATTAAGTTCCCGAGGATAATATTCTGTGTTCTGTCAATGAACTAACGCCATTTTAACCTGAGCCCTTTGAAGAACATCTTCCTTACCATTAATAAAAGCTCTAACTTAGTGAACATTTTTTCTCGAATAACTCTTACAACGAATATCTTACAAGTTAAACAACTTAGATGATACCTGCAAATCCTGAGCGTGCTGAAAAACAACACATCCATTTATTGATGCTTTAACTTTGTGACTCCTTTACTCGTGCATCTCATTATCATAATATATTACATTTTAAGCAACAGATTTGACACCAACAGAACCTGAGCACGCTCAATAACAGCATATTCATTTATTTCCAATAATCACAGCTCTTGCAACTTAAGTAATATCCATCTCTTGAATATACTAGACAATATCCGACAAATAAAGCTTGTAAAGTTGCGCCATCAGAACCTGAGCGTGCTGATGAACAATATAGCCACTTGTTAATGCTCTATATTTGGGCTATATAATGCTTTCTCTATATATAAAATCGTTCACCCTATTAAATTATTTTGTTAATATCTGACAATTTAATCAATTGAGTTGACACCACCAGCGTGCTGAAGAACAACATATCCATCTGTATGCTCAAACTTTGGGAAAATCCTTCATTCGCTTAAATTATTTTGTTAATATCTACAATAAAACAAGAGACTTGACACCACCAGAACCTGAGCGTGCTGGAGAACCACCAATCCATTTGTTAATGCTCTGACTTTGGGAAAATACATCACCCTATCAAATTATTTTCTTAATATCCTACAATATAAGCAATTGAGTTGACACAACCAGAACCTGAGCACCCTGATGAACAACTTATCCATTTGTATGCTCAAACTTTAGGAAAATCCATCCCCCCATTAAATTATTTAATTAATATCCTACATTTTAAGCAAGCGAGTTAACACCACCAGAACCTGAGCGTGCTGGAGAACCACCACTGGCGCTGCGCCATGGGGTGTCTGTGGGAGTCCGGGTTGCTGGACGGCTGGGCGCTGGAGGATGTCGACCAGCTGCAGGATCAGATCCGCTCCCTCATCCTGGCCACCGACATCACCCGGCAACAGGAGTTCCTCACCCGCTTCAAGGTTGTTATCTATAATAATTATTGGTATATGTATCTGATGCATGATATATTGTATAGGTTATTGTTGGATCGGATGTATGATATGTAAATGTATCTGATGCTTGATATATTGTATAGATTGCGGTTATTATGTCACATGATTCTATTACGATAATTAGTGGTTGCACCTATCGTGTCCGTTTAGTGTGTTTATGAAGTTTCCAAGGAACATTTAATCATATTAGAACCTTTTTAGAACGTTTATTTGTAGATATTTCTTTTATAGAATACTAATAATGTTTATTTATTCAAATTAATTCATAAATATAATACTGATGATCATGTATGGCATGCAGAAATACCAGGAAGGAGGCGGACTCGACATGACACAGCCCGAGGATCGCCACTTCTCCCTGCAGATCGCCCTCAAGTGCGCCGACATCTGTAACCCATGCCGCCCCTGGGAGGTCTCGCAGAAGTGGTCCCAAAAGGTTCGATTATTCACGTCTAATGAATAAAATAATTCTGAACTTTTGGGTGGAATTGGATGATTTTTTTCTGAAGATTTTCCTGAAGATTTTCTGAAGATTGAGAAGCCTGAAGATCTAATATTCCACCGACGAAAGTATCAGCTTTTCAAAAATAAATTAGTAACTATATTCGTGCTGGATACTCTACACTACATCATGTTTTGGTTTGCATACTTAAATTTTTACATTAAAATATCAAGTATAATGAAGTTCATTTTTGCAACACTCCTATTTAACTTCACTTCTTGTTGTTCATCTGTCTGCTACAAATCTTATATTCGATATTTAGCACACTTCTACCTGTTCAATCGATCTGAAATTTTGCACACTTGCGTAAAGTCGTGGACAATGCATGAATCAATTGACAGAATCACCAAACAAATAATATATAAAAAAAATTGTTTTAAATAAAATAATAAATTCATTGTACGTGTGTAACATCGGAGGCACCAGCCTATTTAGAAGTGTGGTCTTTAAAAAGTACTTTTGAATGCATATTATTTATAGATTTGCGACGAATTTTACCGTCAAGGAGACTATGAACGACAACTGAACCTCCCCGTGACTGCTCTCTGCGACCGTTACGCCACTTCCATTGCCAAAATTCAGACAGGTTCGTCAATCCATGCTCTTTGTATGAGCTTTTTGGTTCATTTAGTACAAAAATTCGTATTCAGCAAAACTTGGGCTGTCGGATAATTCTTTTTGGTAACGCCGTTGTTAGAGTTTGGCTAGAGGCTACGGAACATTCAAACATGAAAAATTGTAGCAATTATCATTCATTATACTTTAAACATTTTGTGTTTTTGTCATCCTCAAATCAATTTAATATACTCCAGGAATATTAGATTGATTAATTTGTGCATTTCTGTGCAGGGTTCATCGAGTACGTTGTAAGTCCGTTGTTCGGCGCATGGCATGAATGGCTTGGGACGCCTCTCTCCTCTGCCATGCTGCATAACCTGCAGTCAAACCTGCATGAGTGGAAACAAAGACTGGCAGAAGATCCTCTTCCTAAAAGTCCAAAACCTCTTCTCCTGAACGCCCCTCCATTGTTAACTGATTCCGAGGAAAAATCCAATGTGTCGATTAAAGAGGTAGTTAGCAGCTGTAGTAGCAGCAGTAGCGGAGATAATCCCAGCGAACCTGTGGGGGATCTTTTCAGCCAGTCTGCGTTCTGTGGCCAACAGACTGTGGTCGGTAGACGTCACTCGCTTCCGTTGAATGTGCCGAGTATGTTGCCTCGAACTGTGATGAGGCGGGAGAGTTTGTCCAGTGACGGTAAACATCCCTTCTTGTTGGAGACCGTACACATGGAAGATATGGCTTTATCAACATTATCTCAAGCTGATAACGAAAATGCCGACGCTGATATGGTGTCTATTGTGACACGACTCTCTGACACTTCTGACATATCTCCATCCAAGACGCGTGTGATGACAGGATCTTGTCATCCCAAATCAGGACGACGTCGACTATCACTTCCACAACTGTCAGCACATCAGTACCGAACAAAGCCCCCTTTGGTATCTCTGCAACCTCTACCAGCCACGCCATCGGTTGAGGAACTTCGTGTTCCAAGCATCACTCCAGCCACGGTTGATGGTTCAACTGGTGGTGAAGGTCAAGGGCATTCAAATCAAAGTAACTCTGAGTCTTCCAATGCAAGCAAAGTGTCGGCCGAGTGTGGAAGTGGAGGTGGCGTTGCTAAAATGAATCCAAGTGCAGTGAATTTTCAAACGAATATGCCAGACGATGTGTTCAGGACAATTGAAAGTTCAAAGTGTTCAATAGGGGATTCTTTCCCCGCCAATGATGCTAAACTTACTTCAACTCATAGTATTTCAATGCGTACAAATATTGATAATTCAGGGAACGATTTCGTTTCCCAGCTACCTGACATCTTTAGTTCTAGTAGTAACCATCATTACCCTGCTAGATTTTTGCGCCGTGCTTCTCTAGACAGCAACACGTGCACTAACATTAATCTCAATGAGAACCTGAACCTGCAATATCATCGTAATGACAACCAGAATGCAGGTCTTAGTTTTCATTCCTCTGGCACTCAAGTCCCTCACGAGGGCAAATGGCCCCGACGAGGGAGCCTGGCGGGGGACAAGGAGAACAGAGCGCCCAGTCGCGGCCGGGCGGCCCTGCTGGCACGTACGCGCTACTGGCGCTCCCTCAACCACGACGACGGCACCGACGCAGTGTCCCGGTCGCTGCTCTCTAAAGATATTATGCAGCAGGTTATATATTGTTATTATTAAATTCCGTCACCAATATTCTTTATTACTACAACGTTCGTTCGAAACCTGTATCAGTATGGTCTTTGTACCAGTCAAATGATGAGATTTTGCGTACAAACTAAAGTGCTACTGCTGGCACTGCTTTTCGATTACTATAAGGCAGTATTTAAGTGTGTATCCGCTATGAGGTTCAATAATATATTGTGTTATACATCCACCCGAGCAGCGCTGGGCTAACCTGATTGTTCATCATAAATTTTAGTGGGCCAAACCCAAATTTGCATTAATTTTGGATTTACTTATGCAATCATAGAATTCTTGACTCCTTTGAACATTAAAATAAAGCCAATATAAATGATAAATTAAAAATTTCCTAGCGTACTGCCGGGCACATTATACCTGAAGCTGAATGAGTAGGCGTATAAATGTCACTTGTATTAACTGTTAAGGTTCCTCAGGTAATCCCCCACTGCCCGCGGCAGACGCGGACACACTCACTATCCCTAAAGCTGAATGTCCCTCATACATATAAAAGGTGTACTGCTATCTCAGGTAAGCCAGTCACCCGCTGCCCTCGGTCGGCGAGGGTCGGCACCCGTCCTGCAGCTCGACTCCCTAATGAACCGCACCGGCTACACGGCGGGTGACCTTAAATCAGACTTGTCACCCGATCGCAACTCGAGCGTCCTCACAGCACGACGGGCGTCCGCACCCGCTCAGCAACTGCTCATTGGTGAGTGCCATGAACAATTTTATTGATATTGTTGTTATTGTAGTCTATATTAACCAGAGATATGAACATAGATATGAATTAGTGGTTTAAAAATGTTGTCCCTGGAATCTCACGGTCGAGATTTTAATTTTCGCTATTGAATCGAACTAAATCCGTCTCTAAATTGTACCTGCTAAAAAAATATTCTATTGGTGGGTGTTTTCAGGGGATGCTTGGTGTATTTTCAATGGTTTATATACACATGTTGCATAATACTTCGCGTTGCGCGTATAAGACACGCCTTCTTCTGAACTCTTGTTTATGTACGAAGTAAAAATAATTTCTATCTGGGAAAGATGGGTAATTTAGTGTGCCCGTATTTGTTGTGAATGTTCCCTTCAATTTCCAACTTTCGCTCCTTTTTCTATAAACCTTGAAACATTCCTGTATTCCTGTCAGTCCCTCGTCATTCGTTGGTGTGTAGTCCAGAGTGTGTTGATGATTTCTGTATATGTGACATAAATTCATTTTATTCTCTTCGAATGCATGTTTTTCTTATTCTTAATTCACAAAAAAATCTCTCTAATTCGACTTGATTGATTTGCTTCTAATGGTAGCAAATCATCACACGCCCAAGGATTTAATGCAAATGATTCGCAAGTCTTCGTCTTTCTACTTATCTTCAAAATATTACTTATGATGAATATGTTATTTTTATGAAGATATTTGTTCCCAGCACGTTTAGCGCATGGAACAAATAATTAGGGCGATTAAAAATAAATTATTTCCAACTGATATGTCTTTTTCGGGCATTTTTTTAATATCTGCTATTTGAATTCCGGATCTGCATTGGAGGATTCTAGAAATTACGATGGAGCTTTCCTAAACGTTTCTTACAAAGATGTGCTGCAGTTTGACGTTTTCTTAGTTAATATTATCGCCCTCAAAATTTGTATTCCCAAATCACTTTAAAAATCAATTGAATTAATAACGCAAGCAAACTCCCAAAATCGTTTCACAATAATTTTTCACATGATATTTTTCAGAATATTGTCCATATTACCGCATATATTCTATGAACATTCAATTAATACTTGAAAGAAAATTTCACCGATTCTTTCTTCGGTAATATGATCGACGAATAACAATAAAATTGTTTCAATTATGTATAAGCCATAACATATTAGTTGATAGTTACCTTGTTGTTGCCGTTTGCTTGCGGCTCAGGCTTGAGGTCGAGGAAACACTTCAGCGAATCCACTAACGTGCCTGGCGATCAAGAGGTGTCGTGGCAAGGATGTCAACTAAATGCAAACCTCAATGAAATAGACTCTTTTCCACCTTCTATCATGAGCGATAATGCTTATTACACCAGTCGTGCTCCTGGAAATCTCGGTGCTAGAAGAAAAGCCTTCTCGGAGAAAAGGATTCTCGGGAACTCCAAGAGTTTCGACCTAGTGTCGTCTCGCCCAAAACTCCGAAGCGTACCACCTTTCATGCGGCGAACGAGCTCCGCCGGAAGGTCCTTTTCGTGCACGCTACTTAGATATTCATTGAATAACCAAGCATCTGAGCACATGTCATCTCATGGTGCATCTGCAGCGTATGAAGTCATCAACGAGTCGGACATTCTGACGACATCGAAGATGGACGAAGAAGCTCAAGTTGAGGGCAGTGAGAATGGCAGAGAATTTCTGAAAACGGAGGTGACGACCGTAGAAAAAAGCGTTCGTCCTCCGTTGTGTCGCACCAATTCCCTGCCAATCTTCGGTTGCTGCTCGACTCCAATAGAAGAGGCAAGAGGTGGGCTTGCCTTGCTCGCTAGCTTGCTCTTGTATTCGTTGCTATACTGCGCCACGTCTTCATGTCTAATGCTATTTTTAATGAATATAATCACAGGCCAGAATTTTACCAGTTTGATGTGCGCTCGTGTTGGTGCAATTCGTCCTTGTCGTTGTGTGCTTTAGAAAATTCTGGCACTTCTGCACCGTCTTACGCATCTCTCCCATTGACGTTGCCAGTAAAAATACGTTTGCAACGACTGCTTGTACATAATTGTGGCTGGACTGCTTCAAGCCAAAATATTATTATTTGTTTTCTAATATGCTGTACTGTGGCAAATAAAAATCTCATTTAAAACGCTTTATAAGTCCTCTGAATTGTATGATTGGTATCATTGTCCAGACTTCAGATTTTCAACGAAGAAATCGTTGATGATGATAAGTTGAAGTAGAATTACTTGAATTACCATGTATCGATTTTTATAGCTGAAGAGGCAAAAAAATTAGAAGAGGTTCTTTGGATTTAAAACGAGTTAGGGCTCTGATATGTGATTGAAAATTACCAATAATTCAATAAGCTTTGATGTCTGCTTCTTGAATGACGATATGCTTAATGCTCTGTTCAAACGTTCAACTTCCTTGAACAAACAGTATTGTAGGTATTTTACGAGGGGATCGTATGTTTTGACATCGTTCTAATGACTTAACTGTACATAGCCACAGCTTTCACCTTATCTAAAAATCTGTTTAAAACCATTTATGAAACTGTACTCTCTCTAATTTAGCGTTGAGTTTTGGCTTTAAAGTTCTCAAAAAGTTGGGGATTTCATTTGCGTCTAGCATATAATGTTAAAATACCGAAAAATGATTGATTGATGTACTCATGATTACGTAAGTAATATTTTAGCGTGAGATTAATCTTGAGCCATTTACAGCTTTAGTTTATGTTCCATACATATTGCCATCGGAAATTCTTTGGGAGTAGAGATCTAGATTGAGATGGAAATCCATCGATGAGTATCAATGATGCGTCTTTCTAGAATTTCGTCTCCTTCTTCCTTCTATTAGCATGGCTAATTTTTAAGAAACAAATACTTTCAAAATTTTATTTATATCATTTGGGGTCTAGTAAATTCTACTACTGTCTGCGTTCGTTTCTCCGATTGCATTTTAAGTTAGTAGAATGCGAAACATGCACTGGCATTGACAGCTATGTACATACATAATATCCAAATCCCTTCATATATGTCAACTAATATTCAATGTAACTATTGAATGGCATGTACCAAGCATGTAATATACTCTTCCAACACAACTATGCATGTAAATGTCGTGTTCTCATGTTTTCACGCAAAAGTGTACTTGTGTACATCTTAGGATCTATCTTCATAATTTTGCCTAGGAACCGTACATGATTCTTTAAAAATCATTCCCATTTTTTCTCTGCAGTTGTTGAATATTTCGTATTGCTTGCAGTCACACATGCTAAATTACATTTATTTTAATTGTGTATGTTCTATTTTTTCACTTGTTAGTTTTTCTTTCTCCACATATTTCATTCAAATCGATATTCGTTTAAATTTTGATTTTTGTTATCCGAGTTATATTAATTTTTCTAGCATGAATTGAGCCTGCAAATTAGTAGAGTCATTTTGTTCGCTTCTGTATCTCACTGCAGAATTTAATTGCACTTGGCGCACTTAACCAATTATCCCAAGGTCAAGAAAAAAAATTTTGCGAGTTCAAAGAAAATTGAACTTTTTTTAGCTTCATGAATCGATTTCAAAATAAAATTTCATTCACACTGAGCAGGGTGAATATCAAGAATGAACCGCTCGAATACTAACTGAAATATAGTCGAGTAAGTCCGATTAGATGACTCTTATTTTTAATTCGCAAAATCAGATTTAAGTATTTATTTCGAATTTGCGAAATTGAATTTATTTATTTATTTCGAATTTACGAAAAAATTACCTGAAAAAAACGCGCTACTCCGTTTACCCGTGAAATATTTCGGAAAATGATACATGTGTATAAATACATACAAGACATAATTATTATTAGGAAAACAATGTTATTTATGTTACACTTCTTCTTTAAACAAGGTCCAGCATTTAAATTTGCGAACAATAAGCTTATACTTGTTATGCCCGCATACACTAATAAATTCTGTAATAATATGTATCATAATCTGTCTCAGCAAAGAAATCGGACCTAAATGCTGCACCAATTATTTCAGAAATCCATCAAGATACAACATTGAAACAATCAAGATACAAC
Source organism: Hyalella azteca (assembly GCF_000764305.2). Classification (NCBI taxonomy): domain Eukaryota; kingdom Metazoa; phylum Arthropoda; class Malacostraca; order Amphipoda; family Hyalellidae; genus Hyalella; species Hyalella azteca. The sequence continues at coordinate 537,057 of NW_025938411.1, read as the reverse complement.
ATTGAAACCATTAAGATACAACATTGAAACCATCAAAATACAACATTGAAATCATTAAGAGATACAACATTGAAACCATTAAGATACAACATTGAAGCCATTAAGAAACCACATTGAAACCATTAAGAAACCACATTGAAACGTTCTTTATTTTGCAGGCATCGTGGACCACCTGACAGCCGTGGCTCGAGAAAGCTCTTCGCTGAGCCACAGCACCGCGCCCGGCAGCGTACAGGTCCCCCCGAGCCACCCCAGCGAACTACCTCCCTCCGTCGCGTCCAGGCTCGGACTGGACACTAAGTGAGTCAAGTCTCTGGAGCTATCGGTTTCCTGAGAGTCCTGGACCTGTCGATTTCCCTTGGAATGGATTCGAATTAATTTGTTGACTAAAAATTTTTTTAATTGTCTTGATTTCAAATCATTATTCCATTTTGTTTCAAGATCTTGAAATAAAAGATCATAAAAGTTATAAATATTTAAATATTAAATAAGTTTCGCCCAAATGTGATCCAGAGTGAACCTCAGTGATCGAGTTCATTAAGTTTAAATTGTTTTCGGCATTAATACAGTATTACTGTCTTACACTATTACAGTAATACAATCAAAGATCTCTAAATAATTCAAAGAGAACCTCAGTGATCGAGTTCATTAAGTTTTTATTGTTTTCTTCAGTAATAGAAGCTGCCAAAGCCAAGCGGCAGCGTTGAGGGGAGGCATGGGTGGAGGGGGGTCGGGGCAGCCATGCTACGACCCGATGCGCCCCCGCGACGCCAAAGACGTCGACTTCTCTGACAACTTCGGCGCCGCGGCAGCCGATGTCCTGACCAACATGTATCGGTGAGGAATATAAAATATCAAAAGTTTTTAGCGCATTTTCTCATTTAGGGAAAAAAACTACGGTATTGTGCTCGCCATGTCCGTCTGCCCGTCCGTCTGTCTGTCCATCTGTCTGTTCGTCTGTCTGTCCGTCCGTGACCTAAAGTTTTCGTCGACGAAAAAATGCGCTCCGTCACTCACTGCAGTGAGTACTGAGTTGTATTTTATTTATTTATTTCATTTGCTACCTGTTTTTTATTCATTCGTATCACTTAATTTGTACAATATAAGAAAAGAAATTAAGCCTACTCAAATTGGTGATGGAAATTAGATTTTATCTTTTTTAAAACATGTATTTCATTTTTTAGGATTCAAATTAATTCATACCTGAAGAAATAACTTGGTTGACGTGCATCTTTGAGGATTTTTTCAGATAATATAAACCTTTTTGTCAATTCGTTCTTATTTGTTAAAATGTTTTATCGAAAAAAGATAGACTTGCCTGAGGCATTTTACTGAGATGATTTTTGGCATTTAGTTCATACATTCAACATTCGAGAAGCAGGAGTGTTGTGTTGTTGATAGAATTATCATTCAGGAGTGTATTCATACGTACATTCATTGGCAAGTTTCCGGCATTCGGGAGAAATTTTATCTTCCACCAGATCAATGGAACGAATACATATATAACATCTAATTATCGGATTATATACTCTTTTTAACTATACTCTATATCTAAATATACTTTATCTAACTATACTCTGTCTAAATATACTCTATCTAACTATACTCTTTCAAAATATACTCTATCTAACTGTACCCTATCTAAATATACTCTATCTAACTAAACTCTATCTAAATATACACTATCTAACTATACTCTATCAAAATATACTCTATCTAACTATTGCTATACCCTATCTAAATATACTTTATCTAACTATAATCTATTTAACTATACTCTATCTTACTATACTCTATCTTACTATACTCTATCTAGTTATAAATCAAAACGAATACATTGCAGGGGTTCAGAAAAGAAAAATTGCGTGAGCGAGTTTAGCTCGTGGGTGAAGTTCAAAATTTTCCTGCAGGTTTCGACACGAGTGTGGGGTGAGTCAGGAGTCGAGTGACGACATGGGTGACTGGTACTCATCGTCGGGGGACGATGGCACCCCCAGTACCCCAGGGTACCCCTTCCCCAACCCTGCTCGCCCATTCCCCCACCATTATCATCACCACCATCTCTCTGTCAGACGCGGCTCTCTCCCTTGCAACTTTTCATTCTCAGGTAATTTATATTTTTATGTGTGGTGCACTATGGGATTTCGCGTTCCTAGGGGGATTTTTCCTGAGCGCCCCACCGCTGAGCTCGCGGTGTCTGACTGCAGGTCTCAGTTGTGGGGATAAGTTATTATGTAGGTGGGATACCTTACATTGAGTTATTATGTAAGTAGGGTACCTTGCATTAAGTTATTATGTAGGCAGGATTCCTTACAGAAAGTTATTATGTAGGCAGGATTCCTTACATCAAGTTATTATGTAGGTAGGATACCTTACATTAACTTATTATGTAGGTAGGATAATAACATTAAGTTATTATGTAGGCAGGATACCTTACATTAAGTTATTATGTAGGTAGTATTCCTTACATTTCCCTTCTCGGACTCTCTCGTGCGGGCGGCCGACGTCCCGTGTAAGCGACCTCTTGTTCGCGTGTCTTCGTTTCTGTTGCTTTTCACCTGTCCCTCCTTGTCACTTCGTCGCTTTGAGATGCTAACGCTGTTTCTTTCGAGCCAGCTTCAGCGGACTGGACAATTGAGACCTTCCGCCCCTTGTGGGTGATGACCTATTTCTGGTTTGAGAAACTTTATAGATAACTGATAAATACACCTCTTTGGTGATGTTCATCTTGACTTTCGGTGCGATATAGCTAAACAACTGAAGCGATAGTAAACATTTGACAACTAAACTTAACTATATTATGTGGTGCATTTCTTGGAAAATATCGCAATTTGTGTGAAAAAAAATTATCATGTGTCTTTAGTTAATGGATGACACGAAAATAGTTTTTTTTTGCATAGTTTTGTTCGTTCCTTTCTTCAGCCAACTTGAAACTATTCCATTTGTGTACATGCGACTGATAACATCGCAAATCCATTGATTGGCGCTAATGATACGATAAATAAATTTTGTACATTCAAAATCAGCTCGCTATTCCGATACTGTAAACAGCACTGTAAATAATAACATCACATCTGAACACTACAATTACATTACAATGCTCAATGCCTGTTTATTTTTACAACTTATGACAATTTTTTTTGTTATTCCTGATACGAATGCGTAGACTCGTCAACAAGCTGCTAACTAAACTACTTAAACCTTCTCAAAAATGCACCTGAAATAACTAGAATGTAAATTATTCATTCCGACCACTATACTCCCCGTATAAAAGCTCCCTATAAAAAAGATATGAACTCGCACATTCAACAAATTTATGTATGGAAAAAGATGCAATATAGGAACACTTCGCGGAATTATTTTTCGCCTTTACTTATTGCAATGATTCAAACCTGATTATTAAAAATTCGAATTTGATTTGATCACTCTGCTCCAAGCGTCGCACTATTTATTTTTGAGGCTTGCTTGGTCCTGACTTACTAGAATAAATTAAAAGGCCAGTTTAGTTGCATTACAAATCGTAATTCTGTCATTGTTACATCGAAGACATCAGACGCAAAGTCAGGCACTCAAGATTCTGGGAATATTTCACTAAAATAGTTTTTAACACGATTGAGATTTCGATTTGAAGTTTCGCCGCACCATGTCTATTTTCATCGCTGATTAACATGCGCTAATTAACACATAAATTCAAATTCAGATCACACACAAGAAATAAAAGAACAGTAGAAGATAATCGAACGGAAAGATAACTTTATAACTACGAAAATGAACAAGAAAACTGTAGGACGCTATATTTGGCATTTATTTATCGTTTTTCGTATCTTAATATTTTCCCTGTAAACTTTTACTTTTAAATCGTACTTTTGAACACTTTCAAGTATTATCCCGAGCTTAATTTATTCGATCTAATATTGTTTCATTCTTTACAGGTGACTTAAGACTCCTGGAAACGTCCTAGCATATAACTCAGAAGTCCTACATCAGGAGTCGTTGGAGCAGACTTGTGATCGTCTCGTAAGGAGTGAAGGATTCCTCTTGGCTTTCGGTGCTAAACTCGGTATCTTCTTATGTTTCTATGGCCATTTTTATATTGAAAATAATTGTTTTGAGTACGCCTTAAAACGAACAGATTGCATGGGATTTTAAGAGATATATGAAAATACTGAGCATTATTTGAATTGAACATAAAAAAAGAGAACAATATAATTCTGCTTTGTTTTTCAAGGCTTACTGAATGCGCCTGTTCGTGTTATCGCCAGCATTCTAATCGATTTTAATACCGAAAAATAGGCCTCCGAATTTTTTGTTAATTCTTTTAAATAGATAAACCCTGTCGTTCATAAATAGATGGCAGTACGAAATTTCGAAAGAAGATTGAGTTGTGAACAATTCTTCCTATTCTCTCTCTTGCAATTACCTTTTCTAGGACGCGCATATACGTGTGTAATATTGTACTAAACTGTGTCAGATTTATTTAGGTTTATTTCTTTCGTGCCAAGAAAAACGTCCGCCCTGTCTATCGTAGATGTGCCAACGGTCTTTTGAGTGGCCTACCAGCGTACCATAATAAATATTAGTTGTGAAAATTCGTGCTGAATTCTTTACGGTTACAAAGTTAATTCTGTTATAGGTTATGAACGCACGGTTTATCCGAACGCATTGTGCAAAAATGCACGTTTTCACTGCCATTTATGGTATTTTGCTCGGACAGCTTGTATTCAAGTACGCAAAATTTGAAGGAAGTGGAATCATCTACATTAGAAGTGGAATCAAAATATTTTTCTTTCCATTCGTTCCTCAAGAAAAAAAGTAATTTCTCGGGATATTAAGTCTTGAGTTGTTGCGTTGGTTAATGCTTGTGCTCCGTAGGCATTAGTTTCACTGTCCTAGGTAGGTCTCTCAATCTATAAATATGCAATTTTCGCCAATGTTTATCTTAGGGTTGCTGATGATAAAGTAAATGTTTTTACGTGTAGACATGCGTGTGTGTTACGCGTAGTATTACAGATGAATACACACATCTTATGATACATCGATGTGATGTCGCTCTCTTTCTCTCTTGATCTCTCTTTCTTCCTCATTACTAAGGTCTTTATGATTTCCTTAGAATATAATAATTGTTTCATATGAAGGAGCTCAGCACTAAGAATTGCTAACACGGAGGCAATAGCGCATGGAGACTGCAGCGCACAATAAACATGGAGATGAATTTAGTGATAACTTTGCTGATGCGTGATTTTGACATGTTTTCTCATACAAGCTAGAGTCGAGAGTGTATGTGAGGTGGGCTAACGACTACGTTGTTTTTAACAGTTTCGTCACTGTGCGGTGGTTAGATTGCTTGTAGACGCCTCTTACCAGGTTGTTAAGTGTGTATCCGGCAAGAAATCGAATAAAAATTTCAGGATTGATCCTTTCGAAAAGTTTATAATCTATGGACGAATAGCAAGCATTTTACCTAATCTTAATATGAGAGAATAGTTGCCTTGGCTAGGTCTGAATAACTGGCAATCGCCATTGGAGCAACTGGTTTATGGGTAGTATCATTAAAATTAGTTTTATTTTCAGTAATATATCTTATGTATTATTTGTTTCATGAAAACCTTAAACTTTCAATTAAGTTTCTATGATGAATTATGTCCGCTTGCACGCTGGCATGTCTCAGTTTTGCTCATGCGAACGGAACACTGCTAGAAAAATTACCATCGGGTTGTAGGTAATTTACCATCCCCATTAATTCTTTGGTATTCATCATCAATTCATGGTAATCATCAATTACCATCAATTCTATCACTACAAAAGCGTGCATAAATATGTAATGGTTTGGAATTTTCAAATTCAGACTTTTTAATATTATAATCCGGCGATATATTGATCAGCGTTTGGAGTTGTCATAGATTATTGCAGAGAATAGGAAAGGACTGTGAGTAGTTGTATACGTTTTTGTTAAAATCCAGTATTTTTTCACCAAAAGTTATGCATTGAAAGCTCCTATGATGACGCTCCTACTGGATATTTTACTTATTTTTTTAAACAGAACAATAGGTGCCAAACTGTTTGGTCTTATTCCTTAAATTTTCGGTTATTGTGTCCATAAATTGTCGCCTACTATCCTATGACGATCTGAGTGGGTGTAATCTGTGTGAGCTCAATGTGAATGTTTGTAAAATCGTTGTTAATCCATAGATGCTAGAATAAATGTTGGTAATTTAGGGTCAACGGCTTGGTCAATCATAATTGATTTAAGATCCATATTAACCGATGGTGGGTTAATTTGGAATCGACTTTAAAGTCGTTCTTGGTTATATGATCAATTTTGGCTGATATTTAGAATCAACGTTGACTTTGTTGCTGCTCAAGCGATAAACCTAGTGCGGCGAAGAGGAATTAGTTTGCAGAATGGCGTAATTCTGTTACATGTGCTTTGTTGCAGTAGTTATGTAAGTGTTGCGTATTCATATGTCGTGTCTGGTAAATGAATATCATTTTAGACGACTTGTGTAGCGGATACATGAAATTTCTTGATGATATTTTGATCATCATTGAGACATGGTACGTTTTACTGCGGAAAGTTTCGAAGGGGAATTAGATGAAATTATTTACAATCGCCAGCATTTTAGTTATTCACTGGATTCATACGCAATTTCTCCTATGGCCTTTTGAATTTAGTATTCAGTTTCTGGGAGCAAAAATGTTGATGTTCATAATGAATTACCTTCACAGCTGTAGAATTAAATATTTTATTTAAACAAAAGAAAATTACAAACAATTTGGGTTGCATAGCAGCGCATGAGTGATAAAAATTTTTCTTATTTGCTTTAAAGATATTATCTCTGATTTTTTCGTTCAAAGTAATCTTTATGCCTTAAATGGGCGTAACAATTTGCGGGCAAATTTCGCTAACGAAATTTTAAATCTCTGTCAGTGCGCGCACAGATCGTTCGTGAATGAATCCTATTGTTGTTATAATGGGAGTGCTGGAAACAAAGCTCACTATTCTCTGTAGTCTCATGAACGTATGTTGCCTGCGAATCGTGTATCACTATGCGCGAAGCTCAATTATGAACATCGCGAAACGAACAACTCTTTACGAATTCATAAAACATTTTTCATGACTGACATGTATTAAACACGATATTTGCTTCTAGTTAAATTTCTATTTCATTTATATGACTTCAAAACGTATTCTCGGAACATCAATGAGGCGTGGAAATTATTTTTTTCCGGAATTATGTGTTATTAATGTTCGTATGTGTATCGTAGGTAATTGTGAAGGTTACTATAATTTGATTTTAAAGTTAAAGATTGGATGGATGTCGTCAAAGACTGAGTGGCAATTGGAATGTGGATGCTAAATGGCAATTAAAATGTAAATTTGGCTATTGGCATGTTTTGTTTGCATCTTTTCTCTGAACGTATGAAGTTTGTTCAACTGTGCTTGGCTGAAATTTGTTGAGGTCATTAGTTCGTTGGCGCCATTAATCTGTTCCTGAAAAGCAACAAAAGTTTGAGAAATGAAACTCTTCCTCTGAATGGGAGTTTATGGCTAGATTTTCATACGTGGCTCATATCTCTCAGCTTTGTACATTATCGTGCTTGAAGCAATGGAGCAGAATTTAACTTTATTTTGTTTTATTCGTTGATAATGAAGTTTTTATTTCAGCGTTGATATGCATGGCTGCTGGCAGTCATTTTATACCCGATAAATATGTAACGTTTTATTGTAATTTTAACGGTGCACTCATGTGAACTCGGTTTTATTTGGCTTGAAATGATCTTGTGAATTTGTTAACATGAAGAGGAGAAATTGTTCCGGAATAATTTGGGTCACATGCTGTCATTCTTAGATTTTGAGTGAAGTTAACCATAAATATTCAGAAAATTGGCAAACTGTACTAAGTTTGATTTAGTTGTTTACTGGTAACCACGACAATTTTAATGTGCTTCTCTTGCATCTAGAAATAAAACGGTTTGAGAAACGTAGATATTAGGTTCATTTCAGTTAAATCTATCAAAATACGAATATACCTCATACATTTGGAATAAAACCGCTACAATTTACTTGCTAATGATATATTTCGAAGGGTGACAAGTTTGTTTCGGAACAGTTTCCTCGCTACCTCGAGATACACATAGCCACATGCGTACGTTTTTTATTACATAGGACCTGAATGCTGCATTTGCGACGACACTGCTCTTGTATTGCTCATGCAATTTAGGGTAAAGATGTTAATCGTTGATGATTGTGTAATATGTTGAGATCATCTTACGTTGATGTTTTCTTAACCAAACTAAACTTCGGCACCAAAAAATTATTCATTCAAAAAATGTCCGTCTGAAAATTTCCGTGAAAGACTTCTCTTTGGCATCGATTAGAAGTTTTTAGATCAATTTTATTCACCATCTTTCAAGCAGAGAAACTGAACGTAAAATGTTAGTTTTATTCCGTACCGGAATATTCTGTACCAGAGATCTTCAGATCATTGGAACAATGAAACTTGATGAATTTATGGTGTAACCTTTATAACATCGAGAAAGTGGAAATAAATTAATTAAATAACATATAGTAGATAATAATAATGATAATAATATTAATAATAATAATAATATGCACTCTGAAGAATAAGATGCATGATTGAGATGATTTCTACCACGGCAGATTTTGTTGAAGTTGGAAGCATTGTAGCGATGAGCCATACTATTTCTCTACTTGTTTTACAGTAAAACCAGAAATTTTTGTTAGTCTATTTCTTCTTTATTATACGAACAATAATATTAATAATACAGTTGAGCTCAATTATGGCAACTCTCTTCTTCACTTACAAATACTTCACCGTATAATTTCTACGTCGTTTCTGCTCCACTACCCTCTGTTCCACTACCCTCTGCTCCACTACCCTGTGCTCCCCTACCCTCTGCTCCCCTACCCTCTGCTCCACTACCCTCTGTTCCACTACCCTGTGCTCCAATACCCTCTGCTCCACTACCCTCTGCTCCACTACCCTCTGTTCCACTACCCTGTGCTCCAATACCCTATGCTCCACTACCCTCTGCTTCACCACCCTGTGCTCCCCTACCCTCTGCTCCACTACCCTCTGCTCCAGTACCCTCTGCTTCACTACCCTCTGCTCCACTACCCTCTGTTCCACTACCCTCTGCTCCAATACCCTCTGCTCCCCTACCCTCTGTTCCACTACCCTCTGTTCTAATACCTTCTGCTCTACTAACCTCTGCTCCAGTACCCTCTGCTCCACTACCCTCTGTTCCACTACCCTCTGCTCCAGCACCCTTTGCTCCCCTAAACTCTGCTCCACTACCCTCTGCTCCAGTACCTTCTGCTCCACTACCCTCTGCTCCAGTACCTTCTGCTCCACTACCCTCTGCTCCAGTACCTTCTGCTCCAGTACCTTCTGCTCCAGTACCCTCTGCTCCAGTACCCTCTGCTCCACTACCCTCTGCTCCAGTACCTTCTGCTCCAGTACCCTCTGCTCCAGTACCTTCTGCTCCACTACCCTCTGCCCCAGTACCCTCTGCTCCACCACCCTCTGCTCCACTACCCTCTGCTCCACTACCCTCTGCTCCACCACCCTCTGCTCCACTACCCTCTGCACCACTACCCTCTGCACCACCGTCATCCCTCATCGGCCCTCCACCTCCACTACGCCTCTTCATCGTCTCTAGATCTCGAGTTCTTGAGCGATGTAGGATAGTCGTTCGTTGAGGCCGCCATCGCGCATGTCAGGCTCGTGGTTAAGGATGGCGGTTGCCTCCTGCAGAACCTCAGCTGCCTCCTTCATGTAGTCCTGCATCATACGTGTCAAAAATTATAGTTATGAGTTCGTAACTCCGTCAGCCAATCACTGTCAGCGTCTTAAGCTAAACCCGCCAATCACAAACGAGAAATCGGCCGCTACGTGTACATATAAGCGAGTTATGGTAGCACGGTAGGTCATCATTGAAAAAGATAAGTGCCTCACGACATTCGTATATTACTATGCCGACAGATGCTGTAAGGACCTTAATATATAAATAACCATAGGGTAAACTTTTTTATTTTATTTGGAAAGGATTGTGACAAACAATTATCATTACCTTGAAATGAAATGAGAATCTTTAGGTTACTATGTACATTACCCGTCGTAGTGTCATCGTAAGCTGTTATCCGGTATTATGTTAAATGATTAATTGAAGTGGAAGATTTCGGCAGCATTATTTCGACAGTTATACTTGACAACATTTTAATGATATATACCTTAGCGCCTTCAGTAGTGATAATGTCGTTCGAAAGAAGATGTTTTGCCAGAGCCACGATGCCGGCCTGAAGCTCAAACAACAGCGACCCTCTGAGCAGCGACAGTCCAGGGTCCAGCACAGCGCTCAGATCCAGCAGACTGCGGCTCCAGTTCACTTTGTTCTCCAGCTGAGTACGACTCATGTCTGCAGTTCGATCAATGAATTCATATATTTAGTACCCAATTAATTCATTCAGTTAGAGTGTGTTATAATTTTTTCTGTATGCACGCAAAAAATGGTGGCCGGGTATTGGTTTGAAAATAAAGGGAATTAAGAAGTCATTGTGAGAAATTTGCCCTCCTATTTAACACAGTCAAAATCATGCATTGTTGAATTCGCAATAAATTTTCGCAACAGTTCTATAGGTATCATTCGCTAGCCGCGCGCCATAAATATTAAACATCAACCGTAGACGTGAAGTAATGGTTGCAATTTATCTTGTTCAAAGCAGCTATTAAGGCGAATTAAGTACGAAAAATTATTGAATGTAATTAATGAGAACTGCCGTGGCCAGAAGGGTGCCGTGTGTTGAAGATTTCGTATGATATATGCCTCTTAGTTTATCTCGTGTTCTAGACTCCCAAAAATTTCTCTCACCACTTGAGAGCTATTTAAAATAATAACATATCCAATCACAGAAAAATTTCATGGAGAACTAGTCCAGTGAATCACGCTATGAAAAATTTATATAAAACGAGATTCATAAACTCACGTGTACAATTATTGACGCTTAATCCCATGTCTCTTCAGCAGCACTGACCTCTGAATCTGCAGTTCGGCGAATTACCGTAGAGTTTAACAAGTCCGTACTTTGCTTCGACGAAAAACCGGTGTTGGGAATGCAAGGTTTTCTTGTATTTTTCCAGGAAATTTTCTAGAGCCCGTGGGGAGCTTTTGTCCAATTCTCTAAGCTCTTTGTACAGCACAGCGTCTCCCCATCGCACCTGCTCGAAAGCTTGCATTCAATGCTAAGCAGTCTCAGTAAATATAAACCGATTTACGATGGACATGTCACGTGTTCACAAAGAATGGATGATAGCTATTGCAAAATTCTAAAAAAATATTCTGAAAGACGACGTTTAATAATTCATTGGCTAGTAAAATAATGATACTTCTTGGTGAGAAAATACGATACTAGTTCTTGATAATACGCGTAATTTTAGCACATGTTTTTGTTACCACTTGTGCTGGAAGGGACTGGAGGTGTACAATCAAGCATGAATGGTCATGAGCCAGTTTATGAGTTCAAAAATACAAATAAATTAAACGACAAGTACTTCATAAATCCTAAATCTTCTTACAATGATTAGAGGGTATTGTATTCATTCTAATTTTGTGCAGCTGTGCGAAAGAAAGAAGAGAACCAAGCTCTTGAACTTGCAATTAAGTTTAAAGGAAAATCTTTACGTAATTAATCTCAAATGCATAAAATTTTCAAAACAGTAAAGCAGCATGTAAAAAGTAAAATCAAGTTAATTAGAGCAATGCAAAATTATAAGCTTACCACACGAGTTTAAGTATCTATTTTTTAACACCTTTAAAGGCAAGAGAATGACTTATGTTAATAATTTCATATTAATTTTTTCAATAGGCCGAAGAATATTTTTCGTTGATGTTGATACATGTAATAAAGATGCCCACCTGTTTGGCGGAGATCACATGGGGGCACTTGGAGCAGCTCCACGGCGCGTCCAGGTCGAGCGGGTTCCTGGACACGACTGAGGAGCCACACTCGTCGCACAGCAGCGTGCTGAAGTGAGTGCCGAGCTCGGTCGCGTCGCAGCAGCGCGGGCACTCGCACAGGAAGAACTTCAGCATCTGCAATGTTATAATTATGTTGTAATTTTAGCATCATGGATGGAGTATTGTTTTGAAAATTGATATAGCATCTGCGGTGTTATAATTATATTGTAATTTTAGCATCATGGATGGAGTATTGTGTTGAAAATTGATATAGCATCTGCGATGTTATAANTACACATCTAGATGTGTATAAGAGACAGTTATAGCACCATTGATGGAGTATATTGAGTTGGAAATTTATGTAGCATATGCGATGTTATAATTATATTGTAATTATAGCACCATTGATGGAGTATATTGAGTTGGAAATTGATGTAGCATCTGCGATGGTAGATCGGTAGAGTAAAACATCATGGATAGAAGTATTAGGATAGAAACTAAAAAAACTGCGCTGCAACAACATTTCGTCTCGCTTCGAATTACCGACATGTGGAACAGCCTCCCTGCATGGTTACATCGTTGACGCTACGAGTATAACCGCGTTTAAGAACAGACTAGATAAAGCTATGGAAAAATTTATGTTCAGACTTGAAAAATTAATGCCTAGCATCATATCGAACCCGGTGGAAGTCTAGTAGCTATTTCAAACTATCGTCATTCTTAGAAAAATCCGGTCAAAGGACATACTTTTAGATCTTCTGTGGACAAGTCACTAAAAGTACAAGAATCGGCATCAGGCCTACTCTCCAGCGCCGACATCACTATGTTATGCTATGTTATGTTCGTTATTAGAAGCTGGTATGGCAGAATTCTATTGTAATTTCAGCATCATGAATAGAAGTATTGCAATGGAGACTGCGGCATCTTGGATAGAATCATATTGCAATCTTAATATCATGGACAAAAGTTTTGCATTGGAGTTTATGAATGCAGGTAAGTTTTGCGATGGGGAAACGATGAACAGTTGGTACGCAGATCCGCGGTAGGCTAATTTCCTAACTTATAAAGGAATAGCACCATAAATGGCGAAATTATTTAACCTCATGTACGTCAAATTGATCATAATAAAACACAATAATCACTTTCAAGCTCGTAGGCAAGAGGAAACTTTGGACATAAAATTTACGGTAGTTTGTTTGAGTTAACCTCATCAGCACGGAAAATTTCAGTTTTTAGGATTCCGAATCAATTCTGAGCAGTCAACTATAAACGGTGAGTAATTCACATGTTTGGCAGTAACGTAATACACCGACAATCTCCGGGATTACCGATAAACAGTATTTTTTCTTCACATTAAACTAGAAAGATATTATCTATCAATTGATGATAAAAAGGCTAATAGTTGGATTGACCTTTAAGACGATAACGGTTTTGTTGTAATGCCCATAATGTGACCACCCCACACAATTCTGACCTTAAGATGCTGACGCCGAGCCATGGTGTTCCAGAGCACCTGGGAGTAGTTAACGGTGATGGGGGTGCCCTTTGTTATCGGTTGCGTCGCTATGAACACCCCGGTAAGGTCATCCTCGAAAACGTGTTTGGTGTTGGCAACGCACGAGTGTGCCATCTTTGACGCGGTGTGGTAGAGACCTCGCACTCTGGAACCGTTGTGCTTCACCTCGAACGAGTTCGTCATGAGGATACCACACACTCTCAAGATGGTTGCTTCGTCGGCTTCTTCGTAATGCACGACTTTCCTGGGCCAAATAGTTGGTAACACAATCGTATGTTAAAGCGTAATGTTGGAGGATTGGCTATCGAGTTTAATATACTAGAAGCAATATTTTTTCCAGCTTTTTTTCTGTAGTTTATTATTTTTTTTAAACGTTGATTTCGATTGATTATATACATATTTCATAGTTGAAAAATGTTACCTGTAAAATCAACTTTCATACGTGATTTAAAAAAAGAATTATTCCCTTACTTTTCCCGTAAGACATCACGGCAAATTCATTAACTCTTGGATATAAGTATTGCAGGGACTTTCAACAACGATATTTTTAGTGGCATATTATCTTATTAGTGACATACTATCTTATAATATTAGGTCTTTTCTCACATTAGGAAGTCGACGACGTTGGTCATGAAGTAGCGATAGAGATCCCCGCGCTTAATTTCAGCGAAGTGGTCCTGCATGTCAGAAATAAGTTGCCAGGTTTTGTGGTCAAACTTTTGGGTGAGCAACACCCGGAGGACCGTGACGTGAGACAGCGCTGACTGCGAGGCTCCGTTGAACTCAGGTGGTACTTCAACCCGACTCAGCACTTCACATTCATCCTCAATAAGGGTCAGAGAAATTATTTTTGTTTTACTACCTATTTTACTGATTATTATATTGATTTACAAACTATCATAATATAGTCCTAATAACTTTTTATGATAAATAAAGAACGATCTTGAGGTAGGATTCAGAATTTAAACTTAAACAGTCGAAACACAACAGCAAAGAATGTAAACCATTGGGAACAATAAATATAAACTAAATTAGTGGTATTACTTCACAAGATATTAACAGACCTTGTGATACTTGGCAGTCTGGCACTGAGGGCCACATAACGGGTAGTGGCATCTGATGCAGCGGTAATCTCTTGCGGCGCGGTGGCAGCCCAGGCAGACGATGGCAGAAGACTTCTCTTTTGGCCCCACCAACAGCGGACTTTCCTTGAGCAAAACCTCCCCTGCTTTGATGTCTCTGGTTGCGATCAGTAGCCTGTAAACAAAACACTATAGTTGAGGTCATATGAATGGAACATTAGTTCTTTTTTAGCGCATTTTCTCATTTATGGAAAAAAGGGCGCTATTGTGCTCGTCATGTCCGTCCGTCTGTCCATCCGTCCGTCTGTCTGTCCGTCCGTCCGTCCGTACGTCCTTCCGTTTGTTGGTGAATTCACGTTGCCGAGTATCCATGATACTCAGCAACTAGAAAATTCGCTCTTGTCACTCACTGCAGTGAGTAACAGACATATATTTTTTTTGCACCTGCGATCCTAATTAATATTCCTTCCACTTTAGACATATTGATCTGCAAATTCAGTAGCTTATCTTTATGGCCATTGAATTCGTTAGAACATTTTTGTATTTCTTGGTCTCTTATTCTTGGTCTCTAAGAATAAGAGACTGTCACTGGATCCGGCGTGTTCTACTATCTCCTGTCAAATATTTCAAACTTGTAGGCTACGAGCCACTGTTACGCAATAAGAGTTGGACGCTAACCGCGGCACAGGATCTCATTAATAATTGATAATGCACTGAATCTCAATAATGATGAATAATCTTGTGGCATTTGCCATATTTCATGTAGCGGCATGTGGTGTGGCTCATGAAACAGCATCGAACCATGCGCCAAATATACCGTTGTCCATGTTCAGTTATATACCAACCACCGAGATCTGATTTCTTGACGAGTGACACTGTATAGCCTCGGGAAAACTGTTCTCAAGTTGGCAAAACTGAGCATACAAGATTTCAAAGCACGTCCGAATCTAAGTATTTTTAGTTCTGCTATTTGTCAGAAAATGTAGTATGAATTTTAAGTATTATTTTTTTTTCGGCAGGAAGCCAAACAGCCTTCAGGGATCACGGTTGACTGAATTCAAAATATTCTCTGTATAAACCAGTTGAGGAGCTCGCTTGTGCCGCAACTGAGCTTCTGTGGTGGCCAGAACCCGTTTTATTGAACATTGCTTCCGGCGCAAGATTTTGTCGGCATCCAGGGCTGCTAATTTGATATCAAATTAGAGAAAATACTCAATGATAAAATCGCACAACCTCAGGCCTTTAATACGCGCTTGATTATTAACGATTTGAGCTACATTAAACTGCTTCATTTTCACCGATGGATTTTGTATAGAAGTTACGAGACATTTTATTCGAAGATTCTTTGATAATTTGACTTATATTTTTGCAGCGTTGGCTCGTAACTTGGATCGCAACAGATATTTTTAGAGAGGAAAATCCAGTCAATTGATCGCTTCTAAGGGATAGTGGTAACTATACCTGCAACAAAATTGTAAAGAAAATTCAAAACGGACAATATCTTATGGTTTCATATTATACATTTTAAAGACTTTTAAATTTTTTGTAAAATTTCAGGTATTGAATTTTGAAGAAGTTTTATTTATTGAAAACCTTCCATCTCTCACAGAGTGGCGAATCGTGTACAGTTGCACTAATGCAGGTGTAATTTAACGCGATATTTATTAATAATAACTACTATTCAGTATTAAAAGTTATTATCAAAAACCGTTATTCTTTGATACTCTGAAGTATTTCATTATGTTCAAGTTACCTTCCATATTTAGGATGGACTTGAATGGAGAAACATCTGCAGTTGTTTTTATGTTCCTTCCATCCTCTTTTCTGGCATTCCTTGGAACAGTAGAACACAGCTTTGCATGAGGAACAGAACTGTTTGGCCGCCTTGCGGCAAACTTCGCAACTATTTTTACCCTCTGGCATTTTTAAGGAAAAACTGCCTGCAAAGGATATATTGACAAAATCTGAAGATTGACGTTTTTGTAAAGACCATCCATGAACAATCAGTATTTATCTATCTCAGCAAAACTTGGAGATGGAAATAGTGTTCGATATGTCAATAACTTCGAATAATTCGATAGTGAACTAACTATTGACGGACGGAATACGAAAATGATAGAATATTCGAGATTTGACACCATTAGAAGTAATGAAATAATCTGCTAGGAAAACTTTTTCTTTGAATAACCAATTTGAAGCGAGTCTAACATAGCTTCAAGTTTTTTTCAACTAAATTCAAACTGTAATAAAGTTTTTCGATCATGAACACTGCGGAACTCGTCAATTAATTTGAATTTGACATTCAATTAATTAAAAAATTGATTGGGCAGTGAAAGCCACTTAGCAGCTCAATATGCCACTGCGACACACACCTCAGCCGTGCCCATGGTGTACCCATATACCTGAGTTAAACTAAGACTGGGCTGACGTTTAACAGCTAAGACTGAGTGACAGCTGATGCTCAATGGCTTTCAGAAATAACATACTAATTACCTAAACATATTTTACATTTCAGAAGTATTCTTGAAGTATTTCCTAAACATTTAGAAACATTTGGGCGTTAGTGGCTAGCGAATTTGTCTGATGAATAAATAGTTAGTTATGGTTAAAAAGCTATGAATAAAAATCTATAACGACTGACAAATGTGAAAGAATTTCCAATTGTTGACATCTTCACCTAAATATAACATAATTTTCAATTACCATTAACAAAATGGATGCCCAGAAAGTAGTTTATTTTGTTATCGGGATTCATAAATTTTGATTGAAATTTTGTTATGACTGAAATGAAAACAAGTTTTCCTATTTTCAACTTTTCGGTCGAAGCACATGCTAACGGCTGCTTCGTTATTTAGCTTTCGGTGTATTATTTATTCAACTAAGTTCATATATTATAAATTTAGTCTAGTTTAGTTAGTTTACTCTATATGTATATATATATATATATCAAGTTTAACTCATGCAAACTGAAGCTGTTTCCCAAAGATTTGAACGTGAAAGGGCTTGGTCAAACACTAAAAATTTAATTTCTGCGTTGTGGGTACCTGCCGTTATGATTGTCGAATTTTTTTACCTAGTAACAGATTTTTTAAAAAGGATCCAGCCACTTTGTTGTTCTGCTTGTGATTTCTTTTTGATCTTGTTGGAGTTTATCATTTATTTGAGTTGGAATTATGCTCTGAAAGTGACATTGCTAAAAAGTTGATGTATGCATTGTCAGGATAAATTGCAGTGGACGAAAATATGCAGGTTCTCATGCAAAACATTTATATTTCAGTTACTTTTTGTTCATTATCGAAATAAATAATTAAATAATAGAATTAAATAATCCTCTAGCAAAATAAATAATAATAATAACATCTATCGAAATAAATAATTGCATCGAGAATATTCGTATCAAATCGTTGCAGACTCGTTGATATTCAAGAATCAAAAATGAATATTCTCCAGCAGGAATAATTTCTACCAAATTAATGTGTAAACATTGTTATATTAATAATACAATTCTGCTCTCTGTTACATTCTGTGCCTGAGTAGTGTACAATTGATTTGGATCGTGGATCAGATCACAAGCTTGGGGATTTACATTGATTGGAAGTGATTAACTTACTGATGATTGGCATTGGAGAGGATAGGCTGGTGGAAAAGTTTATTGAATTTGATATTTAAATAAATGCATTAGAGATTTGTTTATTTTGTCATCACAAAGTTCTTTGTTCTTTATTTGTTCTGTAGTCATTAAGAATTAATGTATTATTTTTATATTATAAGCAAAAGGAAGTTTGTTCGAATGCAATTTATAAGACCGTACATGATAATGTATTCGTCAACAATTATTTTCTAAAAAATAATTTTTTAAACATTATTTTCTATAAAAAGATTTCATTTAATCTCGAGTGAAAATTCAAATTGATTCTTGAATATATGTGAGTCCTCTCACACGGAAAAAGTTTGATAAATTGATTTGTTATTATCAACAAATAGTTAACATGTTTTATGCGGATTTTTATAGCACAGCTATTCCTATAGAGTTGGTTTTAATTTCCATATAAATTTGACGATCGCCGTCAAAATTTTTGGAAATTGATCACCGTCAAATTTATACGGAATTTTTTCTATATAAATTTGCTTAATTTGACGATCACCGTTCAATAGACTAGGGATTTATAAATGCAGAAAAACCTCAAACAAATGTTTCACTGTGCGACAATATAATGACAACATTAATCGTGTGTATAGTTCCACCATCATGCATTATTTAGGGACTGAGTCTTGGAATGATTATTTTATCTAATAAACTTGTCACTATAAAGTCAACTTAACCGCAAAATCTGCCTTAATTCGGCCAATCGAAAACCCTACATGTCCATTGATGCCAAAATTTGTAGGAAAATTAGGCAAATTGTTGATGTACTTGTTTTTCAATTGAATGTTTCCATTTCTTCTTATAATTTATTATCATTAAAAAGAACTGGATTTTTTAGCACCATCCTTTTCACAATTTCGAAAAGGCCGGCAGCGCTGCATAACTATCTATCCCTACAGAATTAACATGATAAATACAACAGTATCCCTGGTCAATCCACAGACTAAAGGCTGCAGTCTAAAACAGTGATCACCCAGTTACTTCTCACCAAAAGTTCTGGCCAACTTCTGCTTTCATTTGAAAACAGATTTTATTTATGCAGAAAACATCACAATTCTAGAACGTGCGCAGCTTTTTCATGTATTTTTTATGCAGTAATTTTTTAGCACAAAATCAGACCGAGCACTGATTTAATTATAGAACAGTTTTTATCCAGTCGCTCCTAACCACAATTTTACTCCGTTCTTTAGCAGCAATTTAGAAGAATTCTTATCGTCTCAGAATGACCAGGCAAATAACTACTTTGTCTTTAATTTTTCATACGATTAGTTTTTTATTGTATCACTTTAAATTTCAACTTCAGACGAAGAGTCTTAATTCGATAGCTTAGTAATATTCGGACGAGTATTCAATTTAAACCGTTTAAATGCAGACACACTTCAATTCCGGATAATTAGTTTTTATTTGGTAATTGTGTACCCCAGTTTCAGTCCGAAAACTGGGAGTTGTTCAAATAGGAGTGGTTCTTTTTCTTCTCCCCATACCACAATTTTTGACAACGAGTCTGAGTAAAGACACTCAGGGACCACAATTAAAGACGACGAGTCATTATATAGACACTTCGTCACACAATTTAAGATATCGAGTCTCAATTTCGTCACTTCATACCGCAACCTCCAAGAAGGCACTGCCATGACGTGACTGCTTGAACCAACAACACGTGAATGTTCTCAGCTTGGCCCGTTGCCCAGGTACTCGGAGGCACTGAACGGGTGGCAGGGCACATTCGGGTATTTCAATTGTGTGTTTGCTTTGTTGTTTGTTTCTAGAATGTTCTATGGTATTTTTTTCCGGTAAATTTTCACTATTCATTCCAATTTCACAAATTCTGAGGAATCTATTAGATATTTTCTATCTTATATACTCAAATCGGAATAAAAAAAAAGTTATTTTTGCCGGGACAGAATGCGTCACTAAAAGTTATTCATATATAGGGATTATCATTGAGTTCATCACCTGACATTATTACGGGAATTCGAAACGTGTATTGACAATGCCATCTGAAGGGCAGATGATCGACCATGAGCATCCAAAGTTCGTGATATCGAAGTTCATTACTCGTCTAAAGTTTTAGTGCATCCATTTACAAAGTCTCTACAAAGTTTCCAATGTTATTGTATTATGAGGATGACAGATAAATCCAATCGTCAAACCTAGAATTATTCTATTCGTCAACGTTGCAGCTTCATATATTTATTTATATTCATTCTCAATTGGATCCAATAATTTCAGTCATTCCGTATTTAAAGATACGAAGGTAAACCAAATTAGTTTGATTTAATTAAGATTGAAAATTAATAAAATTATTGACTTGGTGCTTACAAAGCGGAACAAAGTTTGTTTTATCGAGTTAATTTCGAAAACCAATTACTTGAAATAATTGGTTGGTAATTCTTTGATAATCATAACGCGTAGAATTGATACGTGCTACTATAAAGTAACGGTACTGAGCTCCCTTCTCGTACAGTGGATTTAGTGAACATTATTTATGTACATTAATTGAAGGTGGCAAGATCAATTTTAGTACTATATTGGTACTAGTTACGAGAGGAATATAAACACGAATTTATATGATAATGTTAAGAGATATTCCTGCATCCATCTGAGTTTGTTTCAAGGCCATTTGCCAGAGTTGACTATATGACTTCCAAATCAAGCAGATGGCTTGTAAGATCGTAATGAGATTTTATGGTCCATCATAACAGCGAGTAACCCTTTGACTTTGATGATGTTGAAATTTGAAGATATGCAGATACGAGAGTATCAATTTGTGTTAGTCACATTCGTGCGCACCAGCATCTAGTTAGCATAATAGTAGCATAGTTCAAATTAAGCGTGGTGTGAAGTTGGGATTGAACTTTATTATCCGATCTATAAGAGCGTCAAGTGCACTCCACCGAGCTGACAGCCTACAGCGTCCTTCGGAGAATATAGTCAAACAAATTGCAGTATAGGGGCTCCAAAACTAGACATAAATAGCCATGGTTGAATTATGCATTAATTCAACCATCTAATAGTCTTTCCTGGGTAACTTGTCCATGCATTATTGAGACGCAAATATGAGGTCGAATATCTCTGCTACTTCCATTTTTTCATTTATATATGCATATATTTTCGACGATCGGTCAATAATCGGACAAAATTTGTAAAATTACTGGACAGGGGTTAAAAAGCCGGAGATTATTTCGTTCGGTTATATACTCTGTGACTAGTTTTACTTAAAAACCAGACGTAAAAATAAATGAACTACATTACCGGGCATTCTAAAAAAACGAAAGCCTCCTTAGGTTAGGGTTAGAGTTCGAGTTAGATGTGTACAAAACACTTCTTTACGTTGCTAGACACCTTTCTACGGGAGTTAGGTCAAGCCAGGTCAAGTTCTTTTCACAATTTTTTTTACAATTTTACAAAGGTCATTGGGTGAATAATTCTTTATTTATAACTTTTATTCATCCCTACGGTCATCGGTTTAATGTTTGGAGTAACTGAGTTTGGTTTGTTGTGTGTGTGTGACCATCGTGTAAAATCCTTGATCTGCCCAAAGCTCGGCCAGTCGCTACCCTCGAGCTTGTACTCTTTGTAATATGATATCCTAGCCATACATATTTTTTGTTACTGGTCGACGCTTATAAATAAATAGCTGGGTAAGTATGGAAAAATCCATATCGCCATCTCATTTGCGAGTGGAGTAAAGTCTATCCTAATTAGTGAAGAAACGCATAGGGAAAAGCCGAGCCTGTTCGAAGCCTCTCGGTTCTCAATCAGGGCCTTAAGCTCAACGAAGAGCATACCAGTCGTACGCACATAAAGGGTCATTATTTGGACAATATGATTCTGTAATTTTTTTTAGTGGACTGCAGCTTGATTTACCAAGTTACTACGAAGCTTTCTTTTGGATAGTCGCTGGTATCGGCAAGGTAGTTGTTTCACTCGTGTCACTTTAGTGATATCTATTTTAGGGTCTCTTTGTTTTATTGTGTTCTGAGCGCAACAATGAAAAGGGGAACAAATAATGATCTGGGTTTGATGTATGTAGTGCCTCGATGATCGTGTTAGAAACCTCTGAATAAAGAGGTGATCATTAACAAATTTTCGCTAGAAGTTTACATTTTAACCACAATGAAACAAATTTAATTCTCATGTTTATGCGGGTATAATTGTTAATAATATTCTAAGAACAAGAAAAAAAATTTTGAAATTCAATCTGTGTTTCCCCATCAGTATAATTTTTCTTTATGCACAAACACTTATGTTTTTATAATTAATTGCAAATGTGCGCTAAGAGCTCTCAATATCACTTATCAGTAATTCTGGCGCATGAAGAAAATATTGAGTCCGTAATTGCTCATCAACAGAAAACCTAATCAACGAGCAAAATATTGCGGCGTAATCTTGTAAGCCGAGGTTCAATACTTCAGTAAGTAGCGCTAATTAATTGACTGTGTAATTACTACGATTAATGAGTAGCGTTCTAGCATTTAGGTGCGCCTGCCGGCGACAGTGACGTTAATCCGAAAATTTCTAGGATTGTTTAATAGCTCGGGAGATTTTTTGTCTCCCAGTAATGGTTATTACGACTGTTTTTCCTGCCAAATGGACTATTACTGTTTTATGTTTTGTGCCTTTACGACTGTTTTTCCTATCAATCAGTTTTCCAGTTGAAAAGTTCCAACCCAGGTGCTTCTTCATCTTCGTCCCGTGAAGAATTTTTTTTGTCTTTCACGAAAATTTATTTCATGAATAGCAATGATGACAAATTACTTTTGCAGTTGCATGAGTATCTTGGCATTTTAAGTTCTTAATCTTAAATAAAAGTTTGGATTATTCAGTTGTTACAATTTTCTTGAATAAAGAAGGAATCAGGAAAAAACCTCTCATAAGTAATGATTTAAAGTACCACCAATAGCTAATTTGGCTAAAATAAATTGTTATCAGTTTTTGGAACTCCACATGTACAGGTTTGGTTGTCAAATATTCCGTGAGTATAAACCATAACTCTCTATATTGTTTGAACAATCTCACTTTTTGTGATGATTAGTTTGAGGGTACTGACGATCTTGCTATTCCAGGTTGAAGATAATGAGAGAAAGTGCGTGATCTGCCAGGCCATACTTTCAAAACTCGCTAAGTGAACGTGAGTACTTACCCTCTATTTTCTTGTCTATAATTGGTGGATTTTGCTTGAAAGGCCGTCAATGATTGGCTGATGAACTTACGATCTCTCAACTGCTTTTTGAAAGTACAGGCCCAGCTGTTGTATTGTACGAAAGCTTAGAACACGGGTCACAAATCCAATTTGGTGTTTTTGAAAGCTTTACTAAAATTTAAAATTTGTTTGTTGGAATGGCACGAAAAATTCCCATTTGAGACCAACGATTAAGAAACAGCGATGAATTCTGCGCCATTGACTTCGAGGAATTTATATCCTACGTTGGAAACGGTGCACCTGAAGAAGTGAATGAATTTTTTTTGCACTATTTCGTTTTGAGCTTTCGTCGATTTGCACTTTCAACGTCCAAATAACGGAATTAAATGCATTGCGCTTTGGTTGGTTTAAAGTGAAAAACAGAATTATTGGCTGCGTTTTATTTTAATACGCAAGGAACAGTGGATGCTTGGAATTGCGTTGTATTTTACGATGAAGTGAACAGCGAATGACTGATGTGCTGTATTTTACGGTCAAGGGAACAGTGAATGACTGACTGCGCTGTATTTTACGGTGAAGGAAACAGTGAATTACTTACTGCACTGTATTTTACGGTGAAGGGAACAGTGAATGACTGACTGCGCTGTATTTTACGGTGAAGGCAACAGTGAATTACTTACTGCGCTGTATTTTACTGTGAATGATCGGAGCATTTTATTGTACGGTAAAGGGAATAGTCGAAGATTAGGGAACAGTCTTATTTTAATGAAAAGGGAAAAGTGAAAGATTGAGCGCTTTGAATTTTAATGATAACGAAAAGCATTTTGAATAATCTTGCAATATGTTAATGGTTCCTTATTAACTTTGCATGGACCACTTGATAGTATTCAAACTACGATCGAAACTTCGGACCTTCATCAACAGCTTCCTGAATTTACGTACTTATGCGTTTTAAATGACGTATAATCGCACCACTTCAAGATACGGGTTAAAAGTTCTAATCGTGAATGATGAAAATGAAATGATAGACGTGTATAATCGTTATGTATGTACAATACTGTCTCCTGTATATGTGTAATCTGGCATCGAAAAAGCTTTCTTTCTTGAATGATTGCGTCTTAAGCAAGTTTCGTACCACATACGTGGCAGTGGAGTGCGAAGAAAAAATATAGCCATCTTATTGATTTTAAATAAGGAAAACTCATTCAGAAACTAATAATGATTTCTAACTGAATGTTAATAAATTACGGCAATCATATTAGAATAGATGACGATATAATTAGCATCAACAACGTCACCAAAACACAGCCCTCGAACAATTACATGGAACACACAACCATAAATCTTTTCTTCAGGAGTGGCTTCTATGCCAGCCCGACGGATAGCATCCACTTTCCGACAGCAATAAACTCTTCCTGACACCTGCAGTAGAGTTCGCCTTCAGGAGTATCTTCAGCTTCATGTTTCAAAGTGTCCATAGATCTTCTCAATAATGCTCGAGCGAGCTGCATTTTCTTCTTTAGCTGCTGCGTGCCGAGCTTAGCCAAGCCGAAGTTGCGCTTGGCGTACTGCAAAACTGTCTTGTGGAGCTCATAAAATGCCAGGCCGAATTGCGGCACCGAATGCGCCATTGAAGGGTCCAAAAGCGAGCAAACTTTGAGAAACTCTTGGCAGAGTTTCTCCTTTTTAGCGATTTCTTTCCAGTAAGCATCGTCTTTGCTGTCTTCGCTTTCTTGGGTTCTGCCATAGAGTTGCAACAAAGAGTGTTTTACGGCATGTAGATGATAATGGTTTGTATGAACTTTGCTCAGCCATTTATCTAGAAGGGATTCTAGGCCCACGACCGTGGGATTTATAAGCTCTTGGGTTGCTTCTGAGCCCAGCCGCAGGTTTGTTTCTAGAAGCTCTTCGCTGCTCACCTGCTCGCAAATTAGGGCCTCAAATTATATTATGTAACGTTCATGTGTGATTTAAATTAACTTAATCTATGAAATGAAATGGCTGCAAAATAGTTTACGTTCTCTTTATTCTAAGACTGTCGGATGAAACATATTAGGATTTTTGCATTAAAATTAGAAGAGAATTTTCCGACGAGACTTCCTTGAATTAATTTTTCATAGGTAAATAGCATCAAAACAATGAATGGTTATTTTCTGTAAAAATATTTATTGAATAATATTAAATGTTAATATTTATATAATCAAAACGAATGGCTATATTGTGGAAAATTGTGTTATTTGGTGATGATGTATAATGAGACATGAGAATATTGAGTTAAGGCATACTTTTTTATTCTTTTCCTTTCCTCAAATTGGACTTGCTTATGCAACTTTTTAGAAAAATAATTTTTTTCCATTCAGGTGACAGGATCGAATTAATGAATTTCGGGCAATTCACACATAAATATTGTTATGATTACCTGTGACTAACTACATATATACCGATGTGAAGATTGAAAAGTATTCTATATGAATTTTCCTGAAATTATTTACATCGTCATTTTTGCAGAAAAGTTTACCTGGTAGTCACATATTGCACATGCCCACGGAGCTGACGACACGAGGGGCTTAGTGGGCAGAACGGGCTCAGATTTGGGGCATTTCGGGCATATGAGGGCACTGAAGTAGGACCCTAGTTCCGTGGGGTCAGAGCAGCGGCGACAGGCGCACGAGAAGAACTTGGTCTGCAGGAGATGGTCGCGTCGAGCCTTCGTCCCCCACAGAATGTCCGAGAACATGAGCGTTATGGGGGCCTCTGCGCTGATGGCTTCTGTTGCCGTCACCACTAAATGCTCCCCCTGTAATCAAGTGGAAAGAAACATAACCTTCTCGAAATATAACCTTTGGCTGCCTTCATCACTAAATGCTCCCCTTGTAATTAGGTGTAAAGAAACATAACCTTTTGGAAACATAACCTGTGGCTGCCTTCATCACTAAATGCTCCCCCTGTAGTCAGGTGTAAAGAAACATAACCTTTTGTAAACATAACTTTCTGATGCCGTCACCACTAAATGCTCCCCCTGTAATCAAGAGGAAAGGAACTTAACCTTCTGGAAACATAACCCTTGGCCGCCGTCACCGCTACATGCTCCCCTTGTAATCAGGTGGAAAGAAACATAACCTTCTAGAAACATTATCTTCTGTAGCTGTCACCACAAATGCTCTTCCTGTAATCAAGTGGAAAGGAACATGAGAAGACATGGTTGCAACGAGAGAGTAATGATTGAAAAGTCTAGTGTGGAAAAAGATCTCGGAGTTTATGTCGACAAGTTCTAAGAATGTTGAAACGCAAGCTAACACATCCAACAAACTTCTTGGACTAATATACGAGTTCCTCTTATACGAGTTCCTAGATGCAGAAGCGATGAAGCAGTTGTTTGTTGCTGTCGTGCGCTCAAATCTAGAGTTTGGAAACGTTGTGTGGTCACCGAGATTTGAAAAGGACAGAAATTTAATAGAGAATATTCATAGACGTGCAACAAGGATAATTCCAGGCTTGACGGGCAAGTCCTATGAATAAAGATTGAAGATTATGAAGCTTCAAAGCCTCAGTTATCGACGTCTGCGTGGGGACCTCATTGAAGTATACAAGTATACTCATGTTTTATACAAGGTCCCCGAAGGATTACTAGAATTTGAAACAAGAACCAACACCAAGGGCCACGGCTATAAACCAAGCCGTGGCCCTATATCTATACCTATATAACTTCTCCATGCACGCGAAAAATTTCTTCTCGCTTCGAATCACCGACATGTGGAACAGCCTCCCCGACGACATCGTTGGCGCTCCAAGTATGAACGCGTTCAAGAACAGACTAGATAATGCTATGGAAAAATATATGTTCAGATTTGAAATGCCTAGCACCATATCGAACCCGGTGGAAGTCTAGTAGCTACTTCAAACTATCGTCAGTCATGAAAAGATCCGGTCAAATGACACAAATTTTAGATCTTCTGTGAGCGAGGCACGAAAAGGAAAAGAATCGGCGACAGGCCATATCAGGCCTATACTTCAGCGCCGAGATCACTATGTTATGTTATGTTATACCCTTTTGGAAACATACCCTTCGGGTGCCATTAACAATAAATGCTCTCCTTGTAATCCAGTGTAAAGAAACATAACCTTCTGGAAACATAATCTTCCTCTGCCATCACCACTAAATGCTCTCCTTGTAATCGAGTGGAAAGAAACATGACCTTCTAGATGCGATAAATGACGTGATGGTAACACCGACGGAAGAATAATTAGAAATGTTTCTCTTTCTACACTTGACCACTTAAATTTGGCAAAAAATTGCAAAATAGTGCACAAAATATCTGCATATGTTTTTACGGCACACACATTTTGATGATCACTCTGCAGACACTCATTTGGAAGCTCCGCAAAAATTAAAAATGTAAGATTATTTTACAAGAAAAATTTAATTGAGCCAGCTTTCATTGAGTTTTTTGGTTTGCTATGAAAATTGGCTATCAGATGTTAATTAACCACTATAAAATTCAATATGTTTATTGTACAACAAATGCCAGATAAAAAGAAAGTGAACCAACTCAAATGATTTGAATTTTTTCAACGATTTCACTGAAAAAGTGCAACGATTTCGGTAAGCCTCGATTCTCGTGGAAACTACGCAATACATTTCATATAGAGAGGAAATTATAATATGCATTTAAAAATTACTTTTTAAAGACAACACTCCTAAAGAATCCAGTGTCACCAATGTTACACATGTACAATGAATTTCTAATTTTATTATCAAATATATAAAAAAATATTTTATTTTTATTTTATTTACGATATTAAACTTTTTTTTTTCATTTTCCAAAATTATTCATTGAGTCAATTGATACAAGTTTGTCACCGACTTTACGCAAGTGTGCAAAATTTCAGATCGATTGGACAGGTAGAAGTGTGTCAAATATCGATTATAAGTAATGTAGCTGACAAATTTTTTTTTCGATTTTTTAATATGAATTTTTTTCAAATTTTTAAAATTATTTATTCTTTCAATTGATTAATGCATTGTCTCCAACTTTACGCAAGTGTGCAAAATTTAAGATCGATTGGAGAGGTAGAAGTGTGTAAAATATCGATTATAAGATTTGTAGCAGACAGACAAACAAGAAGTGAAGTTAAAGAGAAGTGTTGTAAAATACGCAAACTGAATTGAGAATAATTTACACCTATACCTTAGAATGCGGAATTAGACTTGTTAAGTGTTATAGTTTTACCTCGAGTCTTGCTCTGGTGTTTGGAACGCACGAGTGTCCCAGGAGGGAAGCCATGGGGTACAAGCCTTCCACTTCCCCGTACTTGGACCTGCTTGGTACTGAGTGCACTTGAAGCACGTTCAGGATCTAGCAAAATAATATCATGATTAAAAAATTAAAATCTTTCGAACACGAAAACTCAAATGAACGGTGGATCATAATAGTGCTGTGGGCTCACTCAAAAAGAAATTAAACTTTAACTGAATTACATGATTATTGAGTACACTTTTCACACTATTATATAAAAACATCTAATTCCTTATAATTTCACAATTTTTACAATGGAAAAATTAAATACAATTAAGCACGGAATAGATTATTTATTTGTCTGAAAGCTGGCACCAGACTTTTTACGCAGGGTTAAATTGGACAACAATATTTACGGTTGTAAATATTACTCGGATGGCTGGATGGAAGTCGTGCATTAGTCGTGAGTCGTTAGAATCACGGTCTGGATACTGGCGTCAGTCATAACACGACGGTTCGAAGACAGTCGTACGGTCGACTCACGGTATGGATGCTAGTGGCAGTCATATCACGAAGGTGCAATGAATGTCGTGCGTTAGACTCACGGCATGGATACTGGCGTCAGTAATATCACGAAGGTGCAATGGATGTCGTGCGTTAGACTCACGGTATGGATACTAGCGTCAGTATAATATCACGAGGGTGCATGGATGTCGTGCGTTAGACTCACTGTATGGATGTTGGCGTCACTCATGTTTCGCAGGAAGGGATTCAAGTCTATCCTGAATACATTTCTGAGAGGCTCAATAATGTTCTGCTGATGATCGAGGTACGGGAGGCTGGCTGGTGCGACGAGCGTATGGCGTGCACCGTAGCGTTCCATCAGCGTCTGCCATCTCGTCTTCTCGCGTGCAACTGCAACGACACTTCTGCAAATTGCAATTTTAAACAATCATTAAGCATTTTTTCATCAACTTTAATCCTGCATTCAAATAACAGGAGCATTTCTTTGAATTATTTAGAATTTATTTTTACTGTGGGCAAAAGGGAAAAATTTACCCTGCTAAATTTTTGACGAAGTGATTTTAATGAAAACGCTTTTGATAAATGTAGAATAATATCCTAAGAAATAGAAGATTAAAAATCTAACATGAAATCATTAAACAAATATGGGAAAAGTAAATTTTTAAAGAGTTTTTGCATAGATTAGAAGAAGCATTCAATTATAAATACATTTAAAAATGAAAAAAGTCAGATAAATGTCAAACAAAGCAAGCGTGCGAAGTGAGCAAACTGCTTGCCAACGGAAAGAAAGAAGCGAACGGGTACGCAAAAAAAGAAGACGGTCTGATATAATTGCTAAATATTCCAGTTTCATCTTACCGAGGAAAGGCCAGACTAAATGATAAAATTCATCACAGACAACCATCATTTTTAATTTTTTAGGAAAACCTGAGTTTCAAGCTTCACAAAATGAGCTTGATAACTTTTTCCAAATATTTTAATCAGAAACAAAACAAATATATTAATATTCTTGGTTCCTCATTCTCATAATTTTGGTTTCAGCTTATAACAAATGCCATTTAATTGATATAACAATATCCATTATATTAGTTAATCCTTGAAATAGCATTTGTTTACTATCTGCACCTGTTGCTATATGTCAATGAGATACGAATAATATAGACGACGATTTATTTATACCCAGACAAATAGATAAATTTCGTAGTGTATACCATAAACTTTAATATTATGTTTTATCTCATTAGTGCATTCTTGAAGTGCACCTGAGAGCGGTGATTATCTTGCAGTGTTCATCGTAGCCAGCGCTGGTGAGTGCCTGTCGCCCTGTTACGCCCGCTGCTCGGCTCACTTGACACTCGGCCGCGTGGTGGACGCTTGAGGTGCAGTCTTGGCCACACATCTCCCAGCCACACTTCCCGCACCTGAAAACAATAGAAAATTAAAACTTATTTACTCATAATGTGATATCTAATGTTTAATTAAGTCTTTGAATTGCCAGAAATTGAGACAAAAGTCTTGTTTATTTACTAAAAACTAGGTGCACTCATAGGTTACTTTTTATTAGGTACTATTAAAAAATCACGAATTTAAAAAAAGCGTTTAAGTTTCTACGTAGGCAGACTTGATGCATTCCATTAATATAAAATCTTAAAAGTTCATGGAACATCAGATACCTCCAGCTCAAGGCTTCCCTCTAATAAATTGCCAGCGAATATATCTTTACATTAATCGACTGTCACTAATGTCAAATCTTCTATGAATATATCATATATAGTTGGCAGTTATTCCTCACTCAATTCAGAACCATTGTAACGTTGCAGAAATAAAACTGGTTGAGATTTTCTATGTTCCGATATGAAGGAACTCAAATTCAGTTTCTTCTGCAACAACATCCGGTTCTGTTATGAAAGGCCAAGCGTAAATTTAATATTTTGATCACAGGCAAGATGAAACTAATATTATATGGTACCTACATCATTAGTTCGGTTATATCGTGAACATGAATGCTAATAAATTACTTGACAATTTTCTTTACTTTGGTGCTTTCGATAAACTAAAATAAAAGTTAATAAAATTTCTACATGATATAAAGCCGATTTGGGCAACAACTCAATAATGAATTAACATATTTAATGTCAGGTAATATGAAGGTAAGTTCTAAATCATTTAAAGCCCCACAAGTAACTGCCATCCGATTTGGTCAACAGTTCAGAGACAAACTTAATATTTTAATACCAGGCAAACTTAATCATATTTC
The DNA here is from genome assembly GCF_000764305.2 of Hyalella azteca. Classification (NCBI taxonomy): domain Eukaryota; kingdom Metazoa; phylum Arthropoda; class Malacostraca; order Amphipoda; family Hyalellidae; genus Hyalella; species Hyalella azteca. Next base: position 505,669 of record NW_025938411.1, on the reverse strand, counting down.
TAATAAGTTTAAAACGACACCTGTAACTGCCGTCAACCCTCCTGTAGCAGCCGAGACACAGCATGTCGCTGCAGGGTCTCGGCCCCAGCACAAAGGGCCTCTCCCTGAGCACCTCTTCTTCCGCCTCGATGCTTCGAGTGGCCACCAAAACACGCCCAAACCCTTCAATTTTTCCGACCTGTTAAAGCCAAAACGAACGCTGCCTAAGAACAAGCGATACAATCATAAACGGAAACTAAAAGATCCATGATATTGGTCGCAAATTTTACGAAAGAACTTCTTTAAAGTTCTATGGGATATTCAAGGCTTTCAAGGCATCACTAACTCGAGTATTCCAAGTTTAACATTAAATACTTTAATCTATGTTATTAACTGAATCAGTGTGTTATGCCATTCAGTATGAATTGAGAAATGATATTGACTGCAAAATTTACGAACGAACTACTTTAAAGTGTTATATGGGATATCCAAGACTTTAAAGTCATCACTAACTCTAGTATTTCATGTTTAACATTAAATATCTTAATAAATGCTATTAACTGAATCAATGTGTTGTGTCATTCAATATTAAATAATAAATGATGTTGATTATGACAAACATTGCCTCAAACTCTGAATTTGATCTACGGATATAAATTAAAAGAGAACATGATCTACGGATATAAATTAAAAGAGAACATGATCTACGGATATAAATTAAAAGAGAACATGATCTACGGATATAAATTAAAAGAGAACATGAGAGCTTGTAGATCTCGTATCATTGTAGCAGAATTTTATTACAAATGAATTGAAACAACGAGTTACTAATTCGTGCACAAATATTATTACCTTCAGTTCTTGTAAGATTGAACCTAGAAAAATATGATGAGATTTTTTTAGAAATCTTGCTTGTACCTCTTCGTTTTGAATAAGTTCAAATTCCAAATTACAATGATTCTTGATGGTTAAAAATAGGTTTTCAGCTTATACGATTACTCGTCGATATTCGTGCGGATTCGAGCAAAGCATCCATAAAAATTGAGACGTTTTGTTTCGTTCTTAAAATTGCATGATTTTTTATTGATTTTAATAGAGAAAACTGTTGCTAAATGATTGACAATTAGGGTACAGCGTCCTAGTAAATAATTAGGGATTTATAACAAAATGGCAACCCTTTGACGATTTCATAGCGCCTATGCGTATTACTGCTTATTTTTTGTGTAACGACTCCAGCAGAATCAGTAAATGTTTAGGGTCATGGAATTTATGCATGTGATTTGTATAATAATTTCCCAGCACGTGCTGAATTGAAGGTCAACGCGTGCACTTGAGTCGGCTTACTTTGTAGGGACGACAAGCGTCTTTGTGGGCACTCCAATTATTGCGCTGACAATCGCGACTGCAATAAAAAACTTTGCGGCAACCCGTGCATTTTGTCGAGGCATTTTTGCTGCACACTGCACATGATCCGATTTCATCTTTAAGGTTTTCTGAATTGCTGGTATCCGTCGGTGAGCGATTTTCCGCTCTTTTGGTGAATGCTAGCAAAGCTTCTGTGATGCCGGTGGGTGAAGTGTCTAGCGACTCAGCCCGGCTCTTGTGTGTCGATTCAGCTTTGTTACGGAGAAGGTTTTTTATTTCTGAAAGACCTTGCTCATTACTCAGAGGCTTGTCCGAAGCAAGCGGTGATTTTTCAACTTTGTCGTCCATTTTGATCTGCCGCAAAATCGTACCGAGCTTTTCTTTCAGTTCGTTATCCTTCTTTGAGGATCCGGCTACTTTTTTCCTTTCGGACGCAGCCTTCGTTATTGCGGTCACAAGATCTGAGAAGGTAATTGGCACTTCCGGGTTTTTGAACTTCTCGGAAACATGCTTCAAAACATCCTTCTCAACATCGCTTGCTTTAGATTCGGGAGCCGGAGCCGGAGGGCTCTCACTAGTTCCACTTTGAATGGTAAGTTTAGAGTCAATTTGTTTCTTTCCCGGCTGCCGCGGCGCCGCTATTTTCGCTGCTGTAGGAGTCCTGCTTTTGACGGAAACCGGAGGCGAAACTTCGACGTCGCAGGCTCCGGCATTTGAAGGAGGCGGTTTGTTGGGTCCTTTCTTCTTGCCTCGTCGTCCCATTGCCTGACAAGCAATATCATTCCATTTAGTAATACAGTAATAATACAAATAATATTATTATTAGTTATTTTAGTTTCATATACCGCATATATGTGACGTATAGATTTAGTAGGGTATGTTCAGAAGGGAAAAGGTCGACTGTTTAAAATTGACAATTAATTTATATTTTATGCATTGACGTTTAAAAAATGGGTGACACATCGCTGTAAAACTCGAACACGATCAGACGTATTTTAGACTGTTAATGCAACAATCAAGCACTATGCCAGTTAAGAACTGGAACGAGAAAATATATCCATCCTATACCATCCAAGTAATGAGATGATTTAGAAGATTGGAGATGATTGTTCGTAGGTATTATCTGTTTTCGAGAGCTGAATGAAAGCTAGCAAAATATTTTCATATGAAAAACTGTGACAACAAAAACACGATTATTTCCTCCACGAAATGTATTCACAAATAAAAAAAGCGTCCTGATAATGTTGCCCATTTTGAGATCCGTAATAAAAATAAACACAAAATTTACACATTTAGGTCACTTGAGTTGCGCAGGCCAGGTTGCCATTTTATTTGCGTACAAAATTCAAGTGCCAAGCAGCTGCGAGAACCTCTCCATGCATCTCGCATGTGACAGAAAATATTCGATGAACGTCTTGTCTAAATTTAACATGAAAGGCATTGCTTATGAGAAGAAAAAACAATAATATGCGTTTAAAAATTAATTTTTAAAGACAACACTTCCAAAGAATCCAGTGTCTCCAATCTCACAAATGTACAACGAATTTCTCATTTAATTTTCAAATTAAAAATTTAGTTTTTCAATTTTTTTTAATATATAAATTTTTTAATATATAATTTTTTCAAAATTATTTATTCTGTTAATTGATTCATGCATTGCCTCTGACTTCACACAAGTGTGCAAAATTTCAGATCAATCAGANAGCAGGCAGTGTTTGTGTGACCACCATAGTCATCATTAACAGCAGGCAGTGTTTGTGTGACCACCATAGTCATCATTAACAGCAGGCAGTGTTTGTGTGACCACCATAGTCATCATTAACAGCAGGCAGTGTTTGTGTGACCACCATAGTCATCATTAACAGCAGGCAGTGTTTGTGTGACCACCATAGTCATCATTAACAGCAGGCAGTGTTTGTGTGACCCCCATAGTCATCATTAACAGCAGGCAGTGTTTGTGTGACCACCACCGTCATCATTAAGAGCAGGCAGTGTTTGTATGACCACCATAGTCATTATCACCACCACGTCGTGTTTATTTTAAGCAAAGCAACAACCTGGTGCCACGGGGAAAGCAAAAAGCTGGTGCTGGGGATTTTTAAATATTTTCCCAGTGAACAGAAAAAGTTCGACGTCAAATTAGCACATTTAATGATTATCTGCCATGTTCTGAACATCTTTATTTCCTTACAGTAACTTCGATTCGTTTACCACGAATTGCACAAATAAAAATGTTTTAATTCAGTATCATGCGTTAAAATTTTGGTTCTCTCAAAATTTCTCGGTGCAATAGATGACGAAATTAGCATCCAAAATATTTCTCATTGAAACTGAACTTATTTTTTAGATTCAAATCGATCAATCATTATATAAATAAACTTAATTGCTTCTCGCCTTCTGTCTTTTAATGATAAAATCTAACATTTGGTCACTCGTATTATTTAAATAATTAACATTCTATTAATTACTCATACGAGTAGTTAATGGAATGTTTTTTGCATGCTTGCACTTTACATGTTTCACCATACCATAATATAAACACGAGAATATACGGGCTAATATCCAAGATTTAAACTCATAGTTGTCTCTAATTTTAGCCGTAGACTCCTTCGCGAATGCTTGCCAGACTATTCTCGAACGAGCGAGCGGAGCTATACAAACGTCGTACAGTGCGTGTGAGACGTGATCAGTACTGCCGATTCAGTCAAACTGAGCGTATGAGACGATATCAGTGCTGCAAATTCAGTCAAACTGAGCGTATCAGACGAGATCAGTGCTGTCGAGTCAATTAAACTGAGCGTATGAGACGAGATCAGTGCTGCAAAGTCAGTCTAACTGAGCGTATCAGACGAGATCAGTGCTGCTGAGTCAATTAAACTGAGTTGTTGGACGCAGTTAGTGCTGCCGAGTCAGACGAGTCTCTTAGGTGAGACAATTTTATTGTCAGTTATGAAAAGCGTTTAGGACGAAGGAGAGGCAAAGCCACTGCAGAATTAGATTTGAGCGATTGTTTGAAACGGTAAACAGGCAATCATTCTATCCATGCATAGAATTTCATTTCGATAAATAAATATTTTTCTAGCAATTCTTCGAAATGTTTCCTTTTATGTAAAAAAAGAGGGGCCAAATACCTAATACTTTCGTTGAATGCAATGACTCAGTCATCGATTGAAAACTTTACAAACGACAAAATATTCTTTCATGATTTGAAATGTATTTGATATCCCACAAATACTCTAGCAAGTGTACGCTAGCATGCGTTCTGGTGCTGAAGCCTCCCCCAAAAAATCCTGTCCCTGCAATCTCTATTGATTATTAATTAATCATGCAGCTAGCATAGGAATATCAGCCGTCGATATGCTGGCCCCTTAACCCTCTACCGCCTGACACGAGTAACCGGAGCAATATTGTCACAAGCCTACTCCCAAAAAAGATACGTTGCTAGTGAGCGCAAAATGACTTGCTCTGATGGTTGCCGCCACGTACGACAACTTTAAAATGTTCTCTGTTGCGTACAAACGTCCTCAGGTTGCTACACTCTAAACTGTCGACCGGCGGTAGAGAACACGGACCAATATCTGCCATACTTAGCGAGAAACCCGCTATGGGCCCGTGACCCGCAGTGGGCTCGCTGCCCCATGTTACCCTATATAATGTTCACGCTCTGTATGTCGAATTTCTAGTAATAATAACGACTTTCGCTAGGACGATTATTTTAATATCCAAAAAAGATAATCCACACGTGACCCACCAACCACTAGTTACAATATTAGTCTTTGAATCAATGCTTTTAAATTACGTTAAAAAGCAATTATTGTCTCTTGAGTGTAATTTTAACGCCTTTTCATCGCATTTACTTTAATTACAACTAATCTCTCTTTAAAACTAATCACTTCTCTTTAACTTCACTTCTTGTCTGTCTGCAACAAATCTTATAATTGAAATTTAACGCACTTCTACCTGTCCAATCGATCTGAAATTTTGCACACTTGCGTAAAGTCGGAGACAATGCATGAATCAATTGACTGAATGAATTAAAATTTCAAAACAAAATTAGAAATTCATTGTACATGTGCAACATCGGAGACACTGGATTCTTTAGAAGCGTTGTCTTTAAAAAGTAATTTTTAAAAGCATATGTTTTTACAACAGACGATGGTGTCAGAGCCGTGTTCTAAGTGCGGGAGAGACGCCGGCCTGCGATGTTCGCGCTGTCTAGGCGCGCGCTACTGCAGTAAAGAGTGTCAGAGGGAACACTGGCCGCAGCACCGAGGGCTGTGTAAGCCAAATAAAGTCAGTACAATGGACAATGTGGAATTAAAAAACGGTAAAATTAATTATTTTTATTTTGAAACACGAATAGTTGAAAGATTCATCAAATTTAATTTATGTTCAAAGTAGAGAGTTCAGAATTGAGTGAGGGTTTGCAAGTCAAATGTTAAAAATTAGATACATATTTAATAGTTGAAATGGTAGATAGTGTTTATCGGCCTCAGAGACGCTGATTAAGAGAATGAAATTGACCGATATTTCCTAAGTTTTTCACTATGTTAATTTAATGATTAATTGTTAACAAATTAATTAACCTAATTTGCGGCCAACGAAATTTTTTTATTGTGTTGCGGGGTTTTGTTTGCTTACTCGATAGTTATAATAACAGGTAAAATAATCCATTACTAATATCAGAACTGGTGTAATGAAGGGCAATTTTCAGAAAATGTAATAGTTATCGCTAATCATAAATTAAAACTTCTCAGAAGGATAATTTTAGCTGTCAGAGGATGATTAATTACAACAGATTATTGTTTGCTTATTATTGAATTTTCCATATCTTATTTCTATACAAGATATACTATATCTTTGTTAATTGCATAGGATGATGGAACTCAAGATCTACATCGCCCCTCATCGAAAGAAGAATTTCCATGCGCTCACTGCAGTAAACCGACTGCGCTGAAGTGCTCGAGCTGCCGCAAGGCGTTCTATTGCTCCAAGCAATGCCAGCAGCAGAACAGATACCAGCACAAGCACGAGTGTTTTCCTTTCAAAGTAAGTGTCGAGACTCAGAATTTAGAAGCAAAGAAAATACCAAGCAAGTTCACCATATCTTCAAGACAACAAGAAAACATTTCCTCTGTGAAGAATACTGATATAACTCGAGACGCGGTATAGAAATTCAGGATCAAAGCTTTTTTGACGTTAATGTATTCGAATATATTGAATTTTTTTACGTAAAATAAAGCTATAAAGTTTATATATATGAAGAATTACGGTACTAATAAAAATGTTTCCTGATATATGACTGAAATAATTGAAAGAGAACAGTATTAGTATTCAAAAGAAATCAGTACTGATATGTAGGAAAAAAAAGTCGAAATTTTCGTACATCCTATTTATTCAGAGGCCATTTCTATAATGTACAATGCATACCTCCTCGGCTTAATACAGCTACAATTCATTTCGTTCGTTGGCAATATTGTAAGAACGGGTTAAATAATCGTATAATTGATCAGTAATGTGCAGCTTCATGGCAATCGATCAAAATTTGAAACTTGTGCACTTTGTAAGAACTCTAAGTAGAGGAGTTTTCCTGCTAATGTTTGCAGAATTTGTACCTGTTAAAATTTTTTTCCTTGAAGTGCCAAGTTAATGAAACCGCATTCCATTTGTCGTCTTCGGATCCCATATGTCAGAGATTAAATTGTAATACAATTTTTTATTATTAATCATATTATAAGCATATAAGTATTAGTACATTGCTTTCGGACATGTTGGTACATACATATATAATTCAACGCTGTTACATCTTTCTAATATTTTAAACACATTTTTTAAAAAATTTCCAAAATTTTCACACAGTAACGTCATACAGAATTGTCGGAATAAGAAAATGACTGCTAATAACTATTTTTTTTACTTTTTCCCCCTCATTGACTTGATGCATTGGGCGATATTTGACATTGTCAGTGAGCAATGACGTGCCTTTTGGTAAAAGTCGGTAAATTCATGTCACTTACGTGATCATTACCCATGGACTACGTGGAAAATGCAACATATTAAACAAAATATTTTTGCAAAAATTTTATTTAGACTGTAAAACACATAACGAACCGATTGACCTGGCATAAGGTTGTTCAACAAACCCTATCGAGGTATTCATCAGAAACCCATCAGAATTTTGGACGATAGATTTTTCACAGTTATTTACTACAGTTATTTCCCTATGTTGAAATGATCAACGACGACTTGAAGTTGGGAGAGGGAATTATGAATAGCCGAAGATTTCATTCTAAATTGTAGGACTTGTACATTTAATTATGGTACGGGTTGGTCTATTAACTTATTTTGTCGTGAGGCTCAAGTAGTGGAGGAACTACCCTCTGCCATTTGAATATTTTCATCCCAACAATTTATGTGGATCCGTTTCTTGCACTTGAACCACTATATTTGTACGAATGCACGCACAGATCGAGTAGCAATTTCTTAGACGTAAACTTCTCCTAGTATAAAAAATTTTTAACTGAAAATTTTAATTTACAGTAATGAATGATTGGAATAAATACGCACCCAGGTGCAGGAAAATGAACAGCTCGGGCGGTACTTGGTGGCCACAAAGGACCTCAAGGCTGGCGACGTGCTACTCAAAGAAGATCCGCTGGTCGTCAGCCCTCTGGAACCTCTGACCTTCGTTTGCCTAGGCTGCTACAAACCCATGAGTGATAAGAATAGGTAGGATGAGTTGCTCGAAAAATTCGGTTAACTTAATTGTAAAAAATTCTTCTTGACGACTGCATAATAAAAAGAAATGTTGTAAATTAGCATCTTTCATACGACTTAATTTTCTTGTCAATTATCATAAACTAGTGATAATTTCCTTACATATAATTACGTACGAAAATACGTAGGTATAACTTTAAAACGAATAAATGAACGAATGCGAGGCCTTTTCGCTTACAAAATCTGAGAAAATAAAATTAATCCGTTGACTACAAGCCGTGGTGAATGTAAATTACAATGAGAAGTTAGTAAGGCATTGTTTTCTCCTGTGTCAGAACGTAGCGAAAATCGAAATCAAACTAGTAAGACCAAAGCATTGCAGACAGGCATATGCACCACCATATTAAATAAATAAAAATCTTCTGTCATGGCCTAACTTCCACTTACCCTGATCATTAGCATGCTTTATTGCTGTCCGTAAAATTAATCACAATTCATTTGACTTATCCAGGTGCAGTAGGTGCGGATGGCCGGTGTGTGGTCCGCAGTGTGAAGAGCTGCCACAGCATGTGGACGAGTGTCGTATCATCAGCTCAAGAGGGAGATGCGACTCACTCACCCTGAATGACTATAAGGCTATATTATCCATAAGGTAATGCACAATTTTCCTTAACTAACTAATTTTTGAATGAAGTCTAGTCACTTCAATGTTTGGTTGTGAAAACCATTTTTTATTTACTCTGAGTTATCAGTGGTGAATCATATTTTTAATCGATTATATTTCAGGTGCTCGAGTTTGAAGGAAAACCCTGAGAAACTACAAAAACTCATGGAGTTCCAGACTCACGAAGCTGAGCGACGTCTCAACAAGATGTTCATGCAAACTGAAGGAGAAATTCTTTCGACGTTAAAGAAGATTAGATTTGATTACAAATCGCAAGGCAAAGACGACAATCTGCAAGCTTTCGTTGCACACGTTATGGGAACGATTAACGTGAATGGATTTGAAATACCTTCGGCTAGCGCAGAATTAATGGGGTTATATCCAATAGCAGCTTTTCTCGAACATTCATGCTCTCCAAACACAAAACACAAATTCTCTTCTTCTCATCAGTTGGTGCTTAAAGCAGCCGTTGACATCAAAGAAGGTGAACACGTTACAACAACCTACACCAAACTGTCATGGGGCACAAGTGCTAGACGTAAAGACTTACTGGAAAACAAATATTTCCTATGTTGCTGCAAACGATGTTCCGATGCTACAGAGTACGGCACATTCTTCTCAGCGCTCAAGTGTAAAGAATGCAAAGATGGATATTGCCTTCCTGATAAACCTCTCGAAAGTAACTCGCAGTGGACATGTGATTCATGTAAAGCATTCATCTCATACAAGGATGCCGATGAACGCACAAATGCTTTCGGTGGCCTCGTAGAAACCGCGATGGTTAATCCAGAAATTTCCCAACTTGAATATTTGCTGAGAAAAATTGCAGTTACGGAGGTTCATCCGAACCACTTCCACTTATTCAAACTTCGTCACACGCTGCTGCAGCTATACGGCCGAGGACCGATGGCCTCTAAAGAGGAGATTCTGGTGAAAAAAGAGACGATGTGTCGCGAATTCCTGGAAATTTGCTCCAAATTGGATCCTGCAGACGGGAGACTCGGTCCTTACACCGGCGTGGTTTTCTTCGAGTATCACGATCTTGTTTTAATCCGTAGTAAAAAACTTGCGGACAAAGAGTATCCTGATGAAAAGTTGATTGATCAGTGCGTCGACTTCGCAAAGAAACTGCTCATAAAATGCATTAAAGTTCTGCAAGACGAAGAAGAAACGTCGCCCGAAGGCCTTCTTAGGATTGTTGCGCAGAAAAAATACGCTGAGATGACCTTGCTGACGTCAAAGAATAATTCTAGGAAGTAGTGCTAACAATTGTTTTGTGAAATTATGAACGTAAATTCGAAAATTGGTCTCTGATACTCTGTTATATTTGCTGACAGTCGCTGCTAAAAAATAATTCAGTTAACTTGAGATCGGAAAATCTTTGGAATAGATATACTCCTCGATTATATTAACTCCCATCGACATTATTGAAAGTGAAAATAACTATGAGGAAGTATTTGGAATCTAGAATTCATGAATTCAATTGCGAAAATCGTGACTTTTCAACTTTTCTTAGTAAAATGTGATGTATTTATCGTGCCGTGTTGCAACTCCAATTATTACAATAATAACCAGCAATTTTAACAAAAATTCAATAAAAATACGATTAGGGTACAAATTTTTTTAGAGTAAATGTAAAGGATTTTATTGTAGGTTAGTCCTTTGGGAACGTTTGCTAAGCTATTTCAAGACGTGCCATAATGGCAGGATAAGAAACTAATATCCCATGACGTACGGTTTCTAGAAATAAAATTGCACGAAAATATATAGGAAAAATATACAAGGAATGATTCATGATATATACATGAAATAACAATGTATGAACCAAGACAAATCAATAGCAATGAAACAGGTTAATCGATAATTTAAGTAATCAAATAAATTTAACTAACCAAATAGCTTGGTTCCTCGGGTACAACAGGCATTTAGGGTTAAACACTGAATGCTGTGGCACATGAGAAATTAACTGCGTCTAGTATAGGCTAATTTTATTGCTACAAATTCCAGTGAACATGGAAAATGGCTGCTACAGTAAACGTGAAAGTCGATGTTGTGCATTGATTTTCCCTTTAGTTTTAAACTATGATATATGAAAATAGTTTTGATAATTGATAATTAGAGTGCAAAAATAATGAGAAGAGCCTATATGAGCGAGTTTGAAGTGCGAGCAGGTTTTTCTAAAAATAAGTTTCTGTTTTTTTTAGAAACTAAAGTTTTCTATTCAAGTTCGTTCCTGGAATCTGTGCGCAATTTTTTCACTAACTTCAACGTACTAAAAAAACGAACCAATAATCGATCAAAGTTGTTGTGTACAGGGTGACACAAAAAAAACAGAGCTCACTAAAAGTCTTATAACTCCTGAAATTTTATTCAGTTTGAAACAAAAATTCTATGGAATTATGTACAACCTATGTAGCCAACATCTGCAAAATCTCAATTCTATACCACAAAAACTCTTTGTTCTACAGCCGCTCAAAGATATGTTCCAGATTGCAAATGTCTTTTGCTCTGTAGTCCAAGGCATCTCGAAGCTCACACGTGGTAGACTCTTAGATCAATCCGTCTTCTTAATGAATCTGAAACAAATAACAGGATTACTTGAGTATTGTGGAAATTATTCAACTTTTTATGAGCTCTGTTTTTTTTGTGTCACCCTGTACAAAATGATTTAAGTGATACCATGCGTGGCGAATTCATGATGCCATTCATTTAAAGAAAAGCGTGGTGAAAGTGATACCCTTAATTCAAGAAATGCCACATATAACTAAAATTTGTCGTAGAAAGTAAGAAATTGTGATCGAAACAGAGAAGTTTAATATCCTAAATACTTCTCATTTAATTCTAACCAAACACCCTGACTTAATTTATGTATACGGCCTAACCGGTAGTTAAACTTTATCTTAACGATGTCGAGAATATGCATGTTTAAGTTAAGACTGTCGAAGAATTGATGAAAATAAAAAGAGCCGTAAAGATAACAGCTTCCGCGCATACTGCTACAGGCGACCAAACTTGAAAACATAGAAGCTATTGCAACCGCTGCAGGCTTTCCTACGTTGCAGTGAAGTACTGTTTGATTTGTTGATTTGCCGATTGGTTAGATTTTGAATTGTAAAAGAACGGAAACGCAAGCCATCACAAGTGCAATTTTAATATTAAAAAACAGCAATATTGAAAAATGATGGTAACAATCAGTTCTCCGCCGTGTTTCGTGTTTTAAATACCTATAAAACTACATATAATTGTATATACTGAATACTGGCACATATTGCTGTAAGATCTTTCATTAAAAATTTGACAACGATTGTTCTATTTTACTTTCAACACCGCAAATAAAACTTCATATCTTCAGGCCTCAAAAATTCCAACACAATAAGGTATTTCCGTATTTTCAAGTAATCCTTGTAGCCTCTTGTTGACTAAAGGCAATGAATAATTTTTCCCCCAATGATTGACACGAGTGTCTACCTGGCGAAGCGTTCGTCGCTGCTATTGGGCCTCAGGCCGTTACCGATCAATCAAGTAAGTGGCCGGTGTGTCGACAAAACGCTAGCACGAACGTATCTCTGAGTAGAGCCATAAAAGAAGCTGACGATCAAGGCAGTCCATCATACAGAGGACTTGTCCATAAATTGCCAGCCATCACCGAGCCTGATAGAATAGGGCCCTGGACAGCCCTAGATTGGATCAACTGAAATTTCCAAATGGCACTGTAGAGTGCGTTAACCTTCATGTGGTGATGAAGAATCGTTTCGAAGTGCATTCAAAATAGAATAATTTACAGTTTAGTTCACTGCTAGAGATTCCTAATGTATTGGAAAGGTGATCTGTCAACCAATGTAGACTTCATTGCAGTGGTATTTAGTCTCGTTATTTTTTACAGACAGAAACAAGTACGAGTTACAGAGTGAACTTTAATTTCCTCATGTCCATCAGCGAGGCAAACAAACCATTGCAAAGTCTACCAAGCTAGTTCATACGACGTATAATGTGGTAGTTTTGAGAATAAATACACTACCAAGGCCTGAAATGAAATTCTTCTGCCGATATGTCCGACTTGAGCGCATTAACTGACTCAGCAATGAGCCAATAACACCGGTGGAATGACAGTATCATCAGGCGACAGCTCACTGGGTTTCGTGAGACTTTTGCTCAGAAATTAATGCAATATTGATCGATGATCCTCTGCCCAACTGCTACCAGAATGTTGCTGCTGCCGGTAAATGAGAATGTCGATGTCGTACCGAAGATTTGGCAAGCCGAGCCTCGCGAGCTATGCGGAATGCGCTGGTCAATCAGCGGGTAATTTTAACTCTGAATGGTAACTATGAATTACTACAATATATGACACCCAGCAAATCTGTGCGATTTTTACTGTAATGAGAGTTCTGGAATGTACCAATAAATGAATAGGGTAACATATGTGGTAGCGAGCCCACTGCGGGTCACGGGCCCATTGCGGGTTTCTCGCAAAGTATATGGCAATTATTGGTCCGTGTTCTCTCCCGCCGGTCGACAGTTTCACTGGGATGAAGTGTACGGATTTACGTTTTGCTAAGTGTTTGCGTTATTAAGTTATTTGTGAATTAATGTTTTAGCCCAAATAAAAGTTTTTTTGCTGCTAAAAAAATTGTTTTCGATTACTGTAGATGAAGCTTTTGAAATTACCGTGAATTATATTTTGAAATTATTATTCATAGGGATAATTTTGAGATCAAGTTTAGACTATTAGCTTTTAAAATAAAATGTTGACACGATATAAATTGAAATGATACCTAGTGGGGCAACGAGCCCATTCGTGTCACGGGACAAAGCGCCCATGGTGAAGTCTTGTGTTATACATCATTAGTTTTGTCTCAATGACCTTTACAAAACTATGACTAGCTTTATGAATCACAAATTACACTTCATATTGCATGATTTTTTTATTTGCCGCCTCAAAGCAGCAGGTTTAGTTTCTAGTTATGCGTATTTATGACCCCTTATCGAGTTATTGACTCTTGCCTTGCCACAAGTTGATTTCAGTCAACACCAATGAGCCAAAAGTTGAAGAGTTTTTATGGTGTTAGCTGAAGTCACGATTAGGTAAGAATTCTCTGCACATAATATCAGGATTAAGGACGAAACTGGAACGAAGTTTTTTTCTGATCAACTAAATACATTTTTTCTAGTGAAGGATACATTCCTACATGTCAAGGACGAATTTTTTATCGCAAGGATATATTTTTTAAGTCAAGGATATATATTTTTATGTCAATGAAATAGTTTTCTTCAAGTCAGTGATGTATTTAAGTGTGATGTATTTTTCAAGCCAAGAGTATTCCAGTGATGTTTTTTTTAGGCCAAGAGTTTTTTTTATCAAGTTAAGGATATGATTTTTTGAGTTGTTAATAAATGAATTAATGTCATATTTTTTATTACATTTTTCCAGGGATGGGGCAATGGACCCATTTAGACACTTTTACAAAATAGTGTTTCATTGAAAACTGAATAACTCTATAGGCATCTAATTCACATCATACATCCTTCGTTAGTTGTACCTTAAAACAAAACAAAGAACCACCAACTTTATCAACTTCATCAAAAATTTAGTTAAAAAAAAGGGGGGGGGGCGCGCTGTTTCATGTTTCCCTAATAACATGTTTGCATTACTTTATACAAGCCAAACTGGATGTTTATTTCTTAGAAAATAATAATATCAAAATTAAATAAATTATAGTCTTTCTTTTTGGTAATGCGACGAAAAGTTTCAGCAGAAGAAATTTTCGGCATAATTTCAGGTTTGCTACCAATTGAAAGATGAATTAAATTTGTCTTCAATGCAAGTAACCAGATCAGTAATCTGATTATGGTCAGAAGTTGTCCTTCTCGTGTTTACTCTGAGACGTGCTTCATTGTGTAACTATAAAAAATATAACTCAGTACTCACTGCAGTGAGTGACAGAGAGCGCATTTTCTCGTCGACGAAAACGTGAAGTCACGGACAAACAGACAGACAGATGGACATGGCGAGCATAATAGCGAATTTTTTCCATAAATGAGAAAATGCGCTAAAAAGATAATTCTTCTGATGTTAGACTTGCTGTGAAATTATCACCCGTAGTGCCACAATAGAAAGTCTCCTTGAAATCTATTGATGTCATTATTTTTCCTCAAGTCGTTGCTCAGTTTTGTTCCAGTTATTTGGTTCTGGAATCAGGGTTATTTCATTCAGAAACTTTAATAAAAATGTTTAGGTAATTTATTGGCAATAAAGTCGTCTATAGGTGGCATAAAAGCCACTCAAAAACTGGAAATAATCTTTATTCTAAATCCTCATTATTTATGCACTAGTGAACACACAACCACATTACTACACAAAACAAAAAAAAAAAAAACAACGATTACAAATTACAAAGTAGTTTCAATGCTTGCCAATATAAGCTCAAAATCTTCGAAGCAACCAATTGTGAAAGGCTTTATTCCGTTCCAAAGAACAAATTTAATATTATGAAAAATAAATGAAAATTTACTACAGATAAACACTGATTACAAACTAACTGCATGGGGATAAAAGCTTATATTCATTCAATTGACAGTCAACTGAACCTTGAAATAAGTCCACTGAACGTAACATTACTACGTGGAAGCTATTAAAATACGATGACCTTCAAAATGCGGGTATCGAGTGTAGCAAATTGAAGATATCAATTATCGGGAGTATGAATAGGAAATTCTTGAATCAGGAGGGTTAGTAATCAGTAAGATAAAATACCGGTTATGGAACAAGTTTCTGTAAATTGTCGAATTCAACCTCTTCTCTGGCTGTCTTCCGCTTGCACAAATCAAAATCAGTAATGAATAATTTATTCATGTTTGCTAGAAGTCTGTACGAGCCCCAGCCTAATTAGCGTTATGTCGTATCGTTCTAGTGAGAAATTAGCGATATTATGACGTTTTTGCCCTCATCTCACGCTGCGTTGGGGCATTTTCGAGCTGGAGATTAGCCTCATATATCCAATGCTGCGTTTATGAGCCAGAGAAGGCTTAGCTACCTTCCCGAGATTGCCACGGCGAGAGATTTTCCAATTTTCATTGTTTATCGACCGTGGACCTGAAATACTCAAATTTAATTTATATCCTATAGTCAACAATAAAATTGCATGTGGAAGTCTCGAAAGATCGTTCATTTGTGATTTATGATATTTACCTCGCACTTTTTTGGTTTCAATTTGAACATGTTTAATTACGCTTTTATATGCCCTAGGAATCTGCCTCGTCAGTGCACGAGCAGCAAAGTAAAGTTGAAACATTCAAGAGAGGCTTCCTGATCTTTGTTCATTCAATAGAAAAACACAATTAATTCGTAACACGGATCTCAGATTTCGCGTACTTTTTATTCAAAATCATTTGCTCCAACATTCAACAGAAAAAAAATAACTTCACATCGCGATTGGGTTTTTAATAAATTTACGTCTTACCGTCTAACACAAGTCATACAAAAGTTAAAATTAGTTTTTGAAGAAATGCAGATGGTTGAAAATTCGTGTACGTTCAGTAATTCAGAATGTGACTACGTTGGTTGTGTGATGTTGGGGACTTCTGATCGAATAAAATCTCAGCTGATTACGTCCACAATAACTTATGGTCGTCCAAAAAACACAACAATATATTTCTGGAACAATGGGTTTTCAATGACTAAAGTATTTAATATAAATTTAATTAACAAAAGAATATTATAATAAAAATACTAAAAGTTTAACAAACCTAATAGAAAATCCAACAAACAAAAAAAAAAGCCTAATTAGTCCATGCGTTTCAACACTTCCTCTTCATTCCATCGTTTCCTTTAATTTCAGGCTTGATGGAGATTTGGGCCATTGGGTATCAAGTTCCGGATTGAAGAATCCAGCAATTCAGTTCAAAGAATCAAGTTATTGAGCCAATGAGGCCTTCCTTAGTGTGCAAAATATATATTTCTAAACACTTAGCTTTCTAACTTAATGAACATAATAATAAACAATATTAAAACACGGAAATATTCAATCCAACATGACACAACTCACTTTAACATTAAACAATCGCAAAAAATATCCCACAGCTTTCTAGAGACGCAAGTCCACCGGAAGATCACCTGACCGTGATGATTATAACGCTCTACACTAATAGAGGTCACATCAATTAATGACGATTGTAAATAAAATGAGGAACATCCAAAATTCTAATACATTGCTACTGAGAAATTAAATCAATTTTGTGTACAACGACATTACATAGATGTACTACGACAATACAATTTTAAATACAATTTCCAAAGCAGTTGCTGGTGCTATATCTTGCTATGTTTAGATGAGTCTTGTGTTCAACTTCCTTTCTACATATTACCAATTACCGACGTAATGCCGTACGCCTGGACTCTGTGCTTGTGGGCTGCTGAGGTAGATTTTCATTCGATTTTTTTGACATACATCTGATACTTTAGCTACAAACAAAAACAACACCGAGTGACATCAATGCTTGATGGTGAAACATGGTATAAAGTTATTTTACCTGGATGTTCCAACCCCAACTCATATCTGCAGTTTTGCCCGTCAACATTTACTCTCAAATTTTCTCAGCCAGATGCCGAAATGTACTTTACAAGATTTTAAATACGCTGAATGATCTATCATCTCTACCGTTAGATGCGCGATCAAAATCTTTAAAAATTGTGATATATGAACTCGCTTCTGACTTCTGAGTGAATCTAAAATAATAATGCTAAAATAGCAAGTATTTGCTGTCACTGTCGTATATTGAGTGCCGCTATATTTGCTTTTGTAAATTACGTACAGGAGAAGCTCCCTGGAGGGATCCGCCTCAAGGCTAAGCCAACCTGCCTGACGACCGGCACATTTTCCTCGGCATTTGTTTTTAATTTTCAGTCGCTTGCGGGTACAGCAATTCTGAGTATACGTAGAACTAGTGAAAATTATGGCAATGACTGCTTCAAAGGCAGCTTTATTTCCATGAAATAAATGAGAATACGCAAATTTATATACTCTATTGAGAGTTCAAGGTTTTTATAACAAAAACTAAATTAACATAGCTCATGAATAGGCTTGAATTATGAAAATGGCATAACATTTTACAATAATTATTTTTCGAGTGACAAAGTGAAACTTTTGGACTTCAAAATGTTTCTTTAGATTGATTTTAAAACAAATCTCGTGGAATATTTTAATGCGGATAATGATGGATAGAATTTATCGGGACATTTTAATTTAAAAAGGCACTGATTTATCAGGACACCGATTCGCAGAACAAAAATTGCAGTCATATCTCGTTTGTTGAATAAAATTTATCCTAAATTAATATAACAAATCAAGTTAATGAGATGAATCGTACATATTTGAACCCACAATCCAAACGCATCCATTGGACCGATGCTCCAATAAAAGTTAAATACGCTTCAAACGATTACAACAAAAGTCTTTTGGAGTTTATTTTATTGCCTCTGTAAAGTCGGCAAAACATTCAATTCGTGTCAAAAAAAAAAGAGTTTAGAAATTTGCTTGAGTTTTTCGCGGAGCTTACAAGGACTTAATTTGTCCTGATTGCTTGCTCTGCTAAGTAGAGTCAAATTAATTCTTTCTTTCAACGTTCAAGAAAAATTGTATCGAACAAAAGTTTAAACAAGTGAGATCTAATTTAATCTTGAAGGGACCTTCAGCCCAGCAAAGACATTGAGAATAACACAATAACAGAGCGCAAGCACCGAAATGACTTGAAATTCCCACCAAATTTTGTACCGGTTATTTTTTAACGATTTTTTTCAAACGCCTCAAAAATTATGGTTCATATTTCATTTGTCAACACGATAAAGGTTTTCATAACATTATATTCGCTTGCTTCTATGACTTACTAATACTTGATATAAGCTTAAGAAAAGATAATGAATTTTCAGCAAAGAAATTTATTACCGTTTCCAAAAAAGTATACTTCATATTATTCAATTAAGTTTATTTCCATTATAACGCATTTGATAACTTTACGATAATCGGTTAACTATAGCAAGTCACTACTTCAATTTCTCATTTTGCGGTCATAATTAAATTCAAGGAAATATTCATTGCTATTATCAACCATCACATATGCATTTATTCACACGATGATCATTGTGATCCTCATGTGATTAAAGCTCGTGGTTGGCAAACATCGATCATCGGTTTCCTAACTTTGCTAGGTTTCCAATTTTCCTAACCTTTTTAGCGAATTTCCTCATTTATGGAAAAAAGGCGCTATTGTGCTCGCCATGTCCGTCTGTCTGTCCGTCCGTGACTTCACGTTTTCGTCGACGAGAAAATGCGCTCTCTGTCACTCACTGCAGTGAGTACTGAGTTATATTTTTCCTAAACTCAAGTGATACGTAGCGCAGGAACCTCAACGTTGGTAGCTATATCTAAAACGATAAAGTTTGCAAGGCAACACTTGAACCAATCAACTGATCCGAAGCAAAAATATCGACATGTGATGCACTAACTTCAATAGAGGAAAACGGAGAAAAATTTTGAATGGTGGTCCAACCTAATCCACGCACTGGAGGCGCATAACATATGCAATGAAAGTGAACATAAACATTGGCATGAGCAATTCAACTGGAGGATATCAACTAATAATGGATGTTGAATCGGCGACCACAGACGTCAGTGAATGCTCATCTTTTATAAGTATTGTAATACGTGAGTAGGAATAACACGTGTATGGGCATACGACGAATCAAAGATAGACTCCTTCTTTAGGCTGGCTGTACGTCTAGGCAGACTACTTGTCTAGGCTGGCTGAACGTCTTGGCAGACTACTTGTCTAGGCTGGCTGTACGTCTGGGCAAACTACTTGTCTAGGCTGGCTGTTTACTTGTCTAGGCTGGCTGAACGTCTTGGCAGACTACTTGTCTAGGCTGGCTGTACGTTTGGGCAGATTACTTGTCTAGGCTGGCCGTACGTTTGGGCAGACTACTTGTCTAGGCTGGGTGTACGTTTGGGCAGACTACTTGTCTAGGCTGGCTGTACATCTGGGGAGACTACTTGTCTAGGCTGGCTGTATGTTTAAGCAGACTTCTTGTTTAGGCTAGGCTACTTCTTTAGGGTGGCTGTACGTCTAGGCAGACTACTACACTAGGCTGGCTTAATATTAGGTTCCAGGCAGACTAATTCTCTACGCTTGCTGTGCGTCAAGGTGGAATACTCGTCTAATCGGACTATTTATCTAGGTTAACTGCATGTCTGTGCCTATTTATTTCCATTATAACCGTTATGGGACGAATTGGAAAAGCCGTAAAACAGACGTAAAATTTGCATTTGATAACCTCACAGGCATAAAAAACTCCTATACAATAGTGGAAAAGCATGGAAATAAAACTGATGTATAAGATCAAACATAGAGTAACGAAAAGCTGCAGCACGGAAGCTATATATATATGTAGACACTATAAATATTATGGCAATAATATTTATTAATATTATTATATATTATTAATTGTGGCAATCAAGGAAGGAAGAAGAGAGTGAAGAGCTAAGTGTGGCTCAGCAAGGAAGGAAGAAGAGAGTGGAGAGCTAAGCGTGGCTCAGCAAGGAGGGAAGAATGGATGTTCACGGATGTGAGGAGCAGCGTGGGAACGAAGGCCGCTCGGTGCAGCCAAGTTCAAAGTTCGCGCATTCCAGGGTGAGCGAGTGAGCGAGCAGTGAGCGAGTGAGCGAGCAGTGAGCGTGTACCGCTCGCTGAGCAGTGGGCGAGTGCCGGGCGATCCTTACGAGCGATACGGAAGTGGAGGACTTGAGCTGCAGCACTCTAACTGCCCACTTAACACTTCACTCTCAGAGGAACTGTTTCACTCCAAGAGCCCACTTAGCACTTTACTCTCAGAGATTCCATGGCACTGTAACTGTACACTTAACACTTTGCTCTCAGAAAATCCATGGCACTGTAACTGTCCACTTAACACTTTGCTCTCAGAGAATCCATGACACTGTAACTGTCCACTTAACACTTTGCTCTCAGAAAATCCATGGCACTGTAACTGTCCACTTAACACTTTGCTCTCAGAAAATCCATGGCACTCTTAGCAACCTAAGTAATTATTACTCTACTATCTGTGAATCCATGGCACTCGCAGCAACGGGCCACTTAGCACTCTTCTCTTAAGCCATTATTTGTATCATCTATTCCATACATAATCAAGCAATCTAGAGCATAAACAATGGACAGCCATGCAGATATGGATGACTTAAATTCTTGTTTAACTTTGAATTAAGAATAATTTATTCTTATGGAATATCTCTTTTTTATGATATAAAAACTTTTATTGTGAAAATTTAAATTATTGACTTAGCTCCAACAAACCACTATGCGCATATTCTGTACTTTAGCAGTAGCATATTCACGAGTACTTACGCATCCTGAGCTGAACAGCTGAAGCGTCCATGGTGGTATCGTTGATGGTGATGCGGAGGGTACTTAATCATTACATGGCTATTCATACATTACATCCTCAGCAAGCTATTCATACATCTCTTTGACATGATTGCCATGATTCCGAATAAGTGTTTCCCGTTACATAAATCAATTCGTTTATCTCTTCAATAACATTTTTATTAGTTCATTTATTTCTCACTTCCTCATGTTTACCAGTTATCACTTTAACCACCTTTTCAACACTACGTTCACTTAGACTAAATTATCACTAAAATTGTTTGAAGATTGATCTCCACATCAACTCTGCAGTACAAATTATTAAAATCATTGTAATAAACTTCCGAATAATCAATTATTTATGAATTTGATTAGCCAATCGATACCTAATACTTTCTATTCTATACTTCCGGATCAATACTAATTATTTCATTTCGGTACTTATCTACTCAATATCTACGTAATTATTCCTCCTTAAAGTCAGCACCTCATTTATTAATCAATCCTCCCTTCAATCAACAACTCGACGCTACATAATTACTCTAATTAGTTCCCCAGGAATAATTGTTTCATTTCATGTATTTCTCGTCCGTTCTTCCTTTATTCAGTTCCTTAATGCTTGCTTGTACATTCCTTCAATCACTTCCTCAATACTTTCTCATTCATCCCTTCAATCAGGCTCTCAATACAATAATTACTCCAATAAGCTCCTCAATACTCATTCATCTATTACTCCCACAACATTCTCACCGTTTTATTCAACATTTGCTCATCACGCCCCTCATCTCACCCACGTACGTCACCACACTGGCATGATGACCTTCCCCAAGGCTGGTCGGGATAGCTGATCCCCGATGAGGTAGCGGATGTGGTGAACTGTGCACGAGTAGTTCAGAGTAGATACAAGTTTGTATGAATAACTGGATATGGAACTGAGGACGTGGGCAACTGGCTTTAGAAAAGATTGTAGCAAAAATATATTTGGATCGAGGGGGTGGCTGGAATTACAGGTATGGAGCAGGTGGCAGGAATCACAAGTACGCCTAAGCTGACAGGAAAGACAGATACACTATGGGGAGAGCCGCTGGAATTTCATGTATGGAGAAGCTTACAGGATTGACAGAAATGGAGAAGGTGGCATGAATGACAGGCATGAAGAAGGTGGCATGATTTACAGGTACGGAGCAGGTGGCAGGAATGACAGGCATGGAGAAGCTGACAGGAATGACAGGCACGGAGAAGCTGACAGGAATGACAGGCATGGAGAAGCTGACAGGAATGACAGGTATGGAGAAGCTGACAGGAATGACAGGCATGAAGAAGGTGGCAGGAATGACAGGTATGGAGAAGGTAGCAGGAATGACAGGTATGGAGAAGGTAGCAGGAATGACAGGCATGAAGAAGGTAGCAGGAATGACAGGCATGGAGAAGCTAACAGGAATGACAGGCATGGAGAAGCTAACAGGAATGACAGGTATGGAGAAGCTAACAGGAATGACAGGTATGGAGAAGCTAACAGGAATGACAGGTATGGAGAAGTGACCGAAGATGAGCAGGTCGGAGGCCGTGTGGTGTGTGAGCGTAGCCGCGGGGCAGAGACGTGCCCCTGAACCTGGAAGGCTGGTCAGACAACTGCTGGAACACCGTGCGCCTTCTTCACCTCAGTCGTGCCCTGGCAGTGGTGAGGTGAGGTGTGCACGTGTGTTCTTCTCATCGCAGTTTGACCTTCCATGCCTGATAAGACGAAGCGCTCACGCACCTTACGTGAAGATGAACACAAAGTTGTCGTGTTGAGATCAAGTCTGTGATACGCGAAAAATTACGATCAACAGCATTTTTTTAACGTTGGTTTGTCTTCGTGTTGAAAATTGCGAATAATTTCTAGTGGATTAGATTGAAATGTGACAGCGGAAACTAATGTGTTTTGTGTGTCTCGCGTGTGTTGTTGTGGCTCTTCAATTGATTTATTCGCTAGAAAGACAGCGATGAAATTAACCTACTGACTTAGGGTGTTGTAGGTATGCTTCTACTTTGCCTTAGTGGATCTCGTGTATCGAGTGAATTTATACAAGTGTTTTGCAACATTCACCAACTTTGGACAGGTGAGGTATTTGTACTGTAGTTCATTACAATTTTATAATTCGATGAGCTGTTATAAGTGGATTGAAGTGAATGAATGATTCATCTCTTTCTTAATGTCCTGGTTAAATTTTTGCTTAAATGTTTATGAGGCCTGATAAACGAATTCTTGTAAACTTAGCTCTGTGAGTGTATTTGAATTTTTCTTATCTTGTTATACATCTATGGAGTTTTTGAGCTTGCGCTAATGTATGGTAGCATGATATACATTTTTTTTCATTGATTAGAAAGTAGTTTTTCATTGATTTGTAAGTTCTGTCACCAACTGCAATTCACTTTCTTCATTATTTCGCAGTGAATTAATTTCGTAGTTTTATTTTCACTTTATTCTTTCTCTTCTTAACTTCATTTCCAGTTATATAAATACATTGATATTAAGGCTGTCTGTTAAATATGAGTGTAAGAGCGAAGGATATCTTTTAAGATCATAAAAGCTGGTCTATTGGTCACTCGATTTGTGGACAGTGCGTGGTTCAAGAGCTCCTAATTCAATCTCCCTGGCTGCATTATTGGACGTCTAGCCAATGCCAAATTAAAAATAATCGGCGTGGCAAATATGGCGGCCATTATTGAAAATTTGCGCGGAAATGAGTCATCGTTCAACTGGCGCTATAGGCCTCACCGGCAGAGTGATTGGTGAGATATATGAGGGCTCGGTGAACATAGGCAACTATTTTATTGAATTGCATTTTATCACCCACCTATCTCACTATTTATAACTTAATCGCTTACCTATATAATCAACAACTCTATGACCACTCAAATTGTTCATTGCATAATATTTAAAAATTCAACAAATTGATCAACTACTTTTCGACGTTTGAATTATTCGATTATCTACTATTAAGCAAGTGATTTGTTTTGTTCACTATTATCATACTACTGAACTACTTCATTATAGGTAAGCTATACATATCTAACCACTCATCTCAACTATTCGATTAACAATTCAATTAATCATGCCAAAGCATACGATATGATTTTCCCAGATATGCTATGAACGATATGAGCAATCGCCGAAAATGAGTGACCAATGATGGTGCAACTAATAATTTTATATTGCCAAACTACCAATAGTATTAAATTAAAATTTTTGAAACCCATTGATTGTCATACATATCATTTATATGGGATGCACATGCAATAATAATATAATATATTTCCTAGTTGAACGATAATCTGCTGAGACTAAGATCGAGAAAATGATCGTTTCTAACTTAACGGTTGTTATAAATTTATACCAGGTTAAAAATATCACAGGAGAACCGAAGCATTAATTTTGATAACTTTGACATTTATCTTATTATGCAAAGTGTATGTTTTTATAGAACATGTGGATTTATGAACTATTTCAGTTAAATTTTAATTAAATATATGAATAATCAACGACTTGAAATTCATTCCGCATTCAGCTAATTTGTGCAAAAATTTTCATATTCATATAATTTAAATTAATATTCATATTAATTTATGTGAAAATTTTCTCATGACGAATAACCACAAGCCTATTTATGCTTAATTTCGAAACAAATCCAAAAATGTAATGTCAATTAGCGTCTTTCCAGCAGCGTATGTACTTACGTTGGAGAACAACACAAAGTGTTATTTGCTGTTCAGATAAATTACCGCGATGGACGCAACTTTCGAATCTGCTTCCTGGATGTGCTCGTGAGAAATTTTATTTTTAGCACATTTTCTCATTTATGGAAAAAAGGCGCTATAGTGTGATCGTCATGTCCGTCCGTCCGTGACTTCACGTTTTCGTCTTGCAATGAAAAATTTGAAAATTTATTTATGCACGAGAAAATGCGCTCTCTGTCACTCACGGCAGTGAGTACTGATCTTATTGTTTTTACTGTTGCTCATGGTTCAGTAGAAAATGGGCTCCATTTAGTGTACTACTCATTTCGGCTAGTATATCTATCTTTACAAATGTTTTCATATGGCTCCTTAAAGAGGTTCTGTATGGATTCCGAATTCGCACTGCTTAGTACTATAAGTTATCTTACAATAGATATAACTTGTTATGACGATGTACGTCATAACAAGTCATAACAATTATTGATAATTGTCAATAAAATTAAACGACTTCATTGTCACGGAATTTCGTCGTGATATCTTCATAAAATGATATATTCATGAAATTATTAGATAATTTTTTCATGTGAAACACCGCAGTTTAGTTCATACTGATGTGTTGCTGTATATCATCGTTACGCACCAGCTATAGCGTCCTATTTATCTGCAGAGCTTAGCTGTGGTCGTAATTGGCGAGGCTTAGTGAAGGCAGTCGGTCGTCTTTAAGATCCAAGCTACAAATAATCTGTGGAATTTTCTTGCTGTTCTACAAGGGTTCTGTTTATTTAATGGCATGTAATGTTGTTCACCCATTCTGGAGAGATTTTCCACAGTGGTGATATTTCTGTCTGTGTTAAAATTGAGAATGCATAATTTGTAGAACTTGAAAACACATGAGGAAATTCTAATTTATGAAGGTTTTTCTGTAGGGAAAATCGAGCGAGGGAAATTTACAAAATCGTATTCATTCTGTCGTGATTTTTTTTGCATACATAAGGTTTTAAAATGAAAGGTGGGGGCTTAGAGGTTTTTCAGGGGTAGCTTCTAGAGCTTAAAAGAGCTTTTGATAATGAAAAAGGGTCTAATAACTTCTACGGGGTGTTGAAATAGATGCTTTTTGGTTTAAGTTAATAAACTTATATCCAACTTTGATGCAAACGTTAATCATTCTATACTAAACCGGGAATTCTTAATATTTTCCGCACATTCTCTCACAGAATACTCGCTATCTCACTCTGTGTTATCATACAGATTACCAATGGAATCCAAGTCAGTTTTATACACCGCGCTGCGTGTAGCTATCGGAGAATAATAATTGAGCAGACTTGTACATGGCCTATACAACGAGAGCTCGGATTTCCATGATCCCGGCTACGATTGCGAATTCACTGAGACTCCCTCGATGTTTCATGAACATTCTCATTGAAACCTGCGAGGAACTTCCTCTCTTCGAAATAAATTCCGGATTTGAAGCTTCCGTTGTTTTGAACGAAGGTACGCCGCTTACGATCAGCCTCAGCTTTACGTAGGTTTGCGTGATTCTTCCTGTGATTGCTTTTGCGAAAAATTCTTGATTGTTTATTTTTTATCGTCATCAAATTTTTTGTGGTGATCTGTTTAATTAATGCAAATCACGGTAATCATTTACCTGCACATTACGATTACTACTCAGTGTATAATGGTATAAGTAAGTGATAGTGTATAAGTAAGTGATAGTGTATAAGAAAGTGATAGTGTATAAGTAAGTGATAGTGTATAAGTAAGTGTACTACTCAGGAAAGAAGCATGTAATAATTCACTGAGTAAGCGCGTCAGGTTCCATAGCTTCGTTGTTTTGATTCGGATGAATCCTTATTGACTTATTCTCTTTGTCGGCTACTTCACTCCTTTGACTATATAACTTTAATGATAATGTCTCAATCATATTCATTTATTTTTCTCAATTACCAATCAAAAGATAAAGAATCCATTGTGACCAAACTTTCTGATTTTGGTCATAAGTGATATGTTGTGATCATATATCGAAATTCAGAGGGGGAGATTTTGTGAATACCCTACAACGTATTGTATTTTTCCTGGAATTCTTATTTTTTCTTGCAATCGTAAAGTAATTTTTACAGTTTTTTTACAAGAAAATCGTAGGGTAACATATTGTCCAGAATGGCCTCATTGCAAATGTTTTGCCTCAAAAGAAATATACCTTAAATATACTTATATTTAAGGTATATTTAATCTGTCCTATCTGTCTAACTTCTATCTACTTCTAATCTTCCATTCGATCCAGTCGTGCCCTGATGTCTTGATCTCGTTAAATTGAATCTGTTCAAATTAGAACGGCCAGCCAGGCAGGCGTAGCGTGACCAGGAACTGCCACAGAAATCGCAACGAGCTTCCATCACGCTTCGTGCGCGCGTCTCCAACTTTGTACGGCTTTAGCGCCTAAATATCGTGCCTTCAGATTTGAACTAAACAATGTAATATTCAATAGTGATTCGGGACGTTGAAATTAAGCAACAGAGTGGACGAGGTGCTTTCAAATATGAATTCGCCAAATTTTACTATTGTGGAAAATTGTTGTATGTTTTAAAAGCTTCAGATGGAAACTTATATTGCGTTGTAGTTCGTCAAACGCGTTTTAGAATGGAATTTGTTAATGAATTACATGATCCAGTTTATCTCGCCGAGACATTGATATAATTTCTTATGAAAAGTGGCTGCAATGCATTGACTTGTTCAACCCTGACAGCAGTTTTTAAGCCTTCAAATTAAAACGTCAACTGACTAACTAAATCAACCTTTCTACTGTGCCACCAACTTACTTTGTCAACCAACTGAATGCGTCAACCAACTTATTGTGTCAACTGACTTATTGTGTCAACTGATTTATTGTATCAACTGATTTATTGTGTCAACTGACTTACTGTGCCAACTGACTTATTGTCTCAAACAACTGTCAACGAAAATATTGTGTTAATCAAAATTCCGAGTCAACCAACTTGCTGTGTCAAACAACGCACTGTGCGCAACTAACTTGATGTGCCATCGATAGCCTTATTTATTCAACTGACTGGAATTGACTTCGGAATCGATCATTCTGCCTACTGCAATCATTCCATAAATAATATGAACTGAGACACACCAACTAAAAAGTTTGTAAACTCACATTTTTCAGAGTTAAACTGCTCCTGAGGCCATAATTTCTTAGCTCTATCAGGTACATATCGCTGCCCAAGTACACGCAGAGGCCTATTTCTTGTGTATGATTGGTGGGTTTAGCTGGAAACGCCGTCAGTGATTGGTTAATGGAGTTACGATCTCGTAATTGTTTATGATAGAGCAGCTCCTAAATAATGGACGCTCAAAAAACTTAAATCTAGCTAACTCATTAAATGATTGGCATGAGCACGGTTGTTATACAGGATGGCTAGCTACTATTGCCTGTTAACTGCAGCGTCTTCCATTAAAAAAGCGTGTGTTTCAAACGAAGAGACAGAGCGCAATAATGCGGAGTAGAATTAAGTAATGAAACAATTTATCCGAACCCTGAATGTAAAGCATGCATGCTGAATTTTACTAAAATTTCTCATGGATATAAGGCCAATGCGTTTAATTTTCCAAAAAATACAGGGATGTAAACACGTGAGAAGACACGCGTTGTGTCTTCTTACAAATTGTACAGAAGTTGTGCAAATTGTTCAGAAGTTACTTTTCATCTGTATGAGAACAGCCGGTACGAACCACTGCACGAAGAGTTGAAATATGTACTGTACTCGTGTGGAATTATCGTTGGAAGACTCCTCTGATTCCGCGATATATAAATTAATTTTTTGTAATGATCAGATTTGTGCTAATTGTAAAATAGATTTGTTTTGCCTTAAAATTCCCGGCATGATTTATATCTTTTCTCTTAAATGTTGTCCAGTAGAAAATTTTAATAGAAGCCATTTGGCAGCATAGTTTTTTTCCTAATGGCTAACTAGGAGCTATTTTACGTCCGTTCTCATTACATTGGAGAAGCTATATAAAAAAACGTTCGTTCATTTCGTGTAATTTATTCACTTTGTAATATCTTGGCCCTTTCGAAATTTTGCCATAATAATCTCAAATGCTCAAATGGAAAACAGCTTGGCCTGCAGGATAAATCCATGACGAAGTATACATTAGACGTTGTTTGCAACTCATGAATTTCCAATTTCCTGAAAATAAAATAATATTCAAGATTTCCGCTGTGCATGTAAAATCAAATTATTTTATAAATATTTCGATATGGTATTATGATGTGTCAACTATCGAATTATCGACTATTTTTCGAGAACTATCATTATAAAATCTTTACCATCCTGCTAATCAGAAATTTGTATGTGTTTGCAACCATAAGCGTATCACCGGTGGCCGTTTGTTGTATGATAAAATTATAATAATGTTATAAATATACATTCAGCTGAGGCGAGATATATAAAGATATTATTTCATGATATGATTCAAGTTATTGCAATGCTACTGCACTTTTGAGGTCTGATCGAAGATTGTGTGGCACGAAACACTTGTAGAATATTTATTGTAAAATTATGTGTTTCACTTCATGATGGTCGGCGGTGAGCCAGCGAGTGTCCAGCCGAAAGTCGGCAAACATTCTTAGTGTTGAGGGTACATTCGGCGTTAAAGTTTAACTAATATGCGGTCTTCATTTGTTATGCATTTTAGTAATAAATTATTTCGGTGTCTGGAAGGATAAGAAATTGGAATGTTTGTCTGGACACATGAAAATTCTATACTCTGAAGTCT
Source organism: Hyalella azteca (assembly GCF_000764305.2). Classification (NCBI taxonomy): domain Eukaryota; kingdom Metazoa; phylum Arthropoda; class Malacostraca; order Amphipoda; family Hyalellidae; genus Hyalella; species Hyalella azteca. Next base: position 476,013 of record NW_025938411.1, on the reverse strand, counting down.
TGAGTATTGAAAATAATGAAGATGCTTTATGATTAGGCTTATAAATCAACAAAATTATAAGTTAAAATTTTCCTTTTTAAGTTTATTTCTTTGCATTTGTAGGAAATTTTATGTAATAAAATAATAAATGAGTCAGAACGTATGATTTGCACAAATAATTATTCCAACCATCCTACTTATTCCTTAAAAATGTAAACCTAATTAAGATTTTTTCACGAGAATCTAACAATACTTTAAAAAGTTTGAAACATTTCCTCGAGAATATGTTTTGTTATCAGCATGGCTGACCTTAGCAACACGAATACTGCTAATTCCCTCCTTTAGTGCCTCCATATCACGTAAGACTGCCTCGACCTGCCGAGTTCTTATCTTAAGTTGAATGTCACTTCACCAAGGATGGGTTGTAGGAAGCTGATTTTATTAAACCAATTTTTTGGTGCTAAAAAATTGAAAAGAATTTACCTGTGGCCAATAGCAGTCAGATGACGTGATTCAAAAAGCTCTTTATATTCTAAAGAGTGAATAGAATTTCACCCATGATGGAAAGAAGGCAACTGGCATGATTCAACAAGACCTTAACCAACCTTAAGTTGAATACCACATCTTCATACCAGGTTGCAGGTAGCTGCATGATGTGTTGCAAGAGCTCACTACTCAGAATTTCACGCGTGAAATGTTACTAACACGCCAGGCACTGCGCATAAAGTTTGATATTCAGACGAGCATTTGTTGTTTGGGCTCAGGTTGAAGTATGACCAGGTACCTTCCAATTTAATAGTTAAATTATAGCATTGTTAGTAATCCCTGATGCAATTCTGCAGCTCAAGACACGACTATAATAGAAATTAAAATTTACTTGCGGGTTTGGAGAATAGATAAATCGATAAGTTCAAGATCGTGAAAACTTTGAACTGTTACCTTTCATAGGCTCTCATTCAATGTTTGATCATGAATATAATAAATGAACCAATTGAACTTAATAAATGGCTTCAATGTTTGACGTCATTTATTTTGAAAGTTGTTCCGATATAGAAAGCCAACATTATTGTGAATTTTTGTGACAAGATAATTGTATATTCAGTAACCCTTACATTTTAATGTGCCCGGAATTGATATATTTCAGCTCTAATCGTATAAAATGAAAGATATTCCCATTACAGGCGACCTTTAGATCACCAAAAATAGAGCGTAAATTAACTATTTATGAACCTTATTTGATAGTTCATAGATAAGGCTGCGTGAATATTGAGTTTGCGTTAATATTAAAAGTAAAATTTTTGTGATTGACAGATCGAAATGTATGCGTACATAAAATTCAATGGAAAGCCCCCCCAAAAAATTCCAGCTCGTTCTTTAATACAGCACACAATTTTTTCTGATTATGGCGACTATCACAGGAACTTTTATTTTACAGTCGATCTCTGGGATCGCAAACGAGCGAAGATCGAGGGAGTTAAGCGCACTCTTCTTGTGCAATCGAAGTCATGTGAATATATTTGGAGGGTTCGTGCAGCTCTGCGCATGCGTGGCCAGCACAACAAAGCCTGTGTTTATCACAGCTTGTATCTCTTGCGCTGCAATGTGCATAGTCAAGGATGCGACCCTCTGCTAAGTGTGCCACAACTTCAGCACTTGAAGGAATTATTCATGTGAATTTGTTTTAATGATAATGTCATTTATATCTCTGCGAAAATTTTAAAGATTAGATGGACATCTACAAAAATAACTCATCATAAATATTGATTATTCATAAATTCATGGAGGACAAGATGACGAAACGAATGTTACCAATGATGACCGGGAATAAAAATTACTGCAAATCAACATTTATATATGAAAAAACTCCCATAGTATTATAAATCATGTAACTTCATGAAATTTTTTAATACCCAAAGTTTAGTGATTGATCAAAAACAATAAATTATAAAAATTAAAACAAAGTCATCAAAATAAATTTGAAAACATTTTCCTTATACCCGAACGACCTCTACTGAAAAAATTACTTGATCAGAATGTGTCAAAATTCATTGTCGATAGGAAAGCTTTAATTCATTTAAAGGCTTTCATGGTTCATGAATATTATAAGGCGGCAAAAAATAATAATACATTATGTTATATATTTAAGACTTTACAATATTTTCTATGCATTATCAGTAGACACTCTTCATCACATTTATTTTAAACTTTCCGTATGAGCAATCAAGTTTTATTTTAACCGCGCTTTCTTGTTATATTCATCGCATACAGTCCCATTATATTCCACGCATTATACTTTACGCGCAGTCCCGTTACACTCCACGCTCAGTCCCGTTATACTCCACGCTCAGTCCCTTTATAATCCACGCTCAATCCGTTATACTTCACGCTCAGTCCCGTTGTATTCCACGCTCAATCCGTTATACTCCACGCGTAGGCCCGTTATACTCTACGCGCAGTCCCGTTATACTCCACGCTCAGTCCCGTTATAATCCACGCGCAGTCCCGTTATACTCCATGCTCAGTCCCGTTATACTCCACGCTCAGTCCCGTTATAATCCACGCTCAATCCGTTATACTCCACGCGCAGGCCCGTTATTCTCCACGCACAGGCCAGTTATATTCCGCGCTCAATCCGTTATACTCCACCCGCAGTCCCGTTATATTCCACGCTCAATCCGTTATACTCCACCCGCAGTCCCGTTATATTCCACGCGCAGGCCCGTTATTCTGCACGCACAGGCCAGTTACATTAATTAGTTCGACACAGCCGTGTTAATAAATATGATACAGCTAAACAAATTAGCTCACAGCTGTAACTCTGGCCTCTTGCTCAGTTATTGTTTGTTTGTGTTTGCCTTTCTCGTGTGACGTAAATGAATATTCATTTTAATATAAACATTGCCACGCCGCGCAACGCGTGTCAATTATTTTAATGAACAAATAATTTGTACATGGATTTAACAGCATGATTAGCAGGATTCAAAGTTATAACAGTCATAAACATATACGGAATTTACTGCAAATGCTCCAAATTGACTGTAAATAAGTAAAGACCGAAATGTCGAAACACTTTGAGAATGTTTTAGTTGTAGTTTTATCTTCTATAATCTAATAGTCTTCGTATCCGAGAACAGTTCTGAACAAGTTCTTTTTTTTTGGGTAGCTGTTTGAAAAATACATCTGTTGGTAGAGGCTTCTTTTTATTGGAGGATCCTACAGAAACTCTTGAACAAAGTAGCATCTATTGTTGGATAAGTGATAAAAATATTCTAATTAAGTTCGTTATGTGCGAGCGGCTGTTATGTTTTTCGCCTAGACGGTTCGTTATACTAAAGCTGTTTTCCGCGATGCCTTCGGAAAAATTATTTTCGTTAACAAGTTTTGTTAAATATCTTGCTTATCGAGAGTGATTGTGTCTTTCTCTCGACTTAATTCTCACCATCCTTCAGTTGTTTCGCAACTCTGGCCTCGCAATGATCGCGCTGCACTTAGAAAATTATCTCCGGATATTATGGCTCAAATCTGTGGGAAGGTAATTTCTTCGTAACTGCTTCGCAACAGAGCTTTTTCCGACTAATTCACTGAAAAAATTCACAAATAAATATTTCTATTCAATCTAATTCCCAATAAAAAACACACAAGATAGTAACTAAATTAAAAAAATTAATTCAATAGACACCGCCATTTATAATTCAATTTTTTATAGCTTCTTTGAACAAACATATTTATGAAATTTTGAAACCTTCCTAAACCACAAATCGTAATCCCTCTCTTCAAATATTGTGATTCTTCAACAAATCGTGCACGCCATTTTTCGTTGCTCAAAGTACAATCGATGAAAAGTGTATGTTCGGAGAGTCGACTGAGCATTTTGTTCAAGTACGGTCCTTGTCACCTCGAGGTACGTGACGAAAAGCCAGTTTTGCTTTCTAGAAGCGGCCTCGCAAACATCCAATGGAATTCTTTCTTAATGCTATAGCCGAGCCGCCAGGAAATTCTCTCCGTGCTGGTCATGGCGAGCCGCGGCCTTTCTAAACTAAAGGCACATCCGCGATGGCCACTGAATGACCGATAATTTGAAACTGATGGCGCGCATTTCTGTTTCTCAGAGAGAGGCTGTGTTGGTCATTGTGACCGGAAGGCAACACAATTAAATTCTATCATCAGTGGCATGAGTTGAACGGCCGATGGTAGGTTAAAAATGATACGCAGCAAATTTTTCTGTGAGATTTCCCGTTGGTTGCGATGAACTCACTTGAGGCGGCCAGCTGAGACAAGTTTGTCAAGGGCGCTCAAGCAGCCGTACATGGATGTCGGGTCAGCTTACATGGCCGACGAAGATCCTCATTCAATGTTAAGTTTCTAGCATTCACTGCTCGCATGCAGTGACCTCTTTGCTCCCAACCAACACGTCTTCCTCGGCACCCCTACAACAAGGTTCTCCGGAGTGCATGGCTCTTGTCAAGAAGCTAAACATTTGTCCCTGGATGATTTGCATATAAATCTTTGCACAGCTGGTGGCTGAAGCATGTTTTTGGGTACGAGTTAAATAGTTCCTCTTACAAAACCGTCTAATTCTTCTTGGCGCCAAATTTACACAGTCTGCAGCTATTATAGGGAAAATATTTGAAGAAAAACCTAGATCACATGGAAAATGTTTCTGAAAAACCAATGGTTTTTGAGGACGAGCTAAATACTTTATCGTTTCTTATCTGCGCGCCCAATCGATCAGGTATCAGCCTGCCTCTATCACGGAGAGTAATTAAGCCCATTTTTAAGGCTGTGGATATTTAGCATGTCTAGTGTGTAGTAGTGGACACGCAACCGACTTCTACTGATGACCCCAATAACCGGCGTGCTCGACCTTTCACTCCTCGGAAGCCTCGAGAAATGTATGAGCCATTGAGTATGCGTACGTTGAGCTTTTCAGCGCACGCTTTAGAAGATTTCCCTGTGGTTCGTGCCGTGGTAAATGCCGAGTTCATTAAATATGCAAGGTCGACTGGCTGACCATCTGCTTTATTCTCAGAAGCTCTAATGATGATCGCAAGACCGAAGTAAACGGACCGTGATATGTGATTGACAACTCCTGGTATTTTGTAAGACTAATCAACATTGACTGATTGAGTGAAACAAACAAAACACAAATTTCTGCTTGGAATCTTACCGTTGGCTGGCATCACATTTTCAAAGATCGTTTCTTCTTCAATTATATTTCAGAACATTTTCAATCTTCCATCAGTTTTTGATTATATTTAAATATGGAACGACCACAATCGTATAGAATTAAGTTACGGGATAATTTATTACGATAAGATCATCAAACCAGGAGCGCTTCGTCGGCCTTCTCTTAAATAAATGTTGATGGTTGGTTGCTTTAAAATGGCTCTGGCAAGTCACTCGTTGCCGGTGCCTAACACATGGCAGTTCTACGCAGGTTATGGTCGCTTAAAGTGTAATTTCAGGTCATTATTGTATTTAAAAACCCAGTTTGCGTGGGCTGTACTCGTGGTTACTCCCCAGGATGAGTTGTGGAAGAGAGGTACGCTAATTACACTAGAGTTGTACACAGTGTTACTTTGGGGAGGAATAATCTAGGAACAAGGCAGCATACATTACTTCAATACAAGAGTTACACAGCGTTCCTCTAGACTGGACTCAACTAGGGAACAAGGTTACATTAGTAGCTATTGTAACACTAGAGTTGCACTAGGGTTTCTCTAGGGACGCGAGACTCACACGGCAGCCTCGCACACTCACTCTACTCACGATTGTAATTCCATCCGCAACACAAAATTGTGAGCCTGGGCACACCGGTAACAGTCGGCCGGCACGAATGAATAAATTTGCTTCAACGTTGCGCTGCCGTGCGCGTCATCGAATGGAAAATTCATTTTACGCTCAAAATCAGGCGATTCTTTCCTCAGAGCAGAAAAGGAGCGCAAAGTTACCGTTGTTAAGAAAAATCGAACAATTTTAATGTCACAATCTACTATTGCAACGGTCAATAGCCGCATTATAGCCTCGTTTGAATTTTATATTATTCCTTAAAATTTATTTCCATACTACTAATGAATATTAATGCAGGTTCATTAAATAGGATAAAAAACATTTTCTTCCGTAATCGTTGCATTATTGTCGAACTTCACTCGTTCTTTTATTCTGAGTACACAAAATTCACCATGCTCAGTTATAATTTTCTGCAAACTATTTTGGATGATAAGAATAGAGCTAAAGTAGTATTACTTTAATAGATTTCTCAGAATACAGTATGTCTGCAGGAAAAAGCATGATTTTCTGTCAGTGTCTCAAGGTGCGGCTAACTTCCGATCCTCTTAACCCAAAAAATGAACCTTTGAATGAATTTTCCTTGCTGTTTACTGAATATTTTGCTCTCAGTCGATCGATAATTTCTTCTAAAAAAACATCGGCAACATAAAACTTTATCCAAACTTTTCGCTCCGACGATGGTCAATGCTCGCTGGTTTATTGATACATAATGCATTAATCAATTAATCAATCAGTTAATCTATAAATTTGTCGCACTATAATATCGACGATCGTTGCACCGCTAATGCGTTCGATTTTTTGTCATTAGTAGGTATTTCGCATAACTACTAAAGCCTACAACCCTTCACGCTGATGAATTTGCTTAGGCTTTCCCAAATCTCAGCCGCCATGCTACGAAACTTTGTACCTTAGCAAGGCCTAATTAGCAAGATGGAATGAGAAGGTTTTCACTAATTAAGCACACATGAATAAAAATGGCCACTAAAGACCGTGAGGAGATCTTGATTCTTTATGGTAATTATGCAAAGTCCAGCTTTTAAGGCTTCCCGCTCAGAGACTTGCAAATAAGAAGAGCAGAAATGAGGTTGAGAAATGAGCGTAAATTAGACACGGATTAGTAATAAAAATGATAAAAATAGGGAAATGACGATAAAAAATAAATTATGTAAAGAAAGTTAATGAAAAAGAACGAAGGATGAGTAAAAAACAAGAAATATGAGGAAGACAAGAAACACGACACGAGTAAAAAAAATTAAGAAAATGAAGATAAGAGCGCAGAGGATGCATGCCATAGACACTCGTCAGGCCAGGATGACCCAGCAGATCTGCTGCACACAGCAGGCGAGGAGAGGGTGGTGGGTGAGGGGGTGAAAAGGTGAGAGGGTGAGTGGGTGAGAGGGTGAGAGGTAGCAGACGTTCCCACGGGCCCGAGGCTTGCACCACAAGCTTGCATACACGCGCTCTCGGATGACATGAGCATCCATGCAACCTGATCTGAGTTGCATGCAAGATGGCTGACGAAAGAACATGAACAACTCAAAAATAGTAAGCATCCGTGCAGAAACGTTTGGGAGATTGCAGAATGGATGACGAAAGAGCACAAAAGAAAACTTAAAACAAAACTTTGAAAGAGTTATTTCGTTATGTTTCTCTACGAATTCAACTATTCATTCATCCGAAAATGTTGTGGCGATTGTCGTACATTAGATGATAAGATAAGGAAGGAGCAAGGAACAATTATATAAGAACATCACGCAACTGCGGGATACATTATGGAAGGTGATTACTATATAAACAAGAATTGCAAAACAAGGAATTTTCAATTTAAAAAAATATTCTATAATAGGCAATTTATGCTCATTGCGATTGACTAAAATTGTCTAAAATACGTGTTGCGTCGAATATTACAGAAGTAATTCCGCTTCCAGACACCAAGCATGCCCTTTATAACATCATGCAAACAAGTATTTTTTTGATGCAAATACGATGACAATTTTCCAAGTTTAAAAAATATAAATTCATTTAGCCACATGAACTAGGTACATCATGAACTACATCACTCACCATCATTCATTGCATGCGATAAAACTTATCAATCCACTTTACAAAACAGTAACTACCTATTAAACCAAATAGTTTGTCACTTCAATCCGGGGGTGACTCTTCTTCTAGTTTGTATTTATTATTAGATTAAAATTAAATTGGCTTAGAATAGGGTAAGGACAAAAACCTCACTGGAAAGCTGAGAATAAAATAATGCATGATAAAAACAGAGGACTTGATACCGGGAAGAAATGTTGAGGACAAAATTATCTAATAAAAAAAGCCGAGGACAAATTACCGTATTGGCAGAGCTGAGGAAATAATACTGCCTGGACAAAGCTGAGGACATAATACTTCATGGACAGAGCTGAGAACATAATACTTCATGGACAGAGCTGAGGACATAATACTTCATGGACAGAGCTGAGGACATAATACTGCATGGACAGAGCTGAAGAAATAACACTGCATGGACAGAGCTGAGGTAAAAATGACGCTCTGAAAAAGGAGAGGACAAAATATCTCAAAGTGTGTCACGTGGCGCATGGGAGAGAACGCTGCGCGATCAGAGGTCACGGAGCGTCGACGGCCGCACAAAGACCAGCGCTTGCCGATGGACGCGGGAAGATATTTCAGCATATTTCGTGTTAGAAATCGTATTTGTTCCAAAACAAAACCAAACTTTGAAATAAATAAGTCTTGGTAGTTTAAAATTTTCAATAAAAATGTTTAACTTTATGTTTAGTGTAAAATTTTAAATATAAATAATTTTTTTAACTTCAACTTTATGTTTAGGTAAAAATTTTCAGAATTTTTTTCGGGTCAGGAAACGTCTCATAGCAACGATCGAAACTGTGGAATAAATAGTTCATTCATTTCATGGGCGCGGTTTATTAGGAACTAATTTATAATATTTTATTTCGGGTGGACAACGAAGCTCGTCGATATGGCGAACCAAACAATTTTGAGGGTTTCTGTTGCAAGTTTGATTTGGTAATTTTATTTAGATCATAACGACACAATGTCCTAATAACAATGTCATTAATATGATCGGAATAAACATAAAACCAGAGTAATTCAAATTCATTCTTATTTTATGTTTTTAATTTTATGTTATGAAAAGATTTTTTCGTTGCATGATGAAATGTATTGTACAACAAGCTCAGTTAACCCGTTATTGCCTGAACTGCTGGGTTTACAAAGAGTTAAACCAAAAGAAATTCGGAAATGCAGCCGTCCTGAGATGACCAACCTTATAGAATTTTCGAAGTCTCTCTATAAGTGAAACATGACATATTCATGATGAATATGCTCATTGTCTTGATGAATATGCTCCTGATAGCTTGTCTCTTGAACAGCCTCACTCCGCTTCTTAAGTTCCGTCATTACTGAGAATTTTATTGTCTTGCTACCGCTGGTTAGTGCAATATTACTTTTATCATGTTTATAGTGAACAGAGATATCGTTTAAGAAAATGAACACGGAAGTTTACAAAAAAGAATTCATCACACGAAGCTCGCTTTTTTATCGATATTTTTCGAGGGAACTGCAAGCAAAGAACAGCAAGGCCACAAACTTGTGTTTCGCCTAACAAATGGAATCATTTCTCCAGCAACCTTCCTGTCTTTCCGGAGAAAAGTAAACTTGTTTCCAGGAAACTCCGGCAGAATAGAATTAAAGTCGCTGTTCAGTAATTACAGTGCGTGAATCTTGGATGAAACCAGGCGGGCTCCAGTTTATTTAACTTAGAGCCGAGGAATCTATTCATCGAGAACGTACGTGGGATCTCTGTAATTAAAACATGAATGCCAGAGATGAGCTGGTAGACTGGATACGCTTCCTCCCTCCGTTTATTCACTGTGTTGCTCATTATACGCGGATTTGTGGGGCGGTTTTCCGGGGAGAGAAGATGAAAAAAAAACTTCGTGATAATCAAGGAATTCTAAAAATTTAGGAATCGTATGGATAATATATTTAATTAATGAAATATCACGAAATTGATAGATCAGTTTCGAATAAACTGCATCTCCAACAAATGAGTACAGATAATTTGTTATTTAATCAATTGATTAATTAAATTTCCTCCGATCATTTAGCATCTGGCAATTTTCGTCTAAAAAATCAAACTCATACAAGCATTTATTTTCTTCATTAATATGACATGAAAAGGCGTTCAACGGAACATTTGGACAGTTGGGCAAATCTTAAAGTAATATGAAACTAATGTCTTGAAACTTAATGTATATCATCTAACAGTCAGTTGTTGTTGAATCATGAGCTTGTTATGCAATATTCAACACAAGCCTCGGGCACGACAAGCATTGCTTTGTGTCGCTCTGCTCCACAGCTCAACAGCAGCCATGGACAGAACAAGCTATGCCCTCTGCCACATCAGCCATGGACAGAACAAGCTATGCCCTCTGCCACATCAGCCATGGACAGAACAAGCTATGCCCTCTGGCAGCGGTTAGTTTCTAGGCTTCGAATTACAGACCACAAGGGAACAAGGCGGCTAATAGTGATGCTCGAAACCATTAGGAGCTTATTCCGAAATCTGGTCCGAGTTCCAGCTCAAAGAGAGAGTCGCGCTGGGTTTGCATTGGGCATTTCATTCCGCGATAAATTTAGAAAATCCTGGCGAATGGGCGATATGTTATTATTTTTTATATGGTGTTCTCGTAGACAACAAATGTTCATGGTGTTGGCCCTGGATTCAGTTTTTAGTTATAACAGCCACAGTAATTGGGATGGGAGATTAGTTTAATCTTAATAGTAAAGTATTTATTTATGCCTCGTAATACACGACAGTGGAAAAAAATGCCGTGCAAGAGGCACTGACATATCTCGAACGTTATGACTTCCAGCAGAGCCAAAAATTCTACTTTAAATCAGACCCTTAAATATCATCATCGTTTAAATAAAATATTGGTCGTCAATTCCAGGTCAAAGGTAAAAGCCAACAGTGAAATTTCCCAATCAGAATTTTATAACAAACATGTAGACTATTTACCAGAACTTATTCTGAGATTTCCTCACGCAAATCACGTACGGAGGGGGTTTTCATATTGCAATTGAGTTTTTATTGCACCAACAAAAGTCACGACGTTGCGGGCATCAATTTAATAAAAAACTTTATTTACATAGAAAAAATAAATCTGTTCCAACCATTGAAAGCTGGAGGTTCGGTGTATGCATTGCATGTATTTAATATTGCATGGCACAGCCTCTGCATTCAAACTTCAAACGAGGAATATTTGCGGGGATACGCAAACTCGAGCGTGAGAAAATTTGGGACTCCATAGGGGAATTAGAATGGGGTTGTTTAAGGGGGACGTACGTATCCCGCTGGGGAAAAAACATTGAACCTGTGTGAATGAGAATTAAAAAGCGGATTCGGTGTGAATGGGAGTGGGGAAAGTCTCTTTTCAGATAGTAAGTGTATTATTTGAGTCAGTATTGATCAATGGTGGATTGCAAAAGCCTACGAATATGAGTTTGAATAGATTCGAGTTAATGCTGGATATTCGGTGCGGCGTGAAAATTGATAGAGAAGCGATGAAGGAAGGTTCATAAAAAAAAATTTGAAATTTCGAAGAATGGGTGGAAATTGGGGGTAGAAAATTTAGTGAGGGCAGGCCGGGAACGCAGGAGTATTGAGAGGGTAAATGTTAGTGAAAGGGTTCAGGAGAGGCAGGGGAGAAAGGGTAGTGCTCCTGGGAGCACCTGCATGTCCGGTCGATGCCTTCCCGCTGGACAGCCTCTGTGCTGGATGCTGCCGTGACCTCACGCGCTGCACCCGTGCAGCATCATCAAGAGTGCTGCTGCAAGCTCAGCATTGTCTTGAGTAGTGCATCCATGCAGCATCACTCGTGCTGCTGCAAGCTCAGCATTGTCTTGAGTACAGCATCCATGCAGCATCACTCGTGCTGCTGCAAGCTCAGCATTTGCAGCATCATCTCTCGTGCTGCTGCAAGCTCAGCATTGTCTTGAGTACAGCACTCGTGCAGCATCATCTCTCGTATGCTGCTGCAAGCTCAGCATTGTCTTGCTTTCAGAATATATGCATTATTATTAGGTTTATTTGGGCGCAAATATTGACAAATATAAACTAATATTGCTAATTTTTCCATAAGCGCCGCCATGTGATACGATGATAATCATGAAAGAAGTCGTCTTATTCTGTGATTAATTTTTCTTAAATATGCATAATTAATTAGAGACAAAAAGCAGAATTTTTTGGCATCAATCTCCTGGTTTTCAGCCTTTGTTTTTGAATAAAGTTGCACCTCTTATTTCCTGTGTAGCTGTATGGTGTTGTATTTATATAACTTATATTATTAGAGATACCAGACGTTTTGTGACAGGAAAATAGTGAGTCTGTTGTCGCGAGAAGCTCACCATCTGTCTCTATCATCGCTTTTCCGATGTAATCGTGCAGTAGCGTCAATTTGTTGAGGCCGGGACAGCAGAATAATAATATTGAAGAGATTAGCGGATAACGGACTTGAATATGGATCATGGAAAAGGGCAACCGACTGCAAGAGAGATCAGCCGTGCAGGAATGGATTTTTTTTATTGTTAGAATAGGCGATAATGCATGTTTTCGTAACGGTAAAAAATATTACATATGAGATACTATTTAAATATTCTCATCCGAAAACGTGTTGAGAATGTTTGACATAAATTAATTTCGTCTGACAGGAAAACTAAAAACAAAAAGTTTAAATCCAAATAATGCTTGGGACTATTGAGTTTTTGCATGAAAATTTAGACTAAGCTTAACACGAAAACATTCCTCTCTCACGGGAATTAGCGCAATTAGCAGTAACATAGTTAAAATTATTATTTATTCATGCAATAAGATCGAACGTATTTTTACAATGCACGACTGAGATGATTGTGAAAATAATGCAGATTGTTATTATTTACAATCTAGCTGGGAAATGAGTAAGTGATTTACTAAAATAATGTTCGATGGAAAAAAGGATTACATTACATGTAGTAACAAAAAATTATCATTGAATTGAATCTTCTAAATAAAACAAAATTTTTTACCCTCCTTAAATCAAAATCGATTAATGATGGGGGGATGCATATTAAAATTATTTGAGTTGTTCTCTCCTGTATAACTCTCTTCAACAAAGAGTGCAAGCATGACATTTAGAAAGCAAATGAGCAGGCATCATCCACTCAATTCAATCAATCCAGGAAATTAATCTAAAGGAACGTGCAATACAATTGCAAATGACAAGGATTGCCTGGACAGATTAGTTTATTGCCAAATTGCCCAATCAACGATAAAAGATTTCGTCGAAATTTGCATGTAAACCTTTTCTTGCAAAATTGATGAGGAGGCACTTTCGAGGACATATGGTATTGTTTCCTTTGCTTGACTGCTCACATAGTTGTAAAAATTTTCGTATTTTGCATATAACCGCACTTTATATTTAGTTTAAAGCTATCTGCATGGTAGATTTGAATTTTAATGTAGAGTCAACGTATCGTCAGATATACTGCTTAATGTTAACGTTCGGTTACTAAAACGATGCCTAACGTATATCTTCTACAAATTTGTAAAACATACCTGTATAATAGAGTAGAAATGAGGTTCTCATGGAAATTCTCTAATGGAATTCGAGTGGCAATGCCAAAATTAAATTCCTGTTGGAGTTCTTCAAATTGAGATTCGGCGATGCCAATCGCCGACTTGTGAAACATTAAATACTTTCATCATTCGGAGCCTGCAAGACCTGAAGTGTACCGGTGAATGTTTCCATTACTCGGAGCCTGCAGGGGCTGCAGTGTACTGGTGAATGTTTCCAGGACTTGGAGCCTGCAGGGGCTGCAGTGTATTGGTGAATGTTTCCAGTACTCGGAGCCTGCAGGGGCTGCAGTGTACTGGTGAATGTTTCCAGTACTCGGAGCCTGCAGGGGCTGCAGTGTACTGGTGAATGTTTCCAGTACTCGGAGCCTGCAGGGGCTGCAGTGTACTGGTGAATGTTTCCAGTACTTGGAGCCTGCAGGGGCTGCAGTGTACCGGTGAATGTTTCCACTACTCGGAGCCTGCAGGGGCTGCAGTGTACTGGTGAATGTTTCCAGTACTCGGAGCATGTAAGGGCTGCAACAATGATGTCATTGCTGTTGTACAGTCAATAATAATAGTGCAATTAATGATATTATTGTTCTTCTCTCTGTGTGACCAAGACCTGAACTTTAATCGAGTGCACCGAACTTCTGCTGCCGAAGTTGGGTAGCAAAAGAAATTGTTTGTTATTGGCGCCGAAAAGGAAATATCATTGTTGGTGATCATAACAATCTGATGATGTAAAGTTTGATGCCAAACGCATGTTGTTCACAAGGACTGAGTCATGCTAGAAAAATTAATTTAACTTGGTCTTAAAGATCCGGATGCTGTCAGAATTCGTTGGGTCTGCCCTGAAAGAATAAATTCTATCAAATCCTGCGCTGTTTAATTTAAGCGGAAGCCAACAACTTAAAATTGGATTTTTTCGTTTCTGAACTGCCTTGTCTTCGTGAAGGAGAAGCGAAGTAGCAAGATGTCTTCTGTCAATTTGTTACAAAGTCTAGGGTTTAAGATTTTTTAAGGTTTTCCCTCGAATGAGCTCTTAACTGTAAGAGATACTCCAGCTTCGACGTGAGAGCAAGGCATATGAAACTGATTGGATTGCTTCAAAAAACGATTTCTCTTTTGACGCGCAGTACAGCTTGCTTTTTGTTGTCGCTTTCCAAGCAAATCGAACATTGCTCATCTGGAACGAAATGAGATGGCCGAATGCATGCAGCGCTCGAGATACCAAAACTGTAGTAGAATTCGATAAGAATCTCCATTCCATTAATGAGGTGTAGCTCACCTGCTTGCCATGGCATTAAAACATATTTAGGTGAGATAAAAAGTTTACAATTACCCTATTCAGCAATAATATATGACATTTAAGAACAATTTGATATTATTTAATAATAATTTATTAATATGTAGCATAGTTTACGGTAGATACTCGTATTTTCAGAAAAGTATGCAATGAATTAAAAAATTAACATTTTTCGGAGAAGGTGTGAATGTCTCTACCAAGTTTATCTGATTAGCTGGTCTATAATAAATCTATAATTTTCATAAGTCATCCGTTGAACTGAGATGATCTTCTTGATTTGAGAAACTCAAAACTATATATCACAGAATTCCTGCTGTGCGAACGATTTAAATTAAACAACAGCCATAACAGTCCATTGTTTTCAGCACTGTAGTGCCATGCATACAGGTGTCAATTAACAGGCATAATTTATCAGTTTGTTTGGTATCCTCATTTATTTTTAATGTAGAATTTTATATGATAATTCAAAGTTGTTAAAATGTGACAAACAAGAGTAAAAGTCCTGTGTCGGATCCGGCTAAACGGCCGCATAAGAGTGAGCACACACGCATTTTACCTTCGTAAGTCTAGGCACTCTAGGGAAATACGCATCCTAGGCAATATCTTGAAGGCAAGCAAAACACAGAACTCACTCAGAATAACTTCAAAATTGTGCCAAAAAAGAAACCCATCCAATATGGATACCGCGGAGACGAGGGTGGAAGTGTGAAACATTGTGAGATATGCGGATGCCTCAGAGTGGTTAAGCGGCATTTTTGTCTGCGGAATTCGTCACAAGAATGTACGAATTTTCTCAATTCAGCAAACAGCATCAAAAAGATGCTCGAAGATCTTGGAGAATTGCTTGCTACTCATATTGTTTCCGAAAACTTCTGCTGTAAAATGGCAAACAAACTTTGACAAGTATTATAAACTAAAATTCAAGGTATAAAATTCAGAAGAGACCGGCTACCTAATTGATAATCACGAGAGGTCTACATAAGGCCTCCTGTTTGTGACTCGTTTGCGACCACAAATCCGCTAATGCTCCTAATGCAAATCTCTTTCAAGTCGATGACTAGAGGAAGAAACACCGCTAGCTTGGCAGTATTTGGCCGAGTAGTTTGTACTACAGCCAGCTTTGCTAAATGGCCAGATTCGCCGAGAATTTTTCCAATAACCATTCAGTGGACGACCCCGCGCGATCCGAACCTCTTAGGGTTTTCATTGAATTTGGAGTTGCAGCACGAAGTTCTTTGCAAGAGTCCTTGCAATACTCGTTGTGGAGTAGCTCCTGCAAAATTATAGAAATAAAGGTTTAAAGTAACTTCTGAAATTCACGTTGTATTGGCTCGAATACTTTTGTTTCCACTCTAATGATCGAAATTGTGCCTTGGACACACTCCGGTCCTGGCAACTCCAATGTGTGTATACAAATGATTCTAACCCATTTGAGTGAAGCCACTTCTCATCCGCTAAACATAAGTGCGCTTGAGATTTCGTCCCTTTTAAGCTCGCTGATTTCAACTGAAATTTCCTCTTCTATTTTTTGAGCCAAGAAAATTGAAGTTAGAGGGAAACTACGATGCCTCAAGTTCCGCTGTTCTTCCGCCATTATCTGGTAAGAGCGCCGTGGCTTTTTAATATTCGAAGAAGCGCTGGAGTGCATTGCCATAATTTTGACGGCATGACTTGCCTCTTGGCTACAAATGGACTTGCAAGATAATATTACCGAGGCATTTGGTGTGCATGTAGACATTTTATCCCTCGTTATTGCTCGTGATTGTTCCAACAAAATAAACGCTTAGAACAAAACCGTAGATGGGTACGTATATTACAGGGGCTATTGAAGTGCTGCTATGTAGCGTTCATTGTTTCATAGTGCGGTATCAACATTATTGCTTATAGTACAATATTTTTAGGTGTTAGGAATACCTATGCATTTGGCGGGCGTGCGTAATCTTGAGTATGCTGTTATTTTCAGTTGAAAGTTATTATTAATGTCTTCATATTTTAATTAAAACATGGACGATGATGAATTTCTCTCATAATATCACAGTATCTTGAAACCATGATTATCACAAATATTATATTGTGTATATTTTTGTATTGAAGAGCAATATTATTTATGATATAATTTTCTTACTCAACTTGCAAACTAACCATCTTAATCACCATGGGATGTCATTTATGCTAGCATGAGCGACCTTCAAATTTATCTGTAGGCCAGCAAATACTTTTAAATTAGTTATTTCATGGAATATTCCTTGTGAAATAAATGTCTGATAATTTCGGAATGATTCCATAATCGATCATTGATTCTTACTGTCAACTCATTAAATAATTAATAGGTGGGATTTCGGAGGCCAGCGATCAGTCGTCTCTTATTCAGCTGTAACTTGATGGCTTATGAGTCGATATTTTACACGTGGATGTAAATTTATATAACGAATTTTTTTCGCCGCTCCTCGAGCGCAAATTGAGTGAAGTGATTTCTATTTTATGCAGACATGACATTGAAGCCATTGCTTTTATTATTACCCGCTAAATATACGTAATAATTGATATGACGACGGCATTAGAGGTGGGAAATGTATAACCGAATAAATTATCCGACACGATTTTAAATAATTTAATACCTTCAGGTTATTGACTTACGCATCAGAATATATAAATTTTCGCGTTTTTTCCAAGTTAATACTGCAAAAAGTTAAGTGCATTTAATTTGAAATGATTTTTGATTATTTGAGAATATGCTGTATTTTCCAAGTTCCAAGTTCATAAATTTTTAATTCTGTATATTATGTACTACGATTCGGGAGAAATCCGTACATATTAGATTGATATAGTTTTATTATTTAAAATAATTTTCTATGATTTGTCTACGCATATATAATAAATTCTTACCAAAACGAGTTTTACACCACCCGAACACACCCATACTCGGCCTTTCCTCCCTTGACGTCACCCAAGCACCTATATGCTAGGTCTTTTTCACCCATGACGCCACCCAAACACATGATCATGCAAGGTCATATTCACCCATGACGCCACCCAAACACATGATCATGCTAGGTCATATTCACCCATGACGCCACCCAAACACATGATCATGCAAGGTCATATTCACCCATGACGCCACCCAAACACATGATCAGGTCATATTCACCCATGACGCCACCCAAACACATGATCATGCTAGGTCATATTCACCCATGACGCCACCCAAACACCCATGCTCGAGCACCCATGTAATACGTAGCCCATTAAGCAAGATCGTTTGCAATAAGTCATTCGCAGCTACACTGAATCTAGCTATAAATTCCCGAGCCTTTGTTATTTGAAAGTATTACTGTAATATTTTTCCTTAATGGTCAGGCTCACTGAATTGAAAATATAAATCAAATTATCTGCTGAAAATTACACCCTTTCCATTTTAACTTATGATCGAAGATCTGCTCATGTTGGCGAATGTAGTCCATATAGTGCCATTTATTCCTTATTGATGGTGTCATGCTAATAATTGTAATAATTTGTTTGTCTGAATCGCAAACTATTTCTTCAAAGGCCAATAAATCCACAAAAATTCATGTTTCAAATGAAAATGCGGTGAATATTTTGGCATTTACTTTACGTAAGACTACAACGAATTCAATTTTCAGAATAAAGAAGAGAATACAAATTTCAAGGTCATAACAATCTAGAGCAACAGTTTATCATAGGACCAAATATTACGTGAGGTTCGTAGGCTGTTCAACTGCAAATTGAATGAGATTTTCGCCTCTATTGGTGATTATTCATCGGGCGCTCATCATATCAACTTTATTTCTCTCAATTGCGTTAAAACAAACTCGAATTTTACTATAGCTTAAGACTGGCTGTGATGGGTATGTTGATCTTGCTTGCTTGTTATGCTTTGTGTTGATAGAAAATGCAGATTTACAGTTGAAAACTTTGCAGGAACTAGTGATTGAAGGCATTCAGCTCCCCTCGTTTGTAATTAATCATATGTTGCTCTTCATTCTAACAAGAAAACTCGTGATTGATTGCTGCCAGGGCTCTTCTGAAGAAACTCCAGACTTAATCTCTATGCAGTGCATTTTATTGGCACTTAAAATAGAAATAACATATGCATATAGAAGTTAATTGAATTTTCCCTCTGTCAACTATTAAGAAAATTGTCATTTAAATTAATTTTCTAATATCCAAGTATCTTCAAGAGCCAAATAAAAGCAAAAACCAGTGTGGAAAATATTTACTGCAATAATTTTGCAAGTCAAATGCGAGGAAAAACATGTAGCTGATAAGGAAATAAATACATCGAGAAAAACTCTTTA
Organism: Hyalella azteca; assembly: GCF_000764305.2. Taxonomy (NCBI): domain Eukaryota; kingdom Metazoa; phylum Arthropoda; class Malacostraca; order Amphipoda; family Hyalellidae; genus Hyalella; species Hyalella azteca. Next base: position 456,995 of record NW_025938411.1, on the reverse strand, counting down.
AGTTGGCAGGAAAGCAAGGCTGACTTCAGAAAACATATACTGTCAATAATTCTACCAATACGGTTTTCTCTACGTTTTATCTGGCACTGAAGTAAACTTGCTTGTTTCTCTAATGAAGCGCGGAGCAGTTTTCTGCCTCAGTTCAGGCAGAGTCCCCCGGTTTTTGTCATTGAATCGATGGATAAAGTTTAAAAGGTTTTAAGCAGCTGCGTGCGTTACCAGCCCACAACTTCCCTGTTCGAAATCATTGCTGAATCACGGCTGGCCTAACGTTGGCCAATGGATGATAATTCGATTTAAGTGACATTGCTGCATTGACGGCATGCAAAATTTCGTCGAAAAGCCACCGATAAGTCGACCAAGATATATGCTACGTTATAATGAATGGTAGATTATCGGCAACTTTCACTCCAGATTTAAATCTATGCACATGATTTGCGAATTTTTAAGATTGGTGCATTTTCGTGTGTGCTATAAAAATGAAAATAATTTTCAAATACATATAGCGATATGCAATATATTTTTGAAACACTAATGATCAAGGGAAATTTCCTAGGCGCGGGAAAATAGTTTCACATATATATGTGAAAAAAGTGCCTAGTAAATGGAATTCATTTAATGAATTTCGTCTATCTATGATCAGTGTTTTTCTTGGGTGATGTTTTGCACAGAACAAACAAATGATGTTTGTTCTGTGTTATCCTCTACTTAATTGATACCAGTCTGTTAATAAAGTTTTAATGAAAAATTCTATACCTTTATCACAAAATAAATTACCTTTGATGTAAATTTAAAGGAATTATGAAATGCGCTACAAATGTGTTCAACGCTATTATAATCGGTTTCAATGTATAGAAGCTACTTCAATTAATCCCTTGATTACTATTAATATGCCTTAAAACAAAATAAATACGGCATTCGTATATCTCAATAAATTCAAAATTCAGTAGTATGCATTCGCAACTTTGTAACTATGCATTACCAACAGCCATTTCGACACAATAAATTAATGCTTCATGGTGCTCATGCCATTCATTTTGTCAATGAATGCAGTGCGAGAAAGAGACCTTCATTCATTCTAGTGTCAAAACCATGTTCCGGTCTACGCGTGTTCAATTACAACATAGAATGATATGTTTAAACTCCTCGCGCACCATGCAAGTATATAAATCGTTGCAACTTGGTAAATTGGAACGTAGCAAGCCATGCTCCAAATATTGCTGCGCCTGACAGTTCCTATCGATCCCATAAACTTTTCAAAGCTCCTGAATTTTTAAAGCTTTTTCATAGTTAACAACGGCTGGTCATGTAGCTCGAGGGATCGTTGGTCATTTGCTCTCACATGCAGATCGACAGAGAACTCAAACTTTTTCATAATCATAGTCCACCAAGTCGGGACTGAAAGTTATTAAACTTCACGGTGAAAATGACAGTATAGCGAATTAAAATGAGTAAATATATACGCTAGGTAAATCATTGATTAGAATGTCGAGGCCGGATGTAATTTGAATTTGTAATATAAATGAGTACTGAGTTTGAAATGAGTATATATCCTCTCAATAATAATAAATTTAAAATTGCATTAAATTTCCAATTACGAATTTAATTGTTGGTTTGATTAGTGTTTGAAAATATGTGTATATGCTCTAGGTCATTAACAAGCGTGCTTAGTCAGTCGAATTTAAAACGATTAATTATGTTTTAATTAACAGGTATTTAATTCATTTCACACATGAACAGCTTGAGTAATGAAACAATAAGTTGTAATTATTTTATAGGTAGTGAAACTTTAGGCACTGACAAAGGAACGTAATACGTATCTGTTAGTTATTATCGAGACCAGTAATGGGAAGCATTTGGAATAATATTTATTCATGTCTAATAATTGAGTAATCTACAGTTGTTTATCGACTAATTCCAGCATCTGTTTTCCCTGAAGCCAACAGCAGCTTTTATTATTACAACGACAATGAAACGGCAGAAACATTCATAAAAATTGTTTTATATAAAGCGCTCAACAACACAGAAGTATTATTATTTACCCACCATAATGACGAGATTGGAAGAGAAAATCGTAAATGTATGAGAACTAAGTCATTTACAGTTTTAATATAAGTCTTAGATTTTGTATAACAGTAGTTATGTAAAATATTTTATATTATATAAAACATTATATATTATAGATATTTTTATACAAATATTTACATTTTCATCTTGTACATCAAAACTAATGTGGAAATAACCATTACATTTCTCGAGTAGTAATTCTTGGATAGTTTAGGGATAGATATTACATTAATTCAAATGTGCAGTAAAAGTCTTTAATGTCTATCGACGACTCACTCGCGACTTTAATCAGAGTGTACATAGCAATCCAACACTTTTTGATATTGACTCAGGCGTGAACCTGACGACGCCGGTAAATACTTCTTCGTATTTGTCCAATAGAGTCTTGTAATTGCCTTATAGTTCACTACTCTTTCTTGAGCCCAACTGCAGCTTCAATTGGATTGGATTTTTATTCATGTGATTGCAGCTAATTTAAGGGTGCCCAACTTTTGTCGCTGCAGGTATAGATTGGTTGCACCAGTTTGTAGGTCGATTCTCAATTAAATGCGCAGGCTGTTCAAGATATTGTCAATCTACAACCAAGGTCGCGCAAATCCATTGTTTTTTTATCTAATTTATTACAGAATTTAAATTTATTTATTAAGTGAAATAAAGATAGTTGTCTTACGTAAAAAATTCGGATATCATTCGCACGCGCATTCTAAATACCAGGGTTTTATAGATCTAGTTTCTATCGTTAATGCTGGTTCGATCACACTGTGAGTTGTAATTTTCAAGTTTAAATAAAATTATTCACTAAAAGTGTCCTAAACTGAAAATGCCAAACGAGTTCGAAGATATTTCAAATTATGGATCTCAAATGAATTACATTCAATACTTCTATAGCTGTTGAATGTATCTAATAATGAAGAAGATGTGTTAAATTAGGCAATGGGCATCACAGCTAAATTATATATCTGCGTGTGCAAGATTTGTATTTGCTTGGGGTTTTAAGTGTAAATGATTCATTATCATAATATTTCTGGATATTATATTATCATAATATTTCTACATATTGTGATCTGGATATTATTTTTACATATTTTCAAGCTGGAAGTGCAGTAAACAACCATTATAGGTTGGCCTATTTCCAGCAGAGAAGAATCGTTGTTTTCGTTTGTGCACTTCTTATGAGATACGCGTGATGGCCTCGGTTTTATGCTCGCCACTTTTGCTCACCAACAAAATGAGCAAAGAAATTCTTGCCTTCCTCTTCTCATCGTCAGCTCGCCGGCTCGCTCGACTGGCTGGCGTATCGAGCGCTGTGATGAATAAGGCAATAGTCAGCCACGGCTCCACACTAACTTGCTCGCAACGTCAATTCTGGCGCCTCAACTTATTCATGTCTCAGTGGAAGCTCAGAAAATTACCTAGAAGTGCAAAAGAAATGTAGAAATGGATGACAAAAAATTGTTGAGCTCTTCCGCCTACTATTTTTTCGCAGTGCTAGAATGCCGCCTATATACATATGTGTCTTACTTCTGATCGCGCTAACACATGTTATTGAAGTCATTCGCTAGAATATGCGATATGAGTGCTTCAATTTTGTATCATCAAGAGAATAGTTTGCAAACATTTCATTCGAATCGTTGTCTTTCAAATATCTGAAATCGCATTTCATGTTTATCCTATAAACCATTTCAAACTGTGGGATTTTTTTTAAAACCAGAATTTATAGTGAAATTTTATAGAAGCAGCTAAGCAAAAAGCTATTAATATAATATCCTTGCTTCCATTTGACTTCATGAAAATCAGCGAAGAAATAATATCTATCTATAATATCTAATAATATCTATCCATCCACCTCGTCGAAAAAGTTGTAGATATTTCCACTGAAAGATTTTGTCCGATTCAGCTCCATTCACTATTTATAATGAACTCTCAAGTCTGTGATCTGTTGGTCATTTCTCAGTGAAACTTATGCAGGCAAACCTAGTAATTCAGTGAACAGCTTTTAAATATTATCTTCTTAACATCACATAAAAATGAATTTAACTCTTACGTCGATGTTCAAGTTCACATTTCGTTATTAATTTTACTAGTAAAATGGAGGTTGTAACATGAAATGAAGCAAGCGTTATTAGCCTGTTCGGTTACTACGCAATGTTGATAAGTGTTCGTGTTGGGAACACTCTATTGATATTCCCGTTGACATCATTTATTCATATAGTCTTCGGAAGTTATTCTTGCCGATTCTCCACACTTCATCAACATGTCGGGTTGTGAATGAGCTCTCGTTTAGAAATATTAATGAACTAGCTGATGCTAGGCAGTGCTACACCCGTTGATTTAATTCAACAGTTTCGCAGTCCTGGTTTAAAAGAAACTTATGAAGCATGACAGAAGGAACTTGTGATGATATGATATTTTTAATAGTCAATAGAATCAGCCAATAATTTATATGAGTAAAATTCTTGATAAAATAAGTTTTTAGGCAACAATGAGACAAATTCAACAATAGCAACGTAGCTCAGTTTTTAATTACTGAGGCGATGGGCATCGCTCTTTCGTCAGTTTGTTTAATATGATTGAAAAATTTGAATTAATTACTAGTAGGGGATTCAGGTTTTTTAAGTAAGGATATGCTTATGAAAGTAGCAGGAATAAAAATGAAGTTGAACCATTCAAATCACTAGAAAGTACTCATTTGACTCAACAACGTGGTTCGAATAAATTTACTATTCTACTGTCATACGAACATGAATAAGACAATTTTTTATGGATTTCTCAAGACATAAGGTAACAGATCTTATCAAGGTATCGAAGAAGTAATGGGGAACATTTGATTAATGAATTCTAAACTGCACCACTATGTATTAAGAAAATTACAATTGTAATCGTGTTTCTTATACGTCGCCTCGCTGATCAGCATGGCTAAAGTTACAGTTGGTACGTGCTTGTGAAGCTAAAAGCTAATAAAATGGGTAGATATTTAGAGACAATTGAAACTGACTATATATTGTGCATGATAGAGTTTAACATATTGTATACGATTTCAGATGGAAATTTCATCTACGTTTGAGAATTTTTCAGTTCTAGAATAAATAAATGGAACAGATTAAGTTATTTTAAATTAATTCACATCATTTCAAAAATACAGTAATTTGTCGCATGCATGCGTATGCTAATGTCGAAGTACGTGTTGCTCGAATCTTAAACGTTCGTAGAGGTTATTCATGTAGTTCACGCAATCGACTAATACATCAAGCACGAACATGATTTCCTCATAGCATGAGACTTCTGTTTACTTACTGCCTCTGACTTCCGCTTCACGATTCCGTGACCAAATTCGTTGTCCCTCTGATAATTTCCTGTCGACTGAAGTGCACTGTAGTATAAATCATTAGAGTACAAGCTCCTTTGTATTCCTGGAGCAGCAGAGGCACTTCCCTCTGAAATTGCCTTACCCAAGCCCCATCCTAGCCCAAGTGAAGCACCGACGTAGAACGCAAACATTCAGTAAGTGTTCCTCTTTTATACGGCACACTCCTACACTTTAAGCCTCGCTTGCTCGATGGCTTCTACTCTAATGAACAAGCATGGCAAAAGCTTTGTTCCTTATGATGTTCCAAAACGTTCCCCTTGACTACCAGAAAGATAATTGTCCTGAAGCTTTATAACTTTTCCGGGAGGGTCCCAAGTGACGACACTATTTAAATTTTGACACAGGCTAACAGTCTTTGTAATTCCTTCAGTTGTGAATTGGTGTGATATGACTTGAATTTATTTTCATCTGATGATTGTATGTTTTAAAACCTCCAGCCAGAGCAGCTGATATTTTTTGATTTTCTTGCCTGTCTATTCGTAAGCATAATATTCTAAACTTTTTCCAATTTTCGAAAATAGATTTTTTGAACTTAATTGACTTAAACGCTTGCTTTCAATCTACTTATTTATCAAAACTCAGGTGTTAATTCTTCTTTTCAAACATTAAATTCATCTCCAAAGATCGCATGCACGCAAAGAAAACCTGCAAGACTAAAAAACCTGTATGAAAAGGCTGCTGTATATTTACATGCAATGCGGAACTCTTGTACTGCAAGAGTTTCATTCTGCAAATTTGAGATATGAGACACAATTAAATTAATTTATACTTAAGCAATTTGATTATGCCATAGCTATAGAAGTTATATAAACTATATAATTCTATTTAAGTTGTTAGTGTGCATCACTTGACATTAGTTTTTGTCGGCTTTATCTGACAGAACGGCTGAAAACAAGAAGCTGGATTTGGACGCGTTGGTATCAGATTAAATCGCGCTCGTGGCCTTCACTGCCGCTGCTCACGCACGGCAGGTCGAGCTCCGATAATATAGAACGACTTGATCTACCAACACTCAGGGAAATGAATTAGTATTGTCCGAGTGACGATGCATTTTTTGCGTTAGGGTATGTCGTCTTCACCCAATTTGGCTGGGCAAAAGAGAGTATTGGTGCAACGTTGGCTTTTTGCTCGTGCCGTGAATACCGGAATGGGTAAATATTTCAACAATACCACTTCTTCATTTACTCAGTGAACGCTGAGGCTTCACGCCGTGACGCCGACTGAAATCTCCTTGCATTTTTTTTTATCATCTGCTCCTGCAAAAGTTGTTCAGCCATAGCGAGCTTCTGGTTATGATCATTTTACCATCTCGAGCTGTCATTCATATGGCCAGATTCCAGTGTAGGTTTTCATTTTCTGTGGTTCAAATAGCAAATTTATTGGTATCAGTGCAGTCTTTTTGATCTCAAAAAATGTTTTATAATTTTCAGCCTGGTGAAATTTGGGAGAATTTTGTGTCCAGGTACCCTGCCGTGTGATAATTTAAATGCCTACATTAATCGGCAGTCCAAAAGTAAAATGATGCATGGATGTAGATGAAATGCTGTGATTTAGGGGGTCCAAAATTGAATTACTGTGTTAGTATGTTGTCCAAAATTGAAGATTAATGAATTTAATCAAATATAAGGGAATGGGATATTTTCTTTGATGTAGTGCTAATGAATTCTACTAAAACTCGAGGTAAAATGTTCATACCAAAATTTGACTTCAAACTATGATCAAACTATGATAAAATCTCTATTTCAATAAAAATGAAACTTTTAGCTATATATAAAGAAAATTTAAGAAATTAATGTAGTTTTGATGAATATTTATGTACTATTGAGCAGTTATTCTGCTAAATTGCAATCTATTAACAATTGTGTAGGAGCTAAATCAAGATTATTTCGCAACAATTTATTTTCATGTCAAATACTGATGGTGCACATTAGCTCATATATCATTTGGAAGTGAAGGTTCAGTCTTCAAATCGATTAGTAGTCAGTTCAATTAAGTCGTCATTTTTTATAGATACTTCTCATCTCAATTGATTGTTTCAGTGTTAACAAGAATCCACTTTCGTCAATTGAATTCGGTTTACCCATGTCTACAAGTTTTTTCCGTCCGGCTTTTCTATTAAAGCAAGACTCATTTCTCATTAACAGGAATCCGAGACAAGACTCGTCCGCAGACGTTGACGTCGGCAACACAGGACTTGTGATTGGTTTGTTGCCACCTGAAAGGATGCTGCCTCTGAAGACTTGTTGGGCAAAAATACCTGATCTTTGGATCCTCGTATTCCTGTGTCTCTTTGTTTTGGGTTCGGCTGAGGATGAAGTCGGCGGCGAAAATCAGCGATTTGCCACCGAACCGTCGGATCAAACAGCCGTTCTGGGATCCATGGCGGTCTTTCCGTGCAGGTACGAGGGAAATCCCCGAATAAAATATATATTTTTTTTTGCTGTCGCTAACATGGAGTTCAGGAATTTCCTCGAAAGTGTCGGGCAAAAGTTTGATTTTGGTTTTGTCCAATACCGTAAATGAGAATAATTTTAAAGTTATAATTATAAAACTTTTTCACTGTTTAGGAAATGATTTTACTTTTTGTCTGATACTATATGCAGTGTTTTGGTTCAGAGAAACCTGCATAGAAAATTGCACCCGCTAAAATCCAGTTCAAAGCACGCTCGGCTATCTGTTAAGCACTTAATTTATAGAAGAAATGTAATTATTATTCGATATTCCAGACCTCGTCTCGCCTAAACTACCGTGAAATTCTCAATGCACTCGTACCTACCGTGTCTGCTTTGCATAATGTTCATGATACACTTGATCCCACTTTAATGCAGTCACTGCAATGTTTGCAGAGTGATCAACCAAGTTGGCTTCGTTCAGTGGACCAAAGATGGCTTCGGCTTGGGTGTCATCCGCCGGCTCAGTGGCTTCGATCGGTCAGTATGAGACTGGATATTTACTTTGTTCCTTTACCTTCATTCCGATTTAACGTTACCGAACTAGAGTTTGCTTTATTGTGAAGTGACTTGTTCACTGAATTAGTAGCCCCGCCCATGAATATATCCCAGCAAGGTGTATTTATGAAGTAAGTGGATTTATGTGGATTTATTTATATTTAAATAGTGGATTTATGAAGGAAGAACATAAAACTTAATTTTTCAACTCCCGGAAAATTGTTGCAATAACATCCACATTCATTTTTAGATTATACCATCTTTATAGTGTCTCTTTAAAAGCCACTCATGTTTTTGTAAGTTTGTGCTCCTAGGGGCATCCTAGTACACTTCCTGAATTGAGTCCCAAACAAGAGCCATAGTAAAGCGTTCAGAAATAATATATTTCACCGAATAATCGATGTGGCTCGAATGCATTACGCTGAATAACCCTTTTCAAATATTACTGGTAAGTAAACTAATGCTTCTATGACGGTCTTCCGGGTTTTGTTCAATGAAATTTTTATCCAGTCGAAATTTTGATACAAGATCCGAACGTAAATATTTGATCAGAGACTGAGTACCCGTTTCTCATGAGACGTAATTTCTGTTGTTTTCGTGCAAATTTACGTTGTTGAATTTCTGACAAGAATCGCATCATACACATTTAATTTGATTGTAAATTTAAAATATTTCCTTCGTACAGCAACATAAAAACAGAGTTCTAAGTTGAACGGCAATTTAATTATTTATTTTATTTGCCAGCAGATACATGCTCAATTATGGCCACTCAACCATAGATGAATAATTAAACCCAAGTGAGAATTGCATCTGAATGCTTTGCCCGTCACGCACAAGAACGATGGAGACCCAGACTGCCACTAACGTTAACATTGCAAAGAAAATTTTATTTCTTTGAGTCGTCAATCGATGGTGCATGAAATTGAACTTGCCTTTTATGTTCTTTTTGTGCTTGTGTGGTTAACATTGGCTTCGTTACTCCATGTTTTGTTAGGAGGGAGAGAGAGGGAGAACCAAAACAATTTGTTTGATGAATTATACTTCATTACCGCGTGTCTCGAGCTGTGTAATTACAAATGAAGTGATCGTAAGAATTCGCCGCATATTTCATGATTCACTCGTTGGTGGATAAAAGCAAGTAAAAATAATACTTGTTCCACGTTTCTTTAAAACTACATTTCTGTTTTATCGTATTCCTCAATGTTTCTGGGACGTAAAGGCATAATTCAGATTTCCTTTTCACCCCTTTTGTTTCTTGATGGTGTACAATTATTGTATATGATGAAGAAATGTTCCGACGAATAGGGTGACTTCATGTTACGCCTGTCTTCAACATTATTTAATACTACATCATTTCCCTCATGTTTGTTTGTCTGGAACGAAGACGAATAACTCAGATTTCCCATTTCTCTCTCTCTTAGGTACTTGATGGTAGGCTCTGATGAAGAAGGAGACTTCAGCCTGAGCATCTCCCCGGTGACGCTGGAGGATGACGCGCACTACCAGTGTCAGGTGTCCTCGGTGAACGACAAGCCGCTGCGTTCCCGCGTCGCTAAGCTGACGGTGTTTGTCCCGCCTGGACCGCCCGTCCTGGCCCCGGGACCTGTGGTCCACACCACCGCCGGGGCCCGCATCACCCTCAAGTGTACGAGTACTGGAGGACGACCAGCGCCTGAGGTTTGTACAAATTATTGTTTAAGTTTATTTAGTGTTATTATGCAGCGCAATATAATTGCGTTCATACAGCAATTTCTGAGGTAACTCATTCTTTTGCTTAAATATTTTCGTGAATGAAATTTTTATCGCAGCGTTAGCTTTAATAAATTCTAATGTAGTTTACGTATATTTAATTTTATTAGATGTTCGTTCTGCCATTTACTTGGAGCTATGTTTTAGTTTTTCACACGATGAGGGAAGTTTTTTATGTGTAAAATTGTTTCCTTTTAATATCTCTTTAAAACACTCTCCGCTACGTCCAACTTCCACTGCCTCTTTTATACAGAAAAGGCATCAGAATTTTTTCGTTCAAAATCTACGCTCATTAAAGGACAGTTTTTCAGAATTCGTGTCATTGCTCTAGACTATAAAAATCTGCCCCTACAAATTAAAAATTGTACCAGGAGCTCAACTTGATCACCGTTTCTGCACGACTTGTAATCATCGCTAAAGAGGGAATGAATTTAATTTTTACGATACTTCATTTCTTTAAATCTCAGTCACTGAGCAGCATTTGTGAAGAATTAGAGCGCATTAGTCCTCGTCGACTGAACGGTGTGCACAAATTTTCTCCGTTCGTCACCGAAGCAGAAGAGCTATGATCAGGAATCATTTTTCTCGTTCCCATCATTAAAAGATCGAGAATCATTCCCCTCGCTTGATGCGCGGCCATTAAGGATATTAAGACCTATTTTTACCAGGGCCATTTTTACCGTTGCATTGCTCTTGTTTAATGAACCTCGGACATGATTCTGTCCATTACTGCGGAATTATTTCTTTTATCAAACGCCTTGACCAGAGTTGGTATTTGCCTGCTGGGAATATTAAAAAATCTAAATAAAATTGTATGCCATTGCTACTTTATTATTTAATTTGCTACTTTATTCATAAATTGTTTTTTTTAATTATTCATAGTATTAAATTAATCTATAGTTGATTTGACCTCTTCATACTTGTATATTGAACAACGTTAGTTAAATGCTCAGTCTATCAATAAATCGGGTTCTGTATATTTTTCCGTGCAGGTACAATGGCTCGATGACAGCGGCTCCGTGATCCACGAAGGCATCCTCACGAGCCAGGAGCTGATGGAGGATGGTAAGCGCTTGTCCGTAGAGTCCAACTTGACGTTCATCCCGACGCGTGACCATCACTTGAAGTCCATCAGTTGCGTCACGCATCACCCCGCCCTGCCCGCCGCCCTCACCGCCTCCGTCTCGCTCATGGTCCAATACCCTCCCCGGGTGCATCTCAGGCTCTACCCGCGTGAGTGATGTTTTACTACACTATAATACCTAAGAATTTTAATTGTTATGTCACTAGTCTGCTTAATACTACTACGACATGGTCCAATATCCTCCACGGGTGCATCTCAGGCTCTACCCGCGTGAGTAATTTTTTATAGTCTATAGAACCTAAGAATTTAATTTGAGGATTTAAAGAAGGAAAAAATAATTACATACAAATGTTAGTTGTTATATCATTAGTCTGCTTAATACTACTGCGACATGGTCCAATACCCGCCGCGAGTGCATCTCAGGCTCTACCCGCTTTAGTGATAGTTTTTTCTACTCTATAGTATCTAAGAATTTAATTTGAAAGTTGAAAGAAGGAAAAAGGAATAATGAATCAATGTCAATTAATTAAAAACTTTCATGGAAACACTGTATGCAAAACATTTCAATTTTGCTTCTAGTTGTTTGTAGTGGTAAAATCCCAATCTCGATGTCAGGGTAAATCTTCAATCATTATTTAGCCCATGTATGCTCTACCTCTTTCGAAATGGTCTCGCCATAATCTCTAGATTACCATAGATTTCTCTAATACTCTGCAACTCCAATCATTATTTTTGAATTTATTATTATTGAACATTATCATTTTCATCTTGCAGCCGTTATACAAGAAGGGACCGAAGTCCGAGCCTCATGCGACTCAGAAGCGAACCCGCATGACGTCACCTACAAGTGGTTCAGAGGTCGTCAGATGCTCGACGTGGATGAGACTCAGCGCTCTGTCAGCCTCGGCCTCGTGTCCCGCGCTGACCACGGCACCGACGTGTCGTGTGAAGCGAGCAACGTTGTCGGCACCACCAGACAGACGTCCTTCCTCGACGTCCAATGTGAGAGTAAACATTATTTGACCAAATTTTTGAGGTTTGAAATACCAAAAATATATTTTGATATCGTTATATTACCAGGCAAACCTCATGCCTCGACGTCCAATGTGAGAATAAACATTTTTTGATCAATTTTTTAGGTTTGAAATACGAAAACAAAATTTTTGATCTCGTAATACTATAAGGCAAACCTCATTTCTCGAATTCCAATGTGGGAATAAATATTATTTAATCAATTTTATGAGGTTTGAAATACAAAAAAATATATATTTAGATCTCACAATACAACCAGGCAAACTTCATTCCTCGACGTCCAGTATGACAATACATATTATTTGATTATATTTATTTAAACCTTAATAAATTTAATATGCTAACAATAATGCTTTCGTCCAGCAATTCGAACAGAGGCAACTCCTTCCTCAAAAAACGACATTTTTTAATGAAAATATATCAATAAATGTCCGAAAGTATTTTGGCTATTCTATATTTTTACACAAGCAATCTCGATGTCTGTTTTGAGTGATGATTGTTGATGTTAAAATAATAATAAATAATGAATAATGACGTTAAAATAACGACATTGCAAACTTGCGACTAAACGAATAACTTTCCTCCACGACCGTATCGATATTCAATTGATATTAATTCGGTAATTAAGGTAATTATTTGCGTAAAGCTACGTAGAGGAAATACCTTCTCAACGCCAGCGCTTAGCGTGCATTTACAGTATATAGTACAGCAATTAATCTGAAAAAACTGATGCGTAAAGAGTAATATGAGAAAGCGTCTACAGTAGAGGTTTAAGATTTCCATGTAGTTAATGAAAACCATAAATGATTAAATTGTTTATTGCGATTTTTTTGAAAAGAAATTTGCTTTGAGTCTCCCTCGACATTATTAAGAACTTGTGTTTTTATTCCAGGCTAATTATTGAGATGAAATTACTTCTAAATGATAGTTTTAACCTCTGCTGGCTATGATTAAAATTGTACTAAATAACTTAACAGAAGCAAGAAATTATTTATATGATTTAAGAATCAAAATTGAATTGCGAGAATTCAAATAAATCCCCGATAAATTATTTTTTCTCACACACCATCGATGTAGTTTTGTTTTCTCAAGTGAAGGAAGAAGGTTATGTTTCTGTCGAGATCAATTATACGAAAATTTTAGACTATGAGATACATGGAAAATTCTTAGATAATTTATATCCCTTTCGAGCGGTATAATGAAAAACCATGAATCCGCGACACGAGAGCGACAACATTATTAAATTTTCCTTTTGTGTCCACGTCGGAGCAAATTACTTTGCAATTTTTCGTTAAAAGTTATGATGAACATCTTCGGTGACGGTGGCTCTTTTTGTAAGATTGTGTTGACCGTTTAGAATAATGGTGAATGACTGATATTGCGGGCCGGTAGCCTCGTGTTATAGTGTGAGTGGTAGAAGGTCACACCGCATTATAGTGTTATTGTGATCCGTTCACACCGTATTTTAGTTTTATAGTGATTCGTTCACACCGTATGATAGTGTTATAGTGATCCGTTCACACCGTATTATTGTTGTGTTCCATTTACATCATTATTATTGTGTTATTGTGATCCGTTAACCCCGTATTATTGTGTTGTTGTGATCCGTTCACATCGTATTATTGTGTAATTGTGATCAGTTCACACCGTATTATTGAATTATTGTGATCCGTTAACCCCGTATTATTGTGTTGTTGTGATCCCTTCACATCATAATATAGCCTCACGCTCATATTTTAGCAACATGGGGTTGAGCGAGTCTGAGTAATATGTTATGAGCAGTTGCAGACTGAAGTGTAATGAAGTCTTGCCCATTAATCACCCCAGACGCTCCAAGCTTTATCTCGGCGCCGAGCAGCGAGAGCGCTGAGCCCAACCAGAACGCGTCCCTCAGATGCCGAGTAGAGGGCAACCCTCAGCCTACCATCGTGTGGACCCATCTCAGCACTGCCACGGTGAGGGCTCAATACTGAGTACACTTAGAAAATTAAGAAGATTATTATCTAAATAACGATTCGTTTGCTACCCTGGGCCTATATTTCAAAAAAAGTTAAGTGATCGCAAGTTCATCAGCCAATCATTGACGGTATTTCAAGCAAAATCCACCAATCATTGACAAGAAAATAGAGCGTAAGTATTTACGTTCACTTAGCCAGTTTTGAAAGTATGGCCCAAGGTGTGTCACCCTGACCCAGTTTGGGTCTTAAAAACGAGTATCAGTGCTACGACCGCTCTAAGCACGTGTTGCAGGTAAGGTGCATCTCTATTCAGAACATATGATTCAATCATTTTTTTCAATGTACCATATGGATCCAAAAATACGACGTGGCATACTTCAGCACCGCAATAATGTGAAGGTAATTCTCGTTGCACCTAAAAAAGTACACTTTCTGCATGAAAATTATCAATTATATAATGAAGAGTGCCATTTTTATTCCACCTAAATTATTCTCCTCTGCCTAAAGATATAAACAATAGCCATGCATGGACCTACATTTTGTGAAATGAAATATTTTTTCGTTATTTTCTTTCACCTATGAGCTAATTTTGAAGCAATCTGACAAGCCATTAGTACTGCGAGAGAACTGCCGCTGGCAATAGCAAGAGATGTAAATATTTCTCAGTTCTATGCTCTCATAGAGATCCTGTGTTACGTTCTCTGCTGAGTTTGCATTGCAGAGAAATCGAAGAGCCTCGTCATTACTATTGGGAAATGGTCTCAGCCACTGCAATAAAGCTGGTGCATTGGTCTCATCTCTCGGTGTGGGCAATAAGCTCACTTTTACCTGCATTTTGTCGCACTCAGATGACAGGGCTGGGCGAAGAACTTGCCATAAAGGCCGAGGAGAGCACAACAGGAGCCTACATGTGCACTGTTACCAGCCCGGGTTTTGCACCGTTATCGGCAACGGTGCACCTCAGGTTAAGAGGGCCACCGAGCATCACCTCCACCTCTCCTGTTTGGGCCAAAGAGGGCGAACGGGCCGTACTCACGTGCAAAGTGAGGGCCGTGCCACATCCTGTTGCCCTCACCTGGTTTAAGGAAGGCATCGCTGTCTCCTCAGGTTTGTACCTGTGCTTCATTTCTATGCAGGGAGCTCGTCCTTCTGTCTAGGGTTGTGTGGCAAAGGAGTAACCCGATACTAATAAACGCAGATCCCTCTGCTGGTGAGACTGCGTGCTTGAGTGCGTCCATTCTTGTCCATTCACTCGTAATTTGTTATGCATTGCTTAGAGGACGAGCTCTAGGAGCTTAGAACAACACGATTGAAATTCTATATTCAGTTCTGAAAATAAATGATAAACACAAATATTTTAACGCAAAATAGCATAAGCGTTTTCAGTTTACATTTCAATTGTTTTGGGGATATATTTTGAGTAATTTTATCAGATAATTGAAATATGTACAAATGCATGATAGTGTTAATTAAAAGGTGCGCGATGTACTGTGGGGCAAAATTTTTTTCAGAGTTTGCTGGAAAGGCATATTCTGATTTCTGTTAAATTGGTGGATTGCTTTGGAGCGTAATAAGTGAAATATATATATGTGATTAATTTCTTAATCATGTATCGAAGTTGACTGACGCATATTGGTTACGAAATTTGACTGGTTTATATCAAGAAGTGTGCTTATTTATTAAAGCTTTTACGTTTAAATTTAAAAGGGAATTAATTATGAAATTAATATTTTTGGAGTGGATGCTGCTTCAGATATCCATTATTAATTCTTTGGCACCCATAGTTGTAAATTTGCAAAATAATTTACAGACTTAATCCTCATGTGAGTAAGTTAGTACATGACACTACTAAGTAGCCCACAAACGTCTGATCATCCAATAAATACCAGAAAAAAGTCGTAACGATAAGTTAACCAAAAGAAACATTCAGCATTTTACTGTAGAGCTCTTATATGACCGCGCATCACCCCATACTCATTACTGATCTCGAGTCGTCCTGAATCAGTGAAATTTTTGCGAGCTTTTTAGTTATTCTTTCTTGGCCCGAGTAATGATCTCACTGGAATATTCTATGAAATACGCGAAGATTGAGGACCGACCGATCGTGCATTCTCCGGTGCCGGAGGGATTAAACCGAGAAAACTTTTCTGCTTGGCTCGCCGCACTTTTTGTGGCTCCGAGCACTGCTCAGAAATTAATTCATTTTCCCATGCAATCTGCAATTTGCCTTTACAATCGAAGCAATTTACAGTGGAGGTTTCCAGGTTTATTTTCGGTAACGTCGTTAAATTTCGAGGTTGGAAATGAATAATAATCTTTCCACATGTGATTTAATTTTTTTATGTTAAATAAATTGTTAGAGTTAAGACATGTTCTTGACCATGACTGCAATTAAAGTATATTTCTGTTATAGCAGACATAAATTTCCCAAAGCAAATAGTGGAACAAATATTTTTCTTTCGCCCTCCGAATGAACCCCTATTATAAAATAAGTATCTTTTCTTATAAAAGAAACATGAATGAAAAATTTACTGCGTTAATAATTTTGCCATTCGTGCATAAATGATTTATTGACCTTTTTCACACCCCCCGGAAAAATATTTTTTCGCGATTTCCAGGCTTAACGTTCATTACCTCAAAAAACATCAAAATTTCCACTGTTAATAGCCGTAAGTTTACTTATTAATAACTTGGAGGATTTTTTAGGTTTTTAATAAAACCACACGTTCACACATAGTAACAATGCATATTCTTCGGTGCTATAAATTGAGTTTTATTTGCATTTAGGACACCGTTTTTTTCGGTAACTGTAACTTGACTTAAGATGAAGTAGCCTCGATTTCGAGAAATAAAAAAATATTGGCACGTAGCACATCATATTCTCTTCCCGCAAAAATTTTCACGGAAAATCATCCCATTTCTCAAGGGTAAAGACACGTAACTTTAATATAAATTAGTCCGGGAAGTTAGGCGTGTTATGGTTCTTGGGATGTTGCTGCGAAAAGACCTCCAAACAATTCCAGGCTTGAGCCAACTGCCCAAACTACTTCACTTTTAGTTGTTATATTAATAAATCGGGTCAAAAGTTACGAATGAAGAACTCTCCGTAACTTTTCATATATCTGACTCCATTCCGACTTCTTTCTAGTGGCTGCGCTAGAGGTTATCTTGTCTCTTTATTTTATGCAGTCAATATTATTTTACAGCTCTAGCTTCTGCTATAAAATTAACATGATACATCTAAATAGATTTTCTGCCATTTATTGAAAGTAAATCGCAATTTTTTTGTAGAATTGATTAACCAGTTATGCACATACCATCAATTTTTTACTATTAATTTCAACGTTGAAACAAACGACTAAGTTATACCATAACATTTTGTATTTCTTATCCATGGCATAAGTTTCAAATCTTGGAATAATATTTTCCCGGCTGCATCCGATTTCATTTGTAAAAATTCTATATATATAATTGAATATTATTTTGTTCATTCTTCAGATGCTGACAGGTTTACTGTAGAGGAGAAGCAAATGGCGGACGGGGTCATATCGCGCCTAATAATCAACGTGACCCGAAAAGAAGATTTTACGGCCTACAACTGCACCGTCGTTAACGAATACGGCATGGACGTGGCGCAAATTCCTCTCATAGAGCAACGTAAGTAATTTTTTGACTGAATTTTCCTCTACTGAGACCAGTATGTTGCCAAGATACCTCGGCTTTATGGATCATGTATTTCTGTTTACGGATGGGACGAATTTTTTACTGTTATCAATATATATGTTAACCAATGAATGTACATTGTACATGTTAATTAACTTTACATGATATTTATCTGGTTTGTGTAGAAAAATTTCATGCAATATTGTACATGAATATTGTACGTTTGAATTGACTGGAGCTAAATCTCATTGAAATTATATATTATAAAATTGAACGCTACATAATTGAAAAAAATTTTAGTGTCAAGTTTTATTCTATGAATTTACGTCATTTTTCCAGCCTCTCTGTCCACGGTAATCATGTTTGGCTTCGGTGCGTGCGGGATCATTTTGGTAGTCTTATTGATCGCATTCATCATATGTTGCCGAAGAAGAGGAGGCAGTTCCAAGAGAAAGAAGGCCGCTATGAGCCGAGCAAACGATCTTGTGAAGCCAAACGAACACCCAATAGTGATTGAAACGCACACCTTACCCTTGTCACCCTCGCCCCATAAACTGATGCCCTTAGACACCCGGTCGTCAGATAAAGATTCTGACATCAAAGACGGGGATATGAGGACTGCTTCGTCCCTGTCTGTTGGGGACAGGGATTCTGATGCTGCTTTCGAGAGTGACAGGGAGCCATCGCCTAGGATCTTCCCCCATCTGCAGCTTCGTGACTGTCATCAAACAACGTTTAAAGCTGCTGAGCCTCAGCAACCAATCACAGTGCCGCATAGTCGTCTTAGCACCACATCGTTCATTGGCCCCGTAAGTTTTCCATTTCCTGATTAAACTTCAACTTCACATTTATTTATTTCTTAAATATTCTTCTTATTTATGCCCATCGCACGTATTTATTTATGGAGAAGTTTACTAACACAAAATATGCCACGTTCTTATTCGTATAGGAATGTCGTAATTTAATTGTCGACACGAAAGTTTTTTGCAAGTGGTTTTGAAATATATTATTTAGGTGGTTGCCTGGGATACGATTTCTCTTCAACAGTTCATTCAGTAATGGTCGTTTAATACAGCAATTTTCGTAAGCTAACATAACTTCAATCTCAGTCCCGTATCCGTTCTTCACTGCATTAATCATTCTTTTGTCGGAGCTTTTGAACTAATTGACATTCGCTCGCGTCTTTTTGTCTGCTTCTAATACAGAAGTTGATCAGACGAATCCAAGTCGGTGTTTTGCATCCGTAGACTGAAGGTTAGCTCAGACAAATCTGAGGATTTTGAAGCCATGTTTCATTTAGTCATGAAGCGACTGCATCTCGACTGCCAGCCATTACTTGATTGAATTTCTTCCATAAATTTTTATATTCCGTTCCAATATGCTTTATACTCGCACCAACCTGCAGTTCAATAACCTGCTCTCTTTTTATGAAATGGATGCAATGAAAATATTGAAAAATTATTTTAGGTAGTCAGGCTCAATGCTTTTTTAGTGACCAATTACCTACCAAATTAAAGTCATTAACACAAAGTTTGGGATCATAATTTTGCTTAGTATATATTTTCAAGAATATTTACTTTTTATTTGATGTCGTAACTATTATTATTTTTTCATTACTAAACTCACTCTTTTTCTACACTAACTCGATTTTACTTATTAATATAGAATATAAATTACGTTATAAGAATTTCAAACATGCAAATTTCGCAATATGTCAATGCATAATTTCCCTATATTAAAGCCCTCCATAAATTTTTCATGCAGTTTAAATTTGCGCAGATAAATGTCTCTGCAACTCACGCCAGTATTCATTTACTGAAATCCTTAAACAAACTAAATCATTTATAACCATTAAATAATTTTTCACACTCTTAATTTTCAAACCGAATTTTAAAGTGAGATCAAAAGCTTATTGACTGGTTTACCCAAATTCTCTATTTATAATTGTATTTAATTTAATATGGAAGCAACTGAAGCCCATAATAACTTTTTCTTATTACTTATTTTTCGAATAAACTTGTGATTCAAAACATAATGCACCTCGTTATGCAATCTGAAGCCAAGATTGACATCATTCACGCAGCGCTCAATAAAATAGGGATTCTTTTATAGATAGGATCTTGAATGCTGACGAGCTTCTTTAATGGACTAAATTACTCCAGGCTGAATTACTCAATTTGAAGTTACGCAAGTTGACGCTCCGCGTTTATAAGCTCGACTCGTAAAAAAAGTTAACGTAATGACATGTTGATATATTCAGTCCCGCTTTCGCCTTCGTTACTTCTATTTTTCTCAAAATGCGGGACTAATTTGCTTTGAAAATGCTTAGTGACGACTTCTGGATACTGGTTTGAGATAATTGTCTCCCAATATGTCTGTTCGCCTCGTTTTATTATCTTTCAAGTTCGTTATAATTTTCGATTAATTTGTTCAATTAATGCAATTTCCAGAAATAGAGCGCTGAATATTGAATAGCTTTAATTACTGAACCAAACAAATTCGGGAGGAAAAAAGTATCCTCTGTTATGTTTATGTTGAAAAACACCTTTAATTGTTACAAATCGTCGAGGTTTATTAAACCTCTGTTGAATTTTAGATATTTCAAACGGTAGCATACGTTTGAAATTCTGTTGTCAACGGTAAAATTCTAAAGTTTATTTAATTTACTAGGGAGATTTGTCTTTGCAACAAGCTCTTAAATTTATTTCTATACGCCCCACATAAAGAAATAAAACAGTGAATAATTTGAAAAATTCCGTATCGCTGCAAAGCTTTTATGTGATCAAATTAAGAATCGCGGAATACAGTTGCTTTCAGGAACGTGTGCCATATATTAAATCTTAAAATATTTATATTGAACTTTTCGCACGTAGTTTTCAATTGCGATTACTAACGAGCCTTTTTAATGTATTCTTTTGAAATTAATGAACTTAAGTTGGATTAAATTAATGAAGTGAACTAGATTACAAAACTCCATACATCGGCGTGTGTATTTCAAATAAAAAATTTTTTCGTGAAGCTCGTAAAGATTTCTTATTTCAGCTTTTAACTGAGCGAATTTAAAAAAAAAAATAATAATATCTTCCAATCGATTTTAAACCTTTTACAATTTTTTGGTTTCTACGCACATATTATCATCATATATCAAAGTTTATTTCAGTATAAATCTATATGTTGTTATGCAATATAATCGAAAAAATATAGGTGATGTATATGGGTCACCCACCCAAATATTTTTTGAGAATTGATGTTTTCTTTTCACGTTTGTTTAACAGGACGAAGGTTACGGCTCTCACGGAGCCATTGCGACTCCCAGCATACCAACCGCAAACAACTACAACGCGGCGGGACTTCACCAGAAATATTTGCACTCACAAGTTGGCAACGAACCTCCAAGTTCTTTATCGTACTCTTTAGCTCCCCCTCCTTACACTCCTCCAACTTACGCACTCCAAAATACCGGAGCGTCAGCTTCCTTGAATGCTCAGCAGCACCAAACTTATTCTTCACGGTCAGAGTTGTCTCAGCAAATGAGAAACCACGCTCCAAAAGCCAACGGAAATCTTAGCTTGCCCAACGGCGGAGTTGCAGGACTTAATCTCAGCAACGGGGCCGGTAAGACGACCGCAAATAACGGTGATGTTTACCACAGAGCAAGATTACCGTCTTCAACTTCGTCTAATTCGAATAAATTTATTGTGCCCAGTCAACAATCTTCAACACCTGGCACCCTGGTGTGATCATCTTCTTATAATAGTTAAAGTTTTGTGATTACTACATTGTAAAATATTTCATCGTTGACACCAAATCTCATTTGTAAATAAATCATATATCGTGTAAATTTTTTTTCTCATTTATAGACTAAGATTCGCAGAGTATATATTTTTCTTCGTTAAGAGTTGCCTCTGTCTATCTATACTAAATAACTCAACTATAGTTCTTACCCAGTAGAAAAAGAATTTAATCATACACTATGAAGTCTTTTTCAGGAATGATAACACCGCATACAATGCATTTTAAAAGTAACTTGTAGCTGTGCGTACTACACGTACCGTTAGTAATACTGTACTTAAGTACAACGTTGTTCAGCTCTTTAGAATCATGTTAGAACCATGTACATTAACTCAACTGTCATTATAGGTAACTTAGTCCACCAATGGTGACGTAATTGCATTTTTAAGGCATCGACCATGAATTATCCATAACCGACAAAGCGGCTCGATAGATCAACATCAATTTGACATTTAATTTATGAAAGGTTTGTATTAGGCACTTGATTTAACCGCCGTCTCATTCCCGCTTGACATTCGATCGGACTGACATTCCTCGTGGGCTGTGCTTTCAACAATTCTGAAAATCTAGATCATTTGAAGGCGTAAATTGAAAAAATAACCAAGTGTTCGAAAGTAAATGCCAATACAATTTACTAGGTTTCCAGTGAAAACGTTTATACGTAGATACCTAAGAGTGTCCTAGATATTTCAATCATTTGACTCAAAATTCGTTATAAAATGATGTTTTTTAAACATGATTGTATCATTATTCTCTTCATTTGAAATTATTTCCATCAATAGATATTGATGTTGGAATAATTAGTATACCTGCACATGACACCTCTACATTATTCATCGTGAAAACCATCTCTGTTTTGACTCGCCGGCGCCACGAAGCGCTGTCGAGAATTCATTAACTCTCGACTGCTCGTTGCCGCCGGGCTCGTCCTCTCGGAAATAGAGTTTTTTTACGTCTATAATGAAGGCTGACACTGTCCGCAAAATTGCCTGGGCTTTACCTTTGAAAATTCGTAGCACTAAATTACGAGATAAAATTTTATGCAGAGTTGCGGCATGCTTTTACTTTGACTCGTCATTCATGACCGCTAAGTTGAAAGGTGAAGTCATTTAATTCTGTATCAAAAATACAATTTGATTCCTGTTGTGTCAAAAAACTTATAGTATTCTGCATATATATTCTTTAGTTATTTTGAAATGCAGTGATAGTATTTTGTGTTGTAGAATTTCAACTAATGATGATCTCTTTGTTTTTCTAACGTGCGTGATTTTTGAGTATACACTGTAGAAGTAGTACGAGTAGGAATCGATCACAAGCATCAGTGCTGACTTCAAAGTAGTGATGTTATGTTTTTGAAATGTCATGCTCAAGCACACTCTATTGTTCCGTTATGGCTCTGTTATCTGCACGGATTGGAATGTCACGGAAAAATACTTTGTATGAGCCACCAATTTGGATCACACAATGATTTAAATTTCTATTCGATGTGGGATTCCGCATCCAACCAGTTCTCACCTGGGCTTGCATGTTAAATTCTACTAAAGGTTAAGAATGAAGGCTGGTCGCTTTTCACATTTTCTATTGTCACATGTAGCATTTTCGATGTAATACTGCCTAGTAGGTAGAACATAAATATGGTTTGATGTGTTCAGTGCTAGATTGTGATATATTCTAGAAATGATTTGTGGTGATTGAGCAAGCAATACTTTGAGTTTGTAATTCTCTCAATTCATGTCAATATTTATTGGTCAACAGTACTAAGATGAAATTTTATTGTTTAGAATTTAACTAACATTTAGAATATTAAAACAAAATAATATATTGTCAACCACTGATTTCAATACTGAAAACAACACACGGACATTTGTGAAACTTGTGAAAAACTTTAATCGTTAGAGCTTTATCAAAGTTGCATCGAAGCTAATCTTTGTACCGATTTTCGCTCTAACCTGAACTCATGAAGCAATGTCTTGATTTGCAGACTTCTCAATATTATCAACGTTCACTCAATGCATTCCATTCTTACTTTTCCTGGATGGAAATCAATCAAAGAACCTTAATTTTTTTATAATTTTGTCGAAGGAATCAAGTGATTCTCATGTAGTTACCAGATAGATTTTATCGTGCCAAATTCTTGTAATTTTAAACACTCTTCTCATGAGAGTTCGCAACGGAACGCCACCACACACATAAAAGAAACAAAAAATCATCGTCGATATAAAATTTCCTAATTAAAAAAGACCACATTTCATCTCCACCATTCCCTCAAAACAGTTATTTTATAACCCACATTTTTTTTAATCTCATGAAACTTGTGTAAAATTTTCCTTTCATGTTAATATCCAAAGACATACAGGCTAACAGCTTTAATTAATGCAAAGGATTATTGTGTGTTGATCCTAAAAATATTAAATTAGAATATGATATGATCACAGTGTCGTAGAATTAGTGAAATTTGCAGGGTAATTATTTTAAATAATCAAATCTGTGAGAGTGCAATATCAAAGATAAAAAAATGGAAGTTTCTTTTAACCATTATTTCTAGGTGTGAGCAGCTGTCATACGAATTAGAATTCAAAAGAAAAGAGTTGCCAGCAATAAATTACCGTTCATAAATTCTGAACTCCTTCAACTCCGAATTGAATTAAATATGTTTTTTTTATAATCCTATTACAGACATTTATATCTTTGTCTGCACGGGATTATTGCTGAAAATTTCCTCTCTCAGTCGATTAATATTCATTGAGTATACGCACATCTGACAAAATTTTTTTGAATAACATATGATGTATTTACTATTTAGATTGAGCGATTTTTCAAGCGATTAATAAATGGCTTAGTAAAATTTGTTTTGCAGATAAGATCACAGTTTTGCAGTCCAGGTCCCCGATCTTATTTATCTTTGATTGAATTGGAATGACAGATTTGCCTGGTCCTGCCGTTTCTTCATCAGCACAATCAAAAGTCCAATAAATGTATTTTTTCATTGAAATATTGAGACACTACAGCTCTTAATCAACTGAGGAACACTAAAGTTATTATTGGGCCTTAGATTCGTCCACTAAATTATACTTCGTCCAGCTTATGCCCGGCAATGAATATAATTTTTCGCTATAACAAAACATGTCCTTTTTTAACTGATTTAATTGTCATTTTATTCGTACACATTGATATCTAGAGAAGTAACAATAAGATTTGTAATTTATATAAGCGCTTGGCTGGATCAAACAACAAAATATTCGCATGGCTCCCACATGAGCTTCACTCAACGTTCTGTATTCTGTTGTAAGTAAAAATATTCTATTCCCAAAATTTTTTTCATTTTTGTTTCCGTTATTTAAGCATTCATTCCTGTGAGTTATGAATGTTGTTATTGACAATCAATTATTAGTAGGAGTAAAAAAGGCAGATGAAAATATTGCTAAAAGTTTTATTTCAACGTAGGAGAGATATTTGATGGGATATAACTATAGTACTGCATTAAAATGCAAATTTAGGAAAATGTATTTTTTCAGGTTTGAGCGTCTTAAAAATGTTCCTAATTTACCAGCGGAAAATGGTATTGAAATCTCGTTTAAAATATTTCAAGTATAACGTCATTCTACTCATGGCGTTATGCTGACGAAAACAACAATTCCATTTTTTTCATAATTTGATTTTTCACAATCCATTTCGGAACAAGTTAAAAGCATTTTAATATCTTAAAATTTGCGTACACTCTATTGCTTCTTTTCATGACATATGTTCCAAAATTAGCTAACGATGGTTATAATCCCGAAACACATTTTTCATTTTAAAGTTCATTTTTACATCCAATTGGTTAGACGTTTTACAGTCCGCATTTTAATAAGTCAACATAAATGACGACTAGGTTTCCAATTGCATAAAAATATACATATTAAATGAATAATTCGCTATCATTGCATGAGATATACATTACATTTTAAACGATCGAAGAATACACTTTAAACGAATCATTGCATAAGATGTCAGTGAAATATTCTAGTAAAGCTTACACTAGAATTTTACTAGAAGTCCGCAAAAAGTTTCCTTAAAAGTTGTTCATCGACGTGTTTCGGCTGTAACTTAAAATCCTCGCTGACACCGGCCGGTTCCGTTCAAGTTTCTCCACCCTGGAACAGAAGCACATGTAGCGACTCTGCAACCGAGACACGCTAAGTTTTCTCGATGCTCTTAACTTATCCTGTCTTGAAAGTTTCTGATCGCATAACTTTGAGCTAACTTAGCAGCTTCCGTGTACCACTTTTCGTCTAAGATAACGTCGTATCATTCGGAGACCTTGAAGGCTCGTAGCTCAAGCAGTTGTTGATTATCTGCAATTGACGCAAAGAGAAGAGAACGGTTGCAAAATATCCCCTCGAATCATTTATAAAAAATCCAAGTTATGCCCTATCAATAAAATTAACAAATATTTGACCTTTCGGCGCCATGAATGTGAGAATATGTGAATTATAATGCAATGTTGTACTCAATATTACATAAAAAAAATCTAAATGACTTGAAAATTCGTTCATCTTTTAATTTTGTCCGCCCAATAAACCATGAAGCTAAAAATTAACCATACGCTATATTTTAGCATTATTCAGCAATTTTATTGGCAATGGCTTATGGGCCTGCATATTTGCTTTCGAATTTTATTGCAATTAAATTTATTAATTTTTTATAACTTAGATTTATGAAGCGACTAGCAATCTGGTGGTCTTTGAAACGAGCTTAGTCTGTCACGCATGCAAGAATATTGTCAACAGAGTGATGAGACGACGGGATTATGCGTGTCACATCATGTTCATACTTTATAAATACAACTCCTAATATGTTTTTGTAGTACTTATTGCCACTTTGTAATTAAACCAAAACTCAAGATTGTTTTCGAAAATATTAAAGAGAAACCGCTCCGGATATAACTATTCAAGTCAATTGCAACAATACAATTTTAATTTCACGTTTCCATTTGCTAGCTGGGAATGGAAATCAACAGTGAATTATTTAATTAGGATTTAGAAATTGCATCCATCACTTGGCTTACTATTTAATCTGTGCCGCTAATATACTACCTCGTCAACCACTTAACTTCTTATATCCTGCGAATGGGAAGCATCAATAAATCTTCGATAGCGCGTTCGAGTTCTTGACAGGAATGTGGTCGGATCTAAGGGAGAAGATCTCAATGTGGCGAATGCCTTGCCATTATTGCCTTGGATGCCAGACTTCATTCGAGACTGATCTGCAAGTTCAAAATTCTTATCTGCGTGGCTTTGAGGTTTTCAAGTGAAGGGACTGAGAAAAGTTCCCTAGAGGGCGGCTCAAATAAAAGAAAAATATCTCAAATCGGCATTCTTCTCATTGCGTAAATTTCCTAGGGCTGAATTCCGGGCATCTTCGTCTCTGCTTGCCGCATGAATGGGGAACCAATTTATCCTAATAATCATACTTAATTCGAAACGTAATTATGCGTGCTCTTAGTATGAGTTCGATGCCCTCAATCGTACATGCCATTACAGCGTCCACTCAAGCATGCCATGTAGAGACATTGCCGAAGAAAAACATTAAAATCTTACCACTCAATCGTGAAAATTAAAAAATTACAGTTTATACGATTCCGTAACGAAGCAATGTCCTCCCGAAACGGTTAGAAATTTCTGCCTCCAGTATTTCCTGTGATGTTTTGTTTTCCGGTGAACAAATTCCATGCCATTAATAATTGGCTGCAGTGAAAATTACGGATGGCGATTGCTCATTCAGACGATAAAAATTTTTTACCTTCGCTTAAAATTTGTACTAAAAACAGCTTCTTACATCCTTCTTATTGTTTTTACTACGTCGCCGCTGCCATAGAGATTTTTCCAGAAGCTTTAAAATTTTCAGTTTGATGTTCTTCACCTATTTGCTAGTCATGCTCATTTATACACAATTTGGTTCCCTCCTTTTGATTCGATTGTATTGTATATATCCCGAGGCTAAGCCGAATACGTAAATTTTACTGTCGAAGTAGATTTTTTTTGACCATTTAAGGCCTCCAGTGATTCGAAGACAACCTTTCATTATATCTTTCATTCTACATGAAAAACAATGTGATTTTATAAAACCAGGACTAATGCTAAATGCAGCTTATAAGCAGATTGAAACGTCATACCCTGACGCTCATCAACTATAATCATACGGTGAAGCTTAGCTCCAAACATGGCAAATATATATTATATACTACTTAAAAAAAATATCTCAGTTTAAAACAGGTTTGCTCGGCGTTGTTCAAAAAAGTGCAATTTTATAATCACGTTGTTGTTAATCCTGAAATCAGGAATCCCGTACCTCGTCATCCGAAATAAAGATTATATTTCTTGAACTAATGTACTAATTAAACTAATGAAATTAATGAGAGACTGGTTCAAACAAACATTCTTGACATCGCAGAGATAAATTCACACCCACCTAAATTTATAACTCTTTAATTTCCCGTAAAATTTTCATGTCATAAAATTCCATCAGTATTATTTTTCCCCACATAATATCTCGATGAGTATCGTGGATACGCGTCCGAACAGCCCCCATATATATAGCATGCTATTAACGTCTATCAAACACGCACTAAAACTTCAATTAGTTAATATACATATATTACTAATATAAAATAATAGTAAAATTTTTTACATTTCTAGGAGGTTGACCCGGCAATTTCTGCTATATAATAATCCAGTTAATCTTCAATCATTTATCATTTTATCATTTCAGCCTCTATTTCCCAATTAGCTTTCAGTTAAAAATTTAAAATATACCTGCCATTTTTCTTTTAAACGTAGCTATGGAAACTTATAAATTAAACTTAAACTTCATAACTAAATTTTCACCTTCCATAGCTGTCTTGAAATGCCTCAAGACTCAACATTTAAGAATAAAATTTCAAATCCAGGGAATATCCCGACACAATAAGCATCGTTGATATGCACCCAGACAACTGATGTGTATTAATGGCGCTCTGGCTCAACACACAAAATTGATTGATTTAATTCTGGTTTGGGGCTTTATTTGCCTCACTAGCATTGAAAGCTTCAAAAATACAAAAAATTTAACGTTCAGTGCAAAATTTACTGCGTAACGTACGTATGCTCAGAAATCACTCGTTATTGAATGAACCGCATAATTTCGGAGAAATATAATTTGGAAATTATACGTGAAATTAATATTATTGTCGCTAGACACCACATATCTTATGTTACGTAGGCGCGAAAATGTTGAAGTGCTTCTCTGTATGAATAACTTATGCAAATTATCTCTAACCATGGCTTGGCTTATTTAAATATGAGAGAGAAGGCTTGGAAAAAATTAAAGACATTCCCAAAGGAGGCATTCTAATTAAATGTAACTATTAATTGCAGTCATAACTTCGTGAATAGCTTTGCCAGTTTGTTGCTCAGATGCTGATCCCGCTTTCGGTCATGACGAGTGACGACCACCTCACAACTCATAAAAAATTACCACGCACTACCCGATTATGACCACGTCATCCATTGTTATTTTCTCGTTCAATTACGGTCATCTCGAAGCTCTGATTCAGAGAATAATTTGAGGAATCACATACGCAGGAGATGGCTCTATGTTTCATGCCGAGGTCATAGCCTGCGGGTCATTTTGACAGCGGTTACGGCTACCAATCATCATTAAAATGTACCAAGATGACGAACATCGTCCAGCTGCTTCTGAAAAATGCCGCTCCACTGAACGTTTATCCGCGACTCCAACGATGCTCTTCTCCTCCTTTACGACGGCGCTTAGTGCTTCCAGAGATGAAGTGTAGGGCTGGACGAGTGCAAACCTGCTCTTCATAATAACACAAAGTTTTAAACTATCTACTGCAATTATGCACAAGGAAACAGAAGCTGCTATGTGTTGGCTGCAGCAGAGATTGGCAGTAACATTCAATTTCAAGGGAGAATCAGGATCGATGCTGAGCTGGACAAACTACGAGCAGTTTGTCATATTCCGTGTCACGGCGACGGTTTGTTGGAGTCTTCATCAAATGCGAGAAAGAAATGTCGACTCTTGCCCTGTCCTCACTGACCAAGCTTTCAACTTGATATACAGAATTTTTTTACATGGAGCTCCGTTAACAAATGCATGAGTGACACCATTTTAATTTTTGTGCCACTTGAGGTATAGTAAATTTAGAATGTTAAATGTGATTAAAATTAATGTGATGTCAATGCCCATGCGTCATCCACGGACGCAGAGGAATGATGAAACACCTTCTTCCGCATTTCAAAGATTGAACTTTTTTGCCCGCTCCTTCTATTCGTCCGGCATTAATGCATTCTGTAGTTACTCGTAGCAAAAACTGGACCAAAGAAAGATCAAGGAGGTTCCCATAAGTCATGAATCTAGAATTATTCTTCTACTGAGAATTTTTCTGGCACAAATGAACGCTGTAAGCGTGTTCAGGAGCAAGTGAATCAAGTTTTATCAAACAGGCTCTGCTGGTCCTATAAGAATTATTTACATGGTTTCAGAAATCAATGGTTATTGCCTCTTATATGATAGTCATTAAATGTGTTCTTCGTAGGTAGATTAGACTTGATGGACGAACAGTTTTTTCAACTTCATCCAGCGCACCACCCAGACGGCTCAATAAATTTGATCTCTTCGCTCCCTGGATAAAAAATACAATTACACACGCAATGGTAGGACACACCTTAATCAACTTAGACTTAGTTCATGGTCTGGTTCTAAAGGATAAAATATCTACACAAAATGGAAGATAAATTTTTATTGATTTTATTTTTTGTGCCTTAAATAAAAATATACTATTTCTTAAGGTGAAGATAATATTCGACAAAATTTGTAAACAATCGAAAGTAAATCAAAATGGTACTGGGAATAATGAATTTAAAATATCATGGTAGTGTATATGATAAATTGGTCGATCAATGCGTTGGTTTTATGCCAAACCCACAATCTGATGAAGTATTAAAAAGAAGTAATACTAAAATAAATTTCAAGCTAAATTGTCCCAGTCAACCAATTACTTCTGAAAAATTTCTTTTCCATCCATCAAACAAGACGAAAACTTTTCTCATCGTTCCACAAAATTAGACACGCAAACTGCAATAAGATCGC
This sequence comes from Hyalella azteca, assembly GCF_000764305.2. Taxonomy (NCBI): domain Eukaryota; kingdom Metazoa; phylum Arthropoda; class Malacostraca; order Amphipoda; family Hyalellidae; genus Hyalella; species Hyalella azteca. Next base: position 426,206 of record NW_025938411.1, on the reverse strand, counting down.
GTGGAACTCAAAGACCTCATTGTAATCCTGCAGGTTTGCCGTGGATGAGAAACAATCACCATGCAAATCACGGCACCAAGAATCGTCCGAGCTGTGGTCGACAGGACTCCTATAACGAAAACTTAGAGGCAGTCATTAGCGTGATCGATGCTGACAGATTTTAGGCTCCTGTGGGTGGCTTCGGCAATCGTGGATGTTAGCACTGTTTCGCGTCGCTTCAATCCCAAAGTGGACGCTGTTATCGCTTTTTTTTGGGAGCAGTTATCACTTTTCGTGGAAGTGATGCATATTTATGAAAAGGGAGCTGCATCAGTCAGCCGCTTTATAAACCTGACGAGACTAAGAAAGTGTAAACGGTCTTGATCAATTTTAAAATTAAGGGGTTTCTTATAATTTCCTTGTTAATTCAAAGACATGCATAATTTAATAATTTTATTAATAATAATAATCTCATGACCAAGATTTCAAACGCAATCGCCTTAGGGTTTCAATGTTATCAATAATATCCAAGATTCTGTTCATTGCTATCCTCTCAAAAATATATATACAGCTCGTATTTTCTTTATTTCTTTCTATTCACTTTTTCGGATTTTACATCGGTGTCCTGAAATGTTTAAATGTTTTTACTGCTCAAGATCGAGCGTCGGTCAAACACACACCGCCCCGTCATCAGCATCCAAGAACCTCTCACTTCCTTGAGTTTTTGGTGTCCTACGCAACCGCCGTGACGGGCGAGATTTATCTGAATTTTTTCGTGATAAAGATTTTTTGAAGTGGATTTAAATACCACCGGCGAATGTTTGAGCAACGCGACATAATTGTTTACAGTATCTAATTCCCAGTTATAGTTATTGAATCCATAAACCACTTCAAGTTTATTGTTAAGTACTTGAAGATAAAATATTATACCTATATATTATAACCACAAAAATAGTAAATATAAATACCTAATTTATACCGTAAAATAATGAAAAAGACAATTATTCACTGTCCCGGAAATTACGTCTTTTCACGAAATGTCCTTCAATGTTTTCTATCCAATGATATTATTGCAAACAAACAATATTTTGTTAGTTAAAATATATATATTGAATATAATATTATTTAAAAGATTCTCTAAATCGTGTGAGTCGATAGGTAATTATAAGTGATCGTCCTAACGACGACAGTCGTCGCTCTGAAGGCCGCAATAAAGACCGCGTGTATTGACGCGCGATTGCTCCGTTGCGTCTGGGAACAAAGGTACGGCCATCGGCCGCATCTGTCAAGTGACGGCGATTGGCTACGTAAGTGCGGCAGCCACAACAGCAACAAGTGCTGCAGTAACAACAAGAAAATCTTCGGCCAAACAATGGCAACAACGACGGCAACAAGAGCGACAACAAAGGAGAAGCAGCAGCAGCAGCAACCTAGGACGTTCGGCTGCCGCCTGCCAGCTGTCGCACTCCTGACTTGATCGCCTGCCTCTAGGCAAGCCCTGCTGCCTCCTGCGCACCGCCAGACCACCCTGGTACACTGCTGGCAGTGCTGGTACACTGCTGGCAGTGCTGGTCTACTGCTGGCAGTGCTGGTACACTGCTGGTAGTGCTGGTACACTGCTGGCAGTGCTGGTACACTGCTGGCAGTGCTGGTACACTGCTGGCAGTGCTGGTACACTGCTGGCAGTGCTGGTACACTGTTGGCAGTGCTGGCATACTGCTGGGATACTGCTGGGATACTGTTCTGATATATTTGCTGCTGTCTACGTGTATATGATTGCAGTGAGTGCGGGGTCAGTAAGTGCAGTCTCCCCGACCATCCGCAGCTACAGATAATAATTTATTACTCATCACGAAACTCTTGCGTGTTGTAATGCCAAATGTGATGTCAGCGATGTGATATCAGGCAACCTTATCACTTCAGTAAGTTTGCGTTTCGCGCGTAACATTATCATACGTATTGCATGTGTTCCCTAACACCGATATGTCAGCGCAGTACTCTGGCGGATATTGCATTCTGAATAATTTCTGAGCAGTGGACGTTAGTAACAAATAATAAGCGATGTTGGTTGCTGTTATGGCAGAACGAGAGCTTCCTGATCACTTGCGCGCTCACCTTTGATGTGACCAATATTGGCAGAATAAGTTATGCTGTTTATCTGTACATAATTTAGCAATTGGAGATGAATACGAGTCTATTTCTTTAAGATTAAACATATGGTAATGCCAACTCTCGCTCAGGTGTTGCATTTTTCGTAATGGCAAGGTCCTGAATATACTTTTGGAATGCCAAACTAAATTTGGCAATATTGTTGAATAATTTATAGACATGACATCGGTGGTTAGTGACCGCGCGCCTGTGTAAGGTTAATTGTGCTTCCGTATAACTGGCATGCATGAAAAAATTAAATTAGGAAAATACTAATAATACAAAACACACGAAGGAACAACAAGGAATCTATTTATGATAGCCGCATATGATATCGTTCAGAGATATTTTTGAAGAAGTAAAACCTGTGACAACGTGTTAATAATAACTGAAATTTTACAATCATTCGTCAGGCAGCTTCTCTAATATATTTAATGCACAATATTGAAGGTATGAGATGCTGAACCCAAAGAAAAATAATGGGATATTGTTAAGCCGTAATCACTGAAATAATTTTAAATATGTTTGATGTACAAAATGGAACAAGGAACAAACATTTTTGATGTAGGTCGCTGTTCAAAATTCACAATCCTATTGATATCACGCCTGAGTTATGTATAAATTTTCGAATAAAATATGTATGCAGTAACTGTACGTATAAGCTCTCAAGAGTCAAGAGGCTCTCAAGAGTCTTGTCGTATTGGCTCTCGACTCTTAAAAGCTTGCACCACGATGCCTTTGAAACTTAGGTTGGAAATTCTTTGCAAGCTTGCACTAGAGTCCACCCAGTAACCTGTTTACGTATTCCATCATCTACGTTGCAGCTGTAATCTCAAAAAAAAAAAATCATGGACAGTCAACAATTGTGGGCTATTTGGTTAGTAATCGCTGTAATAATTGATCGTGATTATCGGTTTACGGATAAATTATCACCTGTTTATAAACAGAAGGCTTTTTTTGTTGTTGCTCGATCGGATAGGTGTTGCCTTATAAATAATTATCACTTAATGGTTAAGTAAAGGCCGAGGCGATCATGACCGAGAGGTCATGATCGTCACGGAAACTCTCATGCATCGTCTCGGAAACTACAGAAATGATAAAAACCAAATTTGATCAACCTATGATTTTAGTTAAAGTTTCTTTAAGCTAAACGGATATCGTTTTGATATATTAAGAAGCTGTTAATCCTGATTTTAACTTAGACTAGAATTAAATTTTAAATCTGTTTTTATTCAAATGCAACCTCAATATCATGATTCCACGACTGAATAAAAATGTCTGGTCCATGGCAAGATCTTGCTACGCTCACAAGGCATCCCTTTTCATTTCCAATATAAACACACAAACAATCAAAATCTTTCAAAACCGTATCATTTAAAAAGTATCTAATCAAATGTTTGCAATCATCCATTTGTAGTCGTCATAAAACCCAATCAAAATTTGCACTATATATACTTCAGGGGTACAAAGAAAAGCCCGCAGGCAGTTGCGTGCATCAAGCAAATTACGGCGGAAATTGTGTCAGTTAAGCACACATTGCTGCCACCGATATCCTGTGTAGGGGAATATTCCCTCAATGAGGGTCAATAATTTTGTCAGCCTGCAACTGATTCTTCTCAATTTAAAAGGTTATGTTTTCGATAAAATGCTCAAGTGCATAATTGTGGGCTGACTGCAGGCATTGCCCCCGGCCTTTACAAATTAGGAGCCTATAAGAAAAATATATCTTCATTCAGAATATTTCGCTGTTGAGCCCGAAACCAGTTCGAAAATTCTGAAATATACGTGCAACGAACTAGCCCATGCGAGCAGAATTCAAAAGATTAAAATCAAAAAAATTCATAATTGTTTGAATAAAATACCTCCCAAATGTTTCTTTGCATTTATTGTCTATAGAAATTGAAAAATCAGTTCTTTATTCGTGTGTTGAGATATACTTCTTGCCCATATGAGATCGTCCCTAGGTCGAAAAATACATGTGTGCACTTTACACATCAGTGCACAGTATGACGTTTTGCAACTTTTAATTTTAGACTGGCGGAGCAGAAAGGAAGGAGTTATCGAGCTGGAAATCTACTAGCACATCATTCTCTACAGACTGAACCCATTCACGCCGAACAGTGCAACGTCCTTGCATCCAATATATATAGTGATATTACAATTTCAGCTTCACTGTCGGTGCTTCTGAATTGCAAATTTTAAAATTAAAGCAAAGTTTCTCACAGAAGCCAAGTTTGTATAATTCCTTTGCTTCATAGCCCCTTTATATTTCAAATAAACCATTTGTCCGCTAATGATTATTTCCTGTTGTCATGTGTTTTATTGAACAATTTGGGTTTAAAAGTCTGCTTCGTGTATTTTGGTCATGCCATTAAAGTACTGCTTCTCATATTTTGGGATTTTTGAACTGACTATGAAGATGGATTTCTTAACGATTTTTTTTTATGTATTTGGGGATTTTGTTTGGTTCGTTATTTGTACCATTGTATTGGGGAATTTTTTGCTTTGTTTTAATTGCTTGTCTTGTGAATTGTCTTAATTGATTTGAGATTCGGGCGATTCAAGTTTTTAATTCAGTATAAGTTGTCTGTCCAAATAATAAGTTTTTAAAATCCACATTAAACTTTAAGGCTTTATCTTCATTCATAAACAAAAAATAGTTTCCATTTTCAACATGCAATTTCTATTGAATGATTTTATTTAAATTATTTTCTGAATATAAATGTTTTTTCTCATCTATGATTCATTGGGAGATGATAAGAATGGGAATTTGCTATTACAAGCAGTTGATATGTAGCGAAATAGTACCAATAATACCCAAATAAATTAAACAAGCGATCGGACAGTAAAAAACTAATTCATGGCTTTCTAAATAAAATACGATCAATCGACTATTAAATATATTGCCCTACAGTTCATAACAGAAAGTTGCAGGGTTCTGCAGAAACAAAGAGACGTTGTTTCGAGTTGCGTCCATGCAGGAGAGGCAGCAGTGCAACTAATGAAGGGGTTTTGACATCGCCGACTAACAGGTGGAGAGCCTGGGGCATCTCACTCCTGATGCTGGGGCTCTCGAGTCCTTTGGCGTGCACTAGAGGATTTTCTGATGGCTTGCGATATATCCACGAGAGATCGAGAGAGAGAGCAGAAATCCAAAAAGAAATAAATAAAAGGTTACATATACATTTGATTTACTTATGGCATTTATTTACCTGTGAGAAGACATGAAAAGCTAGAGACAACCGTGTTATTTATGTGCCTAGGTTAAGATCTTTGACAAATTGCTATGTGAAATTAGATGAGGGCTTTGGTGACGAATGAAATTATAGATCTTTTTAATTATGCGGTAGAGTAGGAATTATTTGTAGAGCTTTCATGGTAATTTAATTCGTCACACCCTATCGATAACTGATGGGACCTCTCATTATATCCGGTCATTATATACGGGTAGAATAGAGAAGGTTGATGTGTCTGTACATGACAGAAAAATGCACAATGACACCAGTGAATGCACTAGTTATTCATCAACTCCATATTAGTTTATCAATAGTATTATGTTGCACTGTAACCAACCATGCCACGCACGAAACACAATTCACAATTTGCTTCATAATTTATTAAAGGAGGAAGTATGCAGCAGTATATAAGATCACAACCACATGATGTCTAATTTTTTTGGTCGTGAACGGAAATTTAACTGAAAAGTTTTTTTTAAATAGACTTGATTTCTTTAAAACATAGCATTGTTACGCGTAACACGCACAGTTTCTGGGGAAATTAAAATGGTTGATTAAAATCAGTTTTCTGAAGGAAAATAGATTTGCAAGAGATTAATGTATGTTAGGAAGCTTACATATTAACCATTAAAAGAGCAAATACATTTGCTCGAGGCGTTAAGCCGACGTACCTTTACAAGAGAATAGCGTACTTTTAAACAACCTAAAATCGATACTATTTGCACATTCGGCAATTTAATTACAGAATGCTAACAAAAAAAAAATATATTCTCGCGATCTAGCAAGAATATATTCCCACACGCAATTCATTTTCTATGTTTTTTTTTCAGTTCTAGCCTATGTTTTCTCATTACTACTCTATGCTTTCCCTGTACTACTCTATATGTTATGTTTTCCCAGTTCTACTATATGTTTTCCCAGCATTACTCCTACTCTATATGTTTTCCTAGTACTACTCTATCGGTTTTTCTAGTACTACTGTGAAGACCTATACTTTGTTGTACTACGGAAGTCACTTATAGCAGCAACAGGTATAGATCGACCCTCGATGTTGTGGTGCAGCTGGACGTGGAACGTCAGACGTTGCCGCCTTTTTGCATCATTAATTGCTCCCAAGTTGGATCAAGTTGTCTGTGTGTGCTTTTTTAAGAGGGAAAGTTTTTCAATAAAACTACGTTCCCCCAGCATGATTTGGGATTATCAAATAGATTGAAAATATATTGTAAGGTTTCACGTTACTTACGTTGGTTTGTCTCCGCATGAGCAATCTGCTCATGCAGAGCAGATTGCTCCTATTACGTCTTATTAGTCATTTAATAAAAGAAGATAGTTACGATAAAAGTTTGTTTTTAGTAATTATCCCAACAGTCTTGAGAAAATGTTTTCAAAATAAAAATTTCGCTGAAATTTAGATCAATTTGTTAACGTCAAACATCATACTTCTGTTAACACATTGCACCTAAATTTGTCTGTGAGTTTAAAATTCATTTGCAGAAGAAATACTTTACAAATGGTACTGTGATACTCTAGCTTTTGATTAATTAGCTTGGGTGTTATTTTATTGATTAACGCTATAAACCAACAAAATTAATTGTCGCAACCACAAAATGTTGGGTGGGGATACGGGCATAAAAACAACGAGCATACTGTAGGACGTACTTGTAACGATTTGCATTATCCGCACAGCCGTGCCATCATCTCGCTTCCAGGGTCCGCCAGGAAGGCACATTATAATGTAGATTTTACGCGATACAGAGAGTCCAAACTTATAGCGATGAAATATTTGTATTAGGTGCTGTCCAATAAGCAATGTTTTATACATACTGTTGGGGCTCACCGAAACTCCCCCACTTGCCTACACGATCGTACAGGAACTATTAAATGATGATCAAAACGTTTTATTACACAAACCTGTCTTTACAATAAAAAAATTAAATAATGAACGTGTTCGATCTAAGCTATAGTGACGAATGAACACTCAACCGTAAACCTTCATCAAGTGTATTCCATCGTGCTGTGCTTCGCGGGTTCAATTCAAGTCCTGAGTTTTGAGGCTAACTTTTGATTTGAGGCTTTTATAGAAGAAAGAAATGAAGCATAAATAAACAAAACAAAACTAAATATAAATGTCCCCATAAATATGAAATCTTAATTAATGCAAATCTATTCACAAGTATATTTATAAATTCATATCTTAACGCAGCATCCCGCACATTTACTCAGGTAAACTCTAAACGGAAATGCGGGTATATAAGTTCGAATAATAAATCATTTTTACACATATATTAAGGCCTAAAGTCACAATAAAAATGGTATAAAATTTCTAGCCTTTAAAGCATGCAGGGTACCCGGGACACAAGTATTTTTGCTCACAAGAACTTCATATTATCATGTTCGTTAGATCAGTGCTGATTGGTTGCGTGCGATTTAAATATGAATGTTAATTGATTTTTAGTTCAATAATAAGTAATCTATTGGTAGTGTTAATTATTAATACAGAGGAGTCTTGCGAACTAAGAGTTTGTTAATTTTATTTTTTAAAATGATAACAATTATTACTTTTCGACTTGTAATTTATTGTTGCTTCTTGCTCTATAAACAACTGAATAATTATTAATAATCTGTGTAAAAACGAGTTTTTAACTTGCATGTTTCATATCAGTCTATATGAGAGGTTAATTGGCCTCGTACTGCCATGATTTAGTTGTGTAATTTTTTATAATAAAACATGAATCATGCATAATCCTAATTAACAAGCTAAAATTCTGTTGTGTAGACAAGCATTATTTTTAATGACCGTAAAGCCAAGAGCTCAACATTATGAGTGAAGTCAAAACATTATCCCTCGCATGCAACAGAACACAATGAGACCCGGACTCCAAATTTAAGTAGCGTTTCGCATCGAAAAATCATGGTCGGATTATGGGCGATCGGCAAATGGCCGCTGGTTAGGCGTCGATAGCCCAATGATAAATTTCAATCTGTGTACGATGAATGCCGAAGCTACAAGTTTAACGATGTTTGTAATTGGTCGTTAATATGAGGTTATATACAGCGGCAAATCGCATGCGCAGAGAGTAAACGACTCTAAAATAATTAGGCAATCAGGTTCATATCAGTGCTGCATCGTTGGATACAGTATAAATGTTATTTCATTCAATTACAATAGGAAAAATCTATTTAGCCTTTATTACATAACAATAATTCACGCACAAGGATTTTGCAAAGGTTTAACATTGAATAATTTCCTTAATATCTTTTTTAACGCTACTTGCACTGGAATGAGCAGATCGAAAATAATTTTTTTTATTGCCACCACATTGATATTTATTTGTATAAATGCATTTTGTTAGCAGTTGTTAGTGTTTTATGTGTACTTCTGTTAGGGTTTACCCACATTCTTTCTATTGTTGATTTAATCCTGATTTTTACGGCTACTTGCAGGATTATTAAAACAATCAGATTTTACAACTGCAATTACTGATGTTCTTCCTGCTTATTCTTCTCTAAACTGCTGTCTGCACGCTACAGAGACGGTTTGCTAACACAATAGGTCATATGTCAGATACAATTTATGCCAATTCAAAATTGGCCGAGTACCATAAGCGGCGAATCTATAGAAATGTAACTCAACCTACTGTAATCCAACCATGACTTTCTAAAGCGATTTTGTCCATTTTCAAGAGCCTTGATCGAAGTTCTGCTTGCGAGCTACACATTTTTTTCAGTGTGTACTTGAATGCGTTCGTCAATTTATATAGGTATTGATATACTCACACGAATGTTTGTTAGAATGTAAAAATATAACTAACGAAACGAAAGTCATGAAGGGAAATCGTACCGGAAGCCTTTAAAACATATATAATCATTATTCTTGGCCAAATTTGAGCATTTTCATCTCTTCTAATTTCCCGTTCGTGATTGGCATGATTGTTGGCACAAAGGAACACGGATTGGCTGGTGGAATTACGATACCTCGATCATTTCTGAGTATCAGGCGTCGTCGTTGTAACAGATGTTTCTAGTGACCAAGGGAAAAAAAGCGAATATTGCCGCTACTTACCGGTTATTGTTCATCCTGTGGCAATAAGTCAGCGTATTGCTGCGTATATAAGAACCTTAATATGCAGATCACGCGTCTGCACGGCGCGCGCAGGCTTGTGCAGCGCAAACGATATCTACCCAGCTCTGGATTAGGTGAAGGGAATTATATAATATTGGTTATATATTTAAAAACCTTACGAGTTATGACATATGAAGTTGTACTTCGATGTTAGATTTAGTGAGAAATGGTCATATTATCGTGTATTGAGAATGCATTTTTTTCACCCATCCAGCGATTGAACCATTTTTGACTTTATCTATATATATATGGCTACAATAATTTAGATAAATCTAAAAATTTTGAGCCAGTGAGAAATGTCTCTGGGCTGGGGCGAATTGTTTACACTGCTAAGGCGAATATTTTCTAATATCTCCATTGATACAAGTATTACCATTCTAATTAACGGCAAGCGTCACGTAGAATAATTATAATCATTATTTTTTAAATTAGCAATTCGAGGCGATCAATATATTATAAACAAAATTTGAATGATCTAAAATATGATTCCGTCTATGATAAATTGATAGAGAAAACATTCAAAATTAAAGCTCAATTTAACAAAAATGACGTCACGTGCATCGTTAGAAAGTTTTGCAAACTACACGACATTTTCTAGTCACCACAAGAACACCGCAATATGCTCAGAAGAAAGCATCGTTATTTTGCAGCGGTCATCCATCCTGAACGTGAGGAAGGTTCGCGCCCGCCACGTCTCCGGAGCGGAACATCAATCTACAGAACCAACAATGCACGAGTGCGAGTTTGCCTTCCCAGCAGCGAATTCGAGTTGGCGAATAAAAAATGCTTGTAAACACTCGCTATGATTGCAACTCCAGCCAAAGCTAACTCCGTGAGATAAACCCTAATGGATAATGTTTAGTCTCGTCCAAGCAGACCGATCTTTGGCCTTACATCGGGCATCTCTAACCCCTTCAAGTTTCCAACGGTGAACAGAAATTGATTTCATTTGAGCAAATATATAGAGTCAGAGATCAGCGTTAACACTCAAGGTTATCTAGGGTTAACTTGCAACTGCTGCTAGCTAGATTCATTTGAATATCAGTACTGGAAGTTCTGCACTCTAAAGTAGTGAATATAAATAAGCTATTGTTGGGAGCTCAGAACATTGTTGAGGTGCTGGTGAGAGATGATATTGTTAGGTAAATCAACGCCTGGGTGAAAAAAACTATTGTTCAACGCCTCATTTCACGAACTTTCTATGTATATATTTTCCTTGTAAGTTGAAAAAATATATTCAGACTGAGGCTAGAATAATTTCTTTCTTCGAACACAATTTGCTGTCTTTATTTCGGAAAAAAACCTTTTTAAATTTCATCAATTAATCAAGGAAATCGGCATATTGAATAAGCGGTTTACAACAGCATGCGTCAGTTCTCTCCCATGTTGCAAAGAAAATCACAATACAAGAACTTTCTCGATACTAATTTGCATGCTCTTTTATAACGGTTTTGCTGCGTTATGCTATGAAATTGCAAAGTTAATATGAAGGAACAAGACTAAACTCTGTTAAACGTTAAACAAACTACATTTGGTAATCAAATCTCATGAATAAATCACAAATCATTCTTATTATATAATATTCTTTTATTTCCAGCTCTGTAGGACGAGCTACTAAATGATTCTTGATTTGTAAATTGTATTTTGAGTTTAATTAACTTCGGCAATTTTCTCATGACAAAGAACAACGAACAAATTGTTTCTAGCTCCGCATAACGTTAAATGATTTCTGCACAATGCATTACATTACACTTATGAAACAACATCTTTTGTAAAATCGCGTATTAATTTGAAAAATCTGCTCCTGACATATTTTATTGGGAAGAAAATGCATGCTTCAAACTCAAAGAATTCATGAATAACGCTGAAAGAACTAAGAATTAATATTACCACAAAGCTTTATTAAATTGTCACGAGTTCTCTTAACTCAATTTAAACGTCAGCCAGAAGCCACGTAAACAATATTCATTACTTTCATTTTTCTGGGGTGGGAGGGGGATGTCATGTCTGAGCTATATATACTGATCCAGTATTTATTTATCAATTTATGGGTTCCTTGCTATGCCTCTAATGGATTTTCCAGTAGAAGTTATAACCTCCCAGCTCTTCTAAATAAATTCACTGTATCAAGTTAACGGCACGAGGTTGAACTTTTATCCGCGAATATGAAATTTTTATCCATCGAAGACTATTAGATAGATGCTCATCAGGAAATTTGAAAGAATTAATTTCACATTATATTTGATTTAAAATCAAACTACACCTGTCTAGTTTATTATTAGACTAGAAATGTAAAATCTTATTTTAACAAGAACTTTCCCTAACTAAATTAGTGTTCCGTATATATGGGTGATGTTTCACGTGGGAATTTCATATAAAAATCTGTTAAACCAATTCCTAATCTAGATATATAGCGTAAAAAAACGCCTAATCAACAAAAGCGCCACCTTAAATAGAAAATTATTGGAAAAATATTAGCTCAGCTATGTTAAAGATGCTATTATTGTTATCTTCAAACCAGAGCATATACCTAGAACATTGAATGCGTCAATAAAAAGCGAGTATAAAAGTCATTTCCGTGCGCCAGAACTACTATTAACCGAGTTAATGCGGTCTAACTTGCACAAAAGCGTAGCAATCGATCAACTGCTGCCTATGTACTGTAAGCTGATCATGGGAAAGCTCATATTTTTTCTAGTAGCAGAGCAGTTCGCTTCATGAGCTGCCACAGTTAACACTTATAGGTGTGAGCGAGTCGATGTTTCGCGAAGCTCAGAGTATCTCATTACTTATTCCATACGGTCTTTGAGAACAGTAGCATAATCTCAGCCACGCATGAGAAGACGATCTGAACCAGTGACGAACTGCCAGAAGCTCTCATTTCGGTCAGTCAACCGAACACTTGCGAGTAGAGAAAATGGTCGCACCTGTCAATGACGAGCAATTATTTTCTAGAACCTTGGTATTTGGTGCGATTGGTATTGACGAGGAAGGCCAATTTAGACATGGCATGCGAATAATCGTGTGAAAGGACGACTCAGCGATGCGGCCAGAGTTCAAGCTCAGGTCAGATGCTGGGTAACCCTTGCATTCCGATCCGGCAGTCGCATTGCGGTTTGCGTCTGCCGTCGCTAGATCTGCAGCCCAACACAGGGAAGTGCAAACGGGTTTTTGTGACACGCTCAACTCATCGAGCTGCTTCTGGTAGAGTCGCTCATACGCTTTTTGTGTTCTTTGTCTTCGAGTTTCTTCTAAATTGATCGAGAGAATATGTGAAGCAATCCACCATACGCTCCACGACATCCGTTCAATATCTCTCATCTCGATCAGGTGTATCGCTCACGGGCAACAACGTCCAATCTTTCGACTGTATAGATTCTAGTCTCTTTCAAATTTGGCCTATCAATTCCGGAAAGAACTTTCCATCGTTGTTGAGGATTAGAGAAATGAGAAAATTAATCTTATAACTGCTAAACTTGAATATGAATTTAGAGCAACGGCTCCGCTCAATTTGACTAAAGGCGAAAAACTCTTGTTCTTAAAATACAAAAGATTACATACCTGCTTGTCCAAAGATTATTGTTTATTGCAATTCTCATAGAAACAATAGAAATACATGCATCACAACACGAAGTGCGAACTATTTATGAGCCTAACGATTTACAAGTCAAAACATTGAATAGTCAGTGATGATCCTTTGATGAATCCTTAAGAGTCTTGCTGCTGTTCCTGCGATTAGAGGACGTCTCTATGTGGCGGGAGAATACTTGGCATCTTCCTTAAATATAATTGTGATTGAGCGCTTGCGTGTCGCTACAGAAAAATCATGCAGAGGAGTCAACGTTTCCTTCATACACAAGACAGATGCATCATCTACGGCCTCTTATTGGGCGACTATGAGATGCTCTGCGTAAATATTTTCGGTGCATCACCGGTGGTATAGAGATGGCCGACGAAAGGACGCTGATAATGCACATGTTATTTTATGTAGTGATAATGCTCTTTTTTCCTACGAAATCGAATGGTTGGACCATGTGGCAATTACAGGCAATGTTGAGGCACAACAGCTTGTTCATGCTTGAATTGGAAATGGCTATCTTCTGTTCCACTTATAAGTGACATTATATCTTGAACCATCATTACTTGAATCCCATACTTAGGGACTTCTCTAAATTGCAACTTCCTTTCAGTAAACAAGAGTTCAGTAATGCAGGTGCTTTTTAAGGGCATACCACATTGAAGTTTTATTCGTACTCCAGCATCTCGTTTTTAAAGATCACAAAACTAATTTTTTTCTTTTCATACCTTCCTAGGCAGGCATCTTGTCTAATTTGCGGATCAATTATAACTAATAGGTTAAAAACTTAGTGCTTTTGTACAAGTTTTACGCTGATTTTAGAATTTTTTTATATAACTCCCAGGCGGTTGGACATTGAAATACGCAGACATTCAAATTTCTGAGGCTAGTAAAAGAAAGTATGACCAACATGCCATACTTTCTTATTAATGCTACAAAAAATTTAAAAATTTTAGATATCGCAGGTCCGAATCGCAATTAGAAAATGTATCTTATCCGGTTATCGCTCGCAGAGCATTAAATATTATGTAAAATTAAAAATATAACACTAAAGGAAAACTTTCCATCTTCAATTGGATTCGATATCATCCAGTTACTCGGAGTCAGAAGATATTGTTTCGTTCCGTGAATTGCAAATTATTGAAGTAGAGAAAATTTTGGTTACTAAGTAAAAACTATACATCATTAGCTTAAATTTTCTTGCAACAACAACATAAAAACATCATTTTATGGGACTGTCATTTACTGAACAGTAAAAGATGATTATTGATCGGCAGCGGCATGGTAATCTGCTACCGAAGATCGGTTGAAGCAGGTAATAATATTTATAAAAATGAGAATAATAATAGTGAAAATAATAATAATACAACTACTACTACTACTACTAATAATAATAATAATAATAATATCAATAATAACAATAATAATAGTAATAATAATAATAATAATAATGAGGACGTAGCCTTTAATTGTGACGTAGTGCGCTGTTAGGGCCTGGCATTTAAAATGATCCTTAATTTAACTTGGCAGTCAATGATTGTGCCGTTAAAGCTGCGCACAACTTTTAGTTAATTACTTAAAATAATACAGTATCTAGTGTGCGAAAACACTCATGAATGATATGTACGTTTCGAGCAAATGAATGCATTTATCGTTCAAAAGCGTTTAAACGTATTGCGAGCTTGAAACAAACTTATTAATTGTTCGTGATTCACTGTCAACGCAATTCTACACTTAATTGAAGAATCAGAAATGAATTTGATAACATTTATTCACACCAGGCAAATCAATTGAAAAATTCAAATGAAAATAGCATTATTCGATTCTGTATAGAAGCTTTAAAAACAATTAAAACTTTTGGAATAATTGTTCCAAATTTGTCAATAATTATCGATAAAATTTTAATTGGCCTAAAGCCAACACCTGCCGATGTTGGCATCGACTTAGCGAAGAAAAATTATTTTTCGAGCCAAAAATTTCTTACGATTCCTCTCGTAACTAGATTTCTTTTCTGGCGCAAGCAAGCATCTGGGAATGTACGGAGCCACCTAACCTAGCCCCAATTATAAATCATCTTCAAATAACGATTAATACAGAACCCGCAATATTGGCGGCGGGTGGTCATCGAGTTAGCGGGTGGGCCGTAGGGACCCGCCTTTTAGAGAGCGGAAATTCAGTTAGAAAACTGCGTCGGTCTTGCCACTGCTGCTTCTTTTCCCTGATCTACGCGCGTCATTACGATGATTGCCTTCTCACACTATCAGGAATATCACGTGGCCGGATACGCGTTGACTTCAGGCCAGTGAGAGGCCGGGCAAGATCCATCGATGTTATTCTTATATGTATGTAGAAGCAAGCTGCTACATCTGAATGATGAAATACCTCGTTCTCCTTATTAATCTTTTGATTGCTAAGGTAAGCTCGGTTCAGTCAATACCTCCTGTGAATACCTGGCGATTAGGGTAATTATATATCTACACGGCTTGACTTACTACAATGACTTCAACTGAATATTACAATGAAACTTCAGCGATGCAAAATTTATTAAGCCGAACACCATTTTAAAACTGAATTTATTCAAGCTATTGGTACTTATCCATGCCTAAAAATGTCAATAAGGATATGCTTATCTCAAAAAGGAATGTTCAAATGGCATGTAGGTACCGTTTATTTAAACCCATTTCCACCTTAATCACATAGTTGAAAACAAACAATGCATAATCATACCTCATTCCACTCGGTACACTTGAGCTTACGCAGGACATCAGTGAGATAGCAGCGATGTAGTGGCACCGCAATGACACTGTTTAGGCGCAGGATTGAGAAGCTTGTCCTGTACTAAGTGAAGGCATTGGGTTCCTTGTACGGCTCATGATGACATGTCGGCGGCGAGTCCAGCAGCAAAGATACCCTGTCTCTGAAAACACGCTGTATATCATGAATGGTTCCATGCTAGCAATAAAACGGTAGTCCGATGCATGGTCAATTACACAACTATATCAGCTTGATCTGTGATGGATAAAGCAACAGTTGACTTGGCCAAGTATAGCATGAAAAATGACTATGAAAATACTTCCTCACTATTTTAAGCCTAAACATGTGAATTAAGAGCTGGTACTTATTCAATAAGTTCAGACTATAAAGAGCTCGCAGGCAAAGCTTCCTTTCTGACTTGCAAGTTCAGTGGCGATCTAATTACACCTCCAGAGCTTGGCTAAATTCATCCATGGTTTACATGGTATCTTATAATTCAATGAATTCTCGACACGGTATTCAGATGGAGAAAGAAGTTGTGGCTGCTTTGGTAGCCGGAGCGATTCTTTGTGCGCACTCCTTTTAGCTGGAGCCATTGGAGGACCAGACCGCTTTTGTATTCCTAGAGATCCGTGCAGAAGGCGACGCTCGGAATCACATGTCGTGCAACAGTTTAGACTGAATTCCGTGCCATGAACACGGAAGGAACCTCACTGCGATTGTATTGGTTGCACGCATCAGGCGTCCCTGTTTAGCCCTTAGCTAAATTGTTGTGCCTGTTCCGCTGGGGCGAACCTAAAAACTTCTCTTGAATTACCTTGAGCGAAATTGAAAAATCTCTTCAAATACAATGGATTCTATAGCCACGAAACCTATATTTTAGATTATTCCAAATAAATTTACTACTTCAATCGCATTCCCTAGTAATGAGGAATCTTTTTGTTCCTCCGTAGATTCCTAAAATAGATTCCTCCGTAGATGAAGAAGGACATCGCACATGCTAGCCTTTTCTGGTCGTTATTTTGGAGGCATTTTTTCGGCTTTCAGTGGCACGAAAGGTGCACTTTTCTCAGAGTCCCAGATTTCCATACGCTTAGATTGTCGATCTGCTCGGCCCACATGGCTTGCAAGAGAGACTCGCCTTGTAATCAAGTAAGAATGATAGGCTTTCCTTTGGTTTCAAAGACAACAAACTCATTCAGAATTCAAACTGTGCACTATGCGCCGCCGAAGGCTATTGGTTGCATTTTCATTCGATACCGCAGTTTACTAGTTTTTCATTTAAAATGCATTGTTAAACGGAAATTTGAGAATTAAATTCATTTGAAAAATTATACAAATTTTCAACAGTTATAATGGAACATCCGTTAATTGATGATTCGTTCTGCATGGGAGCTGCCACATGCACTCAGACGTGATGAGGTATAAATTCAAATTCTGCAGTTGCATATAATGAAAACACTGAATGAATGTCGTTACCATTCACATGCAAGCCGCGACAAACTTACAACTTTATAATGAATTAGCCGGAAATTTCAAGATCCAGCTATAATTTTTTTCGTGTACCGCGGCGCGGACTGACTGCTCACGCACTCCTGACTGCAAGCATTTTTTTCTTGTATTAAACATAACATTTTTCAATAGAATATAAGCACGAGGAGCTCACACACAAACAAAAAATGATATTCAGAGAATTGCCACAGCCAGCCTCATGAACTTTTTGCATAATTTTTAATTTAGGTCGAGTGATTTCTACGTTGAATATACTTGACCTCTTTAATATTCTGTTCGCCATTAATGCCAATTAAGAGATAAAAAAAATTAAATCTGAAGAAAAAATTGCTTTGTACTCGTTACCCTTTCCACAGAATAGCTCGCACCACAGAATAGAGAATAGA
The DNA here is from genome assembly GCF_000764305.2 of Hyalella azteca. NCBI lineage: Eukaryota > Metazoa > Arthropoda > Malacostraca > Amphipoda > Hyalellidae > Hyalella > Hyalella azteca. The sequence goes on along the minus strand of NW_025938411.1, from coordinate 408,491 downwards.
TAAGGTCACATATGTAAAAAAATGTTTCATTAATTGAAGCAAATACTGATTCCATCATGAAATTCACACCCGCCTATGATAAGTATTGATTCCAAAAACAAGCAACAATTATCCAGCAGTAATTTCATGTGTGGATGATGCGCATGAAAGCAAAGTCTGTGGAGGCCTACATTTAAACTTACTGATTATAATATCTCCAATTAGAGTCGATTTGTCATGTGAATAATCATTAATCGCGCATATTGGCTCGAAAAAATTTTGCGACCTCCTCATTTTCAAGCAATCAAAGCAATTATTAACGATAATCACCAATTGATGCATGAAAAATTTACATTAGGGATCTCCCTTTATATTCTCATTCAGCTTTCACATTCCAGATGATGGTGTAAAATTCTCTTTTCTAGAGAAAAATAATGAGATCAGTGATGATGTGATTTAAAATTTCAGATTTTCGAAAAAGAATGCAATATTTTGTGAATATTTTTAAGAAAACTAAATTTTTCAATAATACTACATTCTAGTCTTGAACTCAATTTTTCGCCTAAATTGAAAAAATGAACTTTAAATTCACTCTAAGTCTGTGGGGCGCATTGCGTGTTCTGTTCTGTTTTCAAATTATCTACGAAAAAGATACTTTTAGAAAAATATTTTTTTTGAAATTTTTATACTGTTATTTTTAAAGCTTTACTATAACAAAATGTAAATGCTTAAAGAAGCACTCGATTGCGCTGTGCGTCGCATATTGAGAAACCGATTCAGCGCAACATGAGATAGCGTTGATAAATAGCGCTTATAAATTGCTTTAGAACAATTCATCATGCGAAAAAAGAATAGCGGATGTGAAAGGAGAAATTGCATTGAGATAATATACTCGCTCTCAGAAGAAGATAAGAAAGAGATAAAATACATTACTATACTTAATCGCCATCGGCAAACTTTTCGGTTTGAATCATGTATGAATATTTGAAGTCTTTATAATTAAAAGGTTTTAGTAACTTTACGGTTGGGTAAAAATATTTTTGATATTCTTTAGGACCATAATTACTTCTTGGTCACACATGAAAATAATCTATATGAACAGAGTAAACTAATTTCTATCTAAAAAAATTAATTTTTTTATATTTCAGAGCACGGTCTTGGATATTATGAGAGTTCAATTTATAAAATTCTCCCCCTGGAAATCGTTGACGATAGTTTTTAATCACTCTGAAGTGAATAACTGTTCAATAAAACTTTGTTGAATTTTTTAAATTAGGAATTAAATAAAAATAACTGAACGCAGCGGTTGGATTTTTTATCGGTATTTTATGGAATAATTTAGGGATTGTAGAAGAAGTAAAAATTGTAAAGAAACAGTTAGTGCAGTAGAGGACGCATGTTTATATTTTTATTTTAAATGCAAGGTACGGTATGTGTGAGAAAGACAAGCGCGTATTGAGTGACGTTTAAAAAATTGATGAATCTCCTAAAATGAAGGGAGATATCAGAAACATTTTTGAGCTTGAATTCTATACCAGAAAATGGAATGGGATTTTGGCATTCGATTGATATTCTTCAACCGAGATGAGGTCAAGCAGTATAATGAAGGACTTATTTAAAAGACACTATATACATTAATATTGAGGAAGGCGAGTTGGTAGCGAAACTCATTTTAGAGCTGGCAAAAGCCGTCACCTGCAATGCGTGTGTGTAGAGCAGCCTCAGGGAGCATCAACTGGTTTGTGTTTCCTTCTCATTCTTGTGAGAGATTTTGATGCTGTCAGTCTGGTTTGCTTGCTTCAGTCTCTGGTTCGCTATTTGCTTAAGATTTAGTCGGTATTTAAGTCCATATTTTCTGCATCTATGTCTTAGATCCAATTTTTTAATTGTTGGGTTCGTTCAGATTTAATTGGTTGTGGAACCTGATTATTTTCATTTTGAAGTTTCAGCTTCAATAAATATGTGTGTGGTTCAATAAATAACTTTTTGCAACCAGATTTTACTGGTTAAAACAGTTATTTTCTTTTTTTCAGTTTGGTTCTTCAACGTTTAATTGCTTCTAAAATTAAGTTCGGATATAATGATTTGGCACGCCTATGTATTTTTCAAATATGAAAAAGGTTTAAATTTTTATATAGTTCAGTATGATTATTCTTACGTACTGTATGTTTAAAAAATTTCTCCTTTTTCTTTGTTACTATCTTGACTTAGCATTCATCTAGGTACTCACGATCGTTAATTATAATCATTTGCAGTCCATTTATCATTATTTTTTCAATTATATTTTTACTTTCGAAGGCAGCTGTATGTGTGAGCAGTTCAGTTCTTCAATACACCTTCAATAAATAGAAAGAGAGTTCTTAGGAGAACATGACAATTATTTCGATTTTACAACTCTAGTTCAATAGATTATTTGTGCCAAATTTGTGAATAGTTTAGTGTGACAGTGATAGAACCATTCTGACCATTATAGTTTTTTTGTAACATTTTTGCTTGCATTAATGTTCTGTTGTTTGTGTTGTTCTAAGTCTTGTCTTGTAAGACTTGCTGGCAATTTAGCATACTGGTTTTTGCACTCACTTCCTCGACTGCTTAAGGGCTTGTATTATGCCCACTTGCTTCAAGCCTTCATTTGACGCCAGATCATTTATTCGAGTTTTTATTTGAGACTTTGGACTTTATTTTTTATGGACATTAAAGCTGCATCATTTTCATACCATATCTTACTTAAATTTATTTATCATTTTTTTATTACGGAATGGCTTATCCAATCGAGATCGCTATTTTTTTCTCCGAATGTTTGTGCAAAAATTCAATTGATTCGCCGTAAGTGCTTTAAATTTTAGATTTGCTGATCGGACCACTGTTCAATTTCATGGTGTAAGCTAAGTGAAGTGATCAATATTATAAATAATATCATTTAAGTATTTTGCTTCCTAATATCATGTTTATTTATGCGATTATCTGATGTTTGAATAATTTTAAGCACCATCCGACCAGGGATTCAGTTCAATTGAGAAAAAAGTTAAGTTAAAAACGGACATCGTCCCGAATCCACGATGCTTCTAAGTTCTTCAATTCAATATGAACACATTCACTTTATTTTTCCAACAATACACTCCAATGGGAGTATTTTATAATTCCCAATATCAAATAACCGAAGGCTTGTTCTTCTTTAAGATCAAGAGATGTACGGCTCATTCAGAGCGCCTCGGACCACTTTTAAATGCATGTAAGTAGTTTCTTTATTAGGGTATAGGACGGTCAAAGCTTCGAAATTGTATCGATTGAATATAAAACCAGGATAAAAAGCTGCCTTCGCTGTTACTCGATCTCAGCTGAACGAGTAGCGCCGATGCTGCTCTCATGCGCTCGCCATCTGTGCCGCGCGCCAGCATGTCGGCGTCGCGCTCACATACCTACAAACTCAAGGTGAAAAGTTACATTGATTTTGATTTGAGAATTAAATTAAAAGTAATTAGTTTGATTAAATTTATGCATGTGAAGATGTTGTCGCAGCGGTTTAACTCCTGGTGAATTTATTTAATAGGTTTAAGGCACAGATTTGTGCACATGTATTCAGGATTGCTTTGCGCACTGATTGGTATCATGAAATAAGGCGGGAACGCCTCCGCAATTCACTGAAAAATCGATTACGGTATTCATAAATAAACGGGAATTCGATGCGTTTTTTAATATCCAAATATTCTCCAAGCTTACAATATAATTTTATAGCAATGTGCGCTATACTTTTCATAGTAAAACTAATGGCGTTCAGTTAAAGAAACTATGCACACGTTCAGCAACCTTAATAATTTACACCAGACGATTATTAGATTGCAATTTATTATTTCATTCTTAGAAAATTACATCAGAGTTACATTTATAAGTTTGATCTTGATCTTGATCATCGGTTTCGAAGTGGCAATGAAATGAAACGAATGAATCTATAATGAAAATCCAAATAATTAATTTTAATTATAGATATTAATTATTGCATTAAACGAAGATTGATGATAAGTCATTAGTGTCAGACACGTCTCCAATTATTGGAGTTGGTTTTAGATTAATGATGGGATATCACTGATTAAATAGTTATTCGCAATGAAGATATTCAAGCAAACAAATCAAATTTCATCAATAATATTGTTCATTATTAAAACTTTATTGGTCTTCGCAGACCGTCAAGCGAAAAACGCATCAAGGTCATGTCGGTCGATTGTATTTCATTGCAGTGACTCGGGGCAACCACACAATAATTTGCAAACAATTTTAATCAAAAATTTCATTAAAAACGGGGCAATTAAAAGGGGAGTGTTGCAAAGCCTCTGTTAGGACATGATACAAATTCTGGAATAATGAGCTTGATTAAATTTAAGAATTATTAATCAGATGTACAAATTCAGCTGCAAAGAGTGCATGCAGGGAGTTTTAGAATACACATGGACAGTTACGCGTTTCATGGACTTGCAACGCATAACTTTGTTCTGGAGAATAACAACCATTTGGATGAACCACTTCTTCTGAAATCTGAAAACGAAAATTTTTGAAAGCCAATTATGCGTTAGGTGGGTAAGATATAAGCTGTTTTTAGAACATCGAGAATAAAAATACACAGTTGATTTATATTCCAACGTTACTTATTAATAAAAACTAAGAGATAGACGCAAAGTCGAAACAAACGAGGAGGTTTATGACACCCTTAACTTATATGGAAGTAGAGTTTGAGAGAAAAATTTTCTTTGAAAATCCGTTGTTTATATGCATAAGAGAACACACGAAAGTCGTTCAATATCATCATCAACTTGTACAGAAAACAAACAGCGAAAAAACTCTTAACAATAATATTATTATTAATGAGGAGAAGGGCCGCCGTATTTAACATCCGAAGTCGCTTCTGCTAAACATAGCTTCCCCTAACTTTTGCTTTATATTATATAGGATTGCTTGATATTATGTTGATTATATGACCGATGCTGCGTCACATAGCCTTGCAGTATCGCTTACATGGCGCCATGCAAGAGGTGTTCATTAGGGAGCACCTACAGGCTCAAGGCTGAGAACAAGAAATATCTCTGTTGCACTTCTCATAAGATGTTCTGGAACAGAAGTAGAATGTCCATAAAAATGATCACGAATGCGTTCTAATTCTAAGACAAATGATATAGCAGATTTCTAAGTGTATGCTTTCGGTGAGCTATTTAATCTGTACTTGAATGGAAATTATTACAGGCGAGAAAGATATTCTGCTCCCTACAAGAGATTAATCAAATAAAAATTAAAGTTTAATATTGAACGAACGTTTGTTCGCAACGCCATTCTGGTACTTGAATTGACACGATTCAAACTTTTTTGGTAGAATAAAAATTAGGTTGAAGATGCTAACTCATGCATTGGAGTTATTTGACTTCACATAAATTTAAATGACCAAAAGCATTTTGAATGTAATAAACCAAAGATAGCTCTAAGTTGACTTCATCATAACTTTATTGAAAACGTTTCAGAGACGAGCTCCATCATCAGTTCAAAACTCAAATTATACACGCAAAATGGAAAATTTCAATAAACATCTGTATAAAAAGAATTTTTTGTATTTTGAAGTAGCGGTGCAATTCTGCGATGCGTTGACGTTTTAAGCGAATATATCCTGATAAATTTATCGTTCTCTTTGCTTTCGAATTATGTATAAACGTAAGATATGAACCAGCATTTCAAGCAATCGTATTTTAGATACCGTATTATTCTACTTTTCCTAACATGATTACAAAAGAAACGGCACAAAACTAAGTGACATAATTTCCTTTCTCATTAAATATAATATCCTCGTGTCTTTGGTTAGAATTTCATTGAAATTCAATGCTGCAGCGTAAATTCCTCTCCATCACACATTATGTACTCATTATCTATCAATGATACGTCGTGCTATTTAATTTGCAGTAGTTCAAATAAGACGTCTAGCAATTTTTTATAGAGTAGATGAAACCTCATATTCAGCTTTAGCTTCCCACGTTAAGTAGTTGAGTAGTTTCAGTTGTTTTTCAATCCCTTTCTATTATCAGATCGCAGCGGTCGGAACTAGACGTCGAATATTTATATTAGTTGCGTTGAACATTCCTTCATTGCTGCATAAGGCGCTGGCAAGATAAGCTGGAATTGTCGCTTCTTTAGATTACATGAGTCCTGGAAAAGTTCCTGATGGCAGTGGAAGATTTAGTGAAATATTTTGAATATCCTGCAGTATTCAAGTCGTCAATTGCCAGGTGAATGGTAAAGTAGAAACCTGTCCATGAAGCTGTACATTTTTCTAAAGATTGGAGACGAATTCCGACGAAGATAGCTAAAAACATACTAATTGCTCACAAAAAGTTATCCCTTAATTTTAATGAAGAAGTTCCAAATCGCAAGTGTACGCTTGTTTAATTCATCCCACGTTCAGCATCTTCCATAAAAATTTATTCTCGTATAGCAAAGCTGTAATGAGAAATCAATCGATCATTAATTTCCTAATTAAGTATCTATATTGAAACAAAATGTGAAAAGCATTTTATAGATCAATAAATATCTGAACAGCTGTGCGTTCCAAACTTTATCTTATATATTCACTGCCGGGAAAACGAATGACGGACAATAAAATTATTTATCGGTAAAAGTCACTAATTGAATAGCACGGTTTCGTTAAATTATTTATGAAGTGAAGATTCGAGTGTTTAAGGACTTGAAATCTCGATTTCACGATCAACTTATTGCTATGAATATGTGTATACTATGAACACCCATCCCAAAGCCGATTATAATCGACCAATGATGAAAAATTAATCATCATTACATCACATTTGGTGCAAGCGTCATCGTACACGCTGCGTCACGGTCCACAATCGTGGGTGTCTGGCGGCCCAAATGAAAAGCTTCACGACACAAAGAAAGCAATGGAGGGCAAGGAGGGCCGCCGTTCAGAGTTCTTGCCTCTGGCCTCTATTACGCCCGGCCAATTTCAGGAGTCCAATTGGCGAGATGTGCCCCAGGAAATCCAACAGCCTGCAGCCACCACGCACAGCCAACGGCAAACAAAAATCCTTTATTACAACCATGGGTAGAAAATTTTGTGGGGAGCCGTGGTTTGAGTGCAGATTATTAATTGTTAACTCTATTCTTCACGGATATAATATCCCTTGAACAAATTGGAGAACTCATTCTATTATGGAACCAGCGAAAAATTTTTTGATAATTTTTTCATTTGAACTTCATTGTGTTTCTTATATTAGTGATTAAGTTTCCTCAGTCAAAATTTTAAGGTCAGCTGAACTCAAAAATCTGCTTGACAAAATAATACCTCGCATGCGAAGCACCAATATTTTTCATATAACAATTTTTCAATTAAAAATAATTCACTTTCGCCTCGGTCGTGTTTTATGATTATCCAAGGAGATCGTGGCGACCCTGAGTTCACAAGAGAAGCATACGAAAAAATCTAACACAGTAGTTCATGTTGAAATTATAAAGTTCCAAAACGACACACAGAAAAACTGCCCACTCGTTGTAGCTCTCATGCAATTGTTAACTGTTCGATAAATCATTCATCAATGCGCTGAATTTCATGCGCAAGTAACAATGGATGCAACACGCACCTCACCGGCGACACGCGTATATCCCCTCTTCATTCTTCCTTTTCAATGCTCCATCTACACGCGGCCTACACGGCCAGTTTGTCTTCATTACTGACGAAAGCCTCTGAACAGGCTTTCCTTTCAACGGCCATAGATTCATAGTCACGGTGTTAACAAGCTTTAGACAAAAAGGTTTTCGTCCACTTACGACAGCACTACTAATGATTTTAAAATTGTATCTTAAAAAATCATCTCGCCAATACCAATCAGTGATTTTTAAAACAAGGGAATGATTGAAATCATTCAGAGTTTGGTTACGATATCGTGTTGAGCGTATGACATAATTAGAAATTATTTTGACTTATTTTTACAAAGAGCTCATAATACGTCTTCTTTCATACGATAAATATTTAAAGAAATTCTGTTCTATACGGAAATCTATCAAATATCCTTGACACATGGCTGAGTTCCATTTGTTACTGCCTATAATATCATAGATTTTTTCTTTCAGCCTATAATTATTGAATGGGCTTCTCATTACAATTCACATTCAGCAGGCTTAATTAAGCTACACTAATCGCTCTGCAATGAGCGCTGTTGATTCCAAGCTCGTCGGCTGTCCGAGTATCCACGCTGGCGCTGCGTATGACGAATGTTTGCGATGGCGAACACGCATGCGTTGGATTTGAATTGGTGATGCAGTCATGCAATTCAATGGAGTCTTTTATTGACCCCAACGCGACCCAAGTGCTCCCTTGAGTGGTAAGCCCGAGATGGCGAGCACTGGGACGGCCACGTATTTTAAAACACCCGCGACAAAACTATGTTAACCCGGAATAATTCGTTATATCAACGTTGAAACCGAACTCTGAAAGTGAACTTGGAAGCGGATGGAGATTCAACTGAGAATATACCCGCATGATAAGGATCACATGGCTTCATTTGAACACAATTTGGTTATTCAGTTATTTATACAAATTACTTCATAAAACCACTTTCAATCGTAATATTTTGATAATTTGCGTTTTCTGGTTTGTAATAATTTACTAATGAGTCTTTATGAAAATTTATCTGCTAAGAAATACATTACATTACCTTGCTCCGAATGAAGCTCTATAAACGATGCTCTCGTGTAAAGTTTCCTGTTCCTGAACAAAATAGTCATTGATATCTGCATTCAGTATTTAAAATATGTTGAATACCATGTGGAGCCAAAATATTTCACTCAAGAAATGTCAAGATTAGTCCTTTTAAGTTATTAGAACGATAATTAAATCATAATACATTATTAAACTCCCCATTATAACTGCAAACATTATATTAAACCCTCTGTAGACATGCAAACGAGATGATGTCTGACTAGCAATTAATGGCACCCCTTGCATTATTTCATATACACTACAATACTGATCTCGATTCAAAAATCATTCATTCCCAATCAACCCAATTACAAATAACATTTATTGAAAACACAACAAGCAAAGCTAGACGTAAAATTAGTTAACTCTATATCATCCCAGAGCTCGTAGCAAGGCAGATGCTCATCAATCATTCAAGCGCTCTTGTATCACAAGCTAAAGAGGATCAAATCAAGGAGGATATCTGTCAAAACAGTTCACATTGCAGCAGTTATCACGCGGTATTTCTCATGTAATTGTAAACTGAGGCACGAATATAGTGAGCTATGTGTCTGCAAATTGAAATTCCTCTTTCAGTTTTACTCGAGAGGCATTAAAATAAATGAGGAAGTTGAAGTGAAAAGGCTTTCAGCGTTTACTTGATATATTTGCACTGTTTCTTGCAGTTCAGTATTATTAACTTCAAGTGATTAACTTATATGTTATGTTGAATTAACAAATAAATTTAAAAGATGCTTTTAATACGTTAGATATAAAAATTTTGAATTGGCGGGCAATTTATTTACCGATAATTAGTAATCAAATTAAGGTAACGGCATTACCAATTTTTATTATTTATTATATTATTACGGCAGCCAGAAATCTTGAATGGAGTGTGAGAACATGGTGACCCAAACTAAACAAAAATTAAGTTCATCAAAACAATATAGACTGATCAAAATTAATATAACTTTCTGATAATTTCTTAGTTGATGAATACTTCCAATTAAATATTTATTTGAGAAATTTATTTTACTTACAGTCGAAGTGAAAAAGTGAAAATGCAAGTATTTTAAAAAAAGGTGTAGTCTCGCCTGATAGTCACGTAGAGGACGAAAAGTGATTGTGATAATTTTTATATAAAAACCTCGCACGTAGCTAGAAATTATCAGCGAAGTACACCATCCAGAAAAACTCTCAATTATACTCAAAGTGATTGTAAATAAATATGATCCTAAATCCTAGTAGATGCATAAACTGTTTCTTCATATAAGTTTGCGAGTTTAGTTAACTTTTAAACTCATATTTTCATGAATTTGGGAAATTTAAAAACTGGAAAATAATTGTGTAACGAAACGTAAATTATTTTTCCTACTTGGACAGGGGTACTGGTTAGTAATCATAAATATTAATCCGTAATAATTGAAATTTCAACTATGCAGGTTGTATAAAATATTTTTACATGCATAGTTCTGGTAAATACTCATAAGTATTTCCGTTGACGTCACCTAAATCTGTGCGGCCAGATATTCGTCCTTGGGCATCGTGTCTCAGAGACCTTCCCCAGCACACGTAAGAATGTATCAGGTATTTCCCATGGCTGGTCAACACGTCTACATATATAGAGATGTGAGAGAGATGTTGGCTGATGCCGGTTCCCTGCTGCCTAATGAGAGATCATCTTCAGCTTCCTGGACTGGCATTGCACCTGCCATCCCTTACTCAGTCTTCAAGGATGCCACACTCTGCCGTCGAATAATCACATTTGTGTGTGTCCAAAGTTGTGATCCATCGACTTTATCCTATACTGTGACGTTGCCAGAATAACTACATTTTCTTACCATTACATCAGAAGCAAAAATATTACACCATTATTTTTTAATTAACTTTAATGTGTTTAATGAAATAATTGAAGCGTCAGGCATCGCTACCTCAGGACGTCATCTGGTGGCCAAGTCAGGCCGCGGCCGCGGGCTGTCATCAAGGCGTGGACGAGCGTCGGCTGTTGAGCGGCCGCGTCGCCTTGAGATCCCAAGTCCTGTTTTTTGCTCAATGGGCCGAGCTACTGGCGCGGAAAATCAAATACATTGAAATTAGCAAATGACTCGCCCTTGAGTGCAAAGGAAGAGTTGCGCAACAGAGGAAGACTGTCCGAGAATAGAGCGAGTGCGATTTGTTCATCACGAAAAAGTCAAATCATGCGGTCAGTTTCACTGGAAATGAGAGAATATTTTTGGGGACAGAAATTTACGAAAAAAAATGAACATGAAGATGTTATTTATTGTTTTGA